>NW_026590062.1:267128-328858 GCF_907164565.1 Psammomys obesus
CACACACACACACACACACACACACACACACACACACACACACACACCAGAGCAGCCAGGGCTATCCTTTCTTTCCTGAAACTCCTCCAGCAGCTCCTTCAGCACATGGAACTTAGCCCAGATCCTTAAGGACTTGTCCTATGACTTCCTCTACTATATCCAATAATGGCTAGGACTTCCTGCTTCATCATCCAAACTGGCCTAGGACCTTTGTACATCATTTTTCTTCCACCTAAAACTTATCTTAGGCCTTGACATTGAGATGTTGTTGAATGACCCAGCTCTTTAGTGCATTTGGCTAAGATCATAGCACACAATTAAATACATCTAAAGCACCACTAATGTAAGGAATAAGTCTTTACTGTAAGTACCCTCTCTCTCTCTGTCTCTCTGTCTCTCTCTCTCTCTCTCTCTCTCTCTCTCTCCCTGTGTGTGTGTGTGTGTGTGTGTGTGTTTTGGGTTTTCAAGTCAAGGTTTCTCTGTGTAGCCCTGGTTGTCCTGGAACTAGCTCTGTAGACCAGGCTGACCTCGAATTCATAAATATCTGCCTGCCTCTGCTTCCTGAGTGATGGGATTAAAGGTGTGCTCCACCACTACCCAGCATAAGCACCCATTTTAATTTTAATTTTATTTTTTACTTAAGTAAATAAGAATGTTAAGGACCAGGGCAGTTTGATTTTGTAATTGTTAGACCTATCCCGGTGTCCTGCTGTCTCAGCGGAGAGCTACCGGCCTATCAGCTGGCCAGACTATCTTTGCAAGACAAACTGGATGAGTCAGGCCTGGTGGTGCACACACCTTTCTTTAATCCCAGCATCCTGCAGGCAGAGGCAGGTGGATCTCTTGTGAGTTCAAGGCCAGCCAGGACTAGGCAGTGACACTCTGTTTCAGTCCATCCCCACCCCCCAGAAAGACAAGCTGAGAGCCTTGAACATTACGTGCAAGCCTCAAGGAAGCTATATTTTGGCCATAGGTGCTTGTGGCCAAAGCAGGGCTCTGGCCTCTAAAGGTTCTGTCTAAGCCAGGACTGTTCCAACAGCTTGTTTCAGACATCCCAGTGAGTTCTAGCAATCACTTCTACTCAGCCTAGGGCATGGCACATGAGCTGTAGCCCAAGAGTCCTAGAAACTGAGGTCCATCCAGAAGGTGCAATTCTAATAAATGCTGCCTGCTGCTGCTGTATTCACTGCTGCTGGGAGCTGAGGATTACAATAGCTGCCAAGATCCAGGGCTTTGGGCCATTAAAGCCCACAGCAATAGCCTCCACACTGAAGAGAGGGAGCTTTTGGCTCCTAAAGCTGGAGCAATAGGCCCCAAGTTCCCAGGGCCTGGAGTTGTGAGCCTCTATGCCTGCCAGTCTAGCCCTCAGGCCGTGGGCACTCAGGGCTCAGATCTGTCAGCACTAGAAGAGCATTTTCTTACTACCCACAATTCCTATCTGAGTAGAAAGACCCAGTCAGCTGGGGAGAAACAATTTGGCGGGTTTCCCCCCTTATGTTAACAAACAACAAGGCAGCAGGTACCCGTCCTTTCAGCTGGAGACGCTCTTGAGCCTCTGTGTATCATGCAGGCCTTTCTCAGAACATTGCTGGTGTCAGGATCCCTGGCCTCCAGAGTCAGTCTCCATCCTTGTCTTCACAGCTCCTGTGTGTGTGTGTGTGTGTGTGTGTGTGCGTGTGTGCACCTGCGCACACGTGCGTTCAAGTGAGAGAAAGACAGCCTCAATTCTCTCTTCATCTTATTGTTTGTTGTGGTTTCTATGTAGTCCTGGCTACCCTGGAACTCACAGAGATCCACCTGCCTCTACCACTGGGGTTAATGTTGTATACCTGCTACTCTCTCTTCCCCCAGATTAATAAGGATATGTTACTGGATCTAGCTAGGACCCACCCAGAATTCAGGTTGGTCTCACCTAGACACCCTTACTTAATTACAAAGATCCATATTTCTCTCTCTCTCTTTCTCTCTTTCACTTTTCAAGACAAGGTTTCTCTGTGTAGCCCTTAGATAGTCAGTGATAAATAACACGGGAGTCAAAGAATCAGACAAATATAACTCAGCCAATGCTAATGGTGTTGCCGCTTCAGCAAAGGGTTATAAGCTGGTGTGGAGACCTTTGTTGAAGGGCTGCTGAGGAACACATGCTGAAGGTGATGTTGGTTATGAGTGTGAGGTGACAGCTGTGATAGTAGAAGGCAGGTCATTACCACCCAGAAGCAGTGTCTTCTGCTCCACTGGTTGTCAGAAACCAGAGGCCATCGCTGTGCCTCTGGGGTCAACCAGGGTGCCCGAGTCAGGCCAGGTAGTGTATGAATGTAAACTTCCCACTTGAAATCACAAAGCCCTTGATGTGTGTGTGTGTGTGTGTGTGTGTGTGTGTGTTTGAGAGAGAGAGAGAGAGAGAGAGAGAGAAAGAGAGAGAGAGAGAGAGAGAGAGAGCATATGCCATGTGTGGAGGTACCTACAGAGGCCAGAAAAGGGCATCAAGTCCTCTGGAGCTGGGGTGTCAGGCATTTGTCAATGGCCTGCCATTGATACCAGGACCCAAACCCAGATCCTTTGTAAGAGCAGTACATACTCTTAACTACTGAGCCGTTTCTCCAGCCTGTGATGTCCAGATTCTTGAAAGTGCCTGAGAGAGGGGAACAGCCTAAATAGTACCTCAAGAAATACCTGGGCCAGGCCAGGCACTGAGGCTAATGTCCTAAGGAGCCATGCTGCCTCTGTAGGGCCACAGTGTGGTCTGCAGGGTCTCCTAGCAGGCTGGAGCCTCAGGGAAGGGTCATCACTGCAGCTAGGGTCCAAAGGACACTGGGAACTCCTCATGGAGCACTGTGACCCCATGGCTAGGGCCAGGGCCTTGGGGTGGAGCCAAGAGAATGCTTGGCTGGCAGGAACATGAACTGTTCCTCAGTGATCAGAGCATGTTCAGAGTTCCACATCAGGCTGCACCTACACTTGTTCCTTAGGCCATGGCGCTAGGCTTACATCACCAGGGCCATACACTTTTGCTGTTCTGACATTGGGGGCCTCTTCTCCAGAGGGATGCCTTTGCTGGAGGTGGCTCTTCGTCAGTCCTGCGCAGCTGCCTTCAGCAGGTTGTCTGGGGGCAGCTCCTGGACCAATGGCTCTGGTTTTAATTCATTGTGGAAATGTATTTCACCACAGAAGCACTGTTATTATTTGGTGTTTGAATTTTGAGTAAAATAAAAATTAAAATTCCCAGCGCTAGCTTGACTGCAATCATGAATCTCACCCCTGTTTCCCACACAGCAAGCTGTGTATTCATAGAATAGTCACACTAATGGATTCAGGGCTGTGATTATATTGGTAATTGGACACATAGATGAGCTAGTTGTTTCTTTTGTGGGCTGAGGGCTAGCTCAGCTCATAGTGTTTGCCTCGCATGCAGGAAACTGTAATCCGAGCACTCTGGGTGTGGAGGAAAGAGGAGCCGAAATTCAGGGTAGGGTTAGTGACTTGGCTCAGTGGACAATGGCCCCTGCCATCCACAGGAGTCCTGGAAATGTATATTCCACACCCTATCAAATCAATAAATGTAGTATATGTAAAAAATAAGCCGGATGGTCGTGCACCACACCTTTAATCCTAGCACTCAGGGGGCAGAGGCAGGCAGATCTCTCTGAGTTCGAGGCTAGCCTGGTCTACAAAGGGAGATCCTGGACAGCCAGGTCTACACAGAGAAACCATGTCCTGAAAAATAAAACCAACCAACCAACCAACCAACCAACCAAACAAACAAAAAGAGTTCAACATTAATATCAAGTTTCAGGCCAGCCGATGCTATATGGGACCCTCTATCAAAAACAGAACAATTGGATACCTTTAATTCCAGTATTCTGGAGGCAGAGGTAGATGGCTTTCTGTGAGTTCAAGTTCAGTCTGGTATACACAGTGAGTTCCAGGACAGCCAGGGCCACATACTGTGACCCTGTCTCAAGAAACCACAAAAATAAAACTAAGACAAACAAACACCCTCCCCTCAAAAAAACAAAAACCAAAACAACAATAACAACAAAAAAACAACTCCAAAAATCAAGGTCATCTTCATTTACATAGAGATTCTGAGGCCAGCTCAGGCTATATGAAATTTGTCTCAAAAGAAAAAAAGTAAAAGCCTGAACCAGCCCAGTCTCATCTGACCTCAGAAACTAAGCAGGGTAGCACTTGGATGGGAGATTTCCTGGAAAATACTCAGTGCTGTAGGCTTAAAAAAAACAACCAACCAAACAGTAACAACAAAAGGGCTGGAGAGATGATTCAGTGTTTAAGAGCCCTCGCTGCTCTGGAGAAGACCTCCGTTCAGTTCCCCATACCCACATTAGGTGGCTTAAAACCGCCTGTAACTTCAGCCCCAGGGGATCCGATGCCCTCTTCCGGCCTCCACAGACAACCCACGCACACGTGGCTTTCAGTCACACATCTGCATAAACAGCAGAGCATACCTTTACTGTCAGCACTTGAGAGGCTGCGGCGGGCAGAGGTGTGCAGATGCACGTGGATAAATGTGCACTCGGACATATGTGTAAGGCGTTCTGTGCATTTGTGTAGGAGCATACATCTGTGTGGGCGTATGCGTGTGTGTGTGTGCACATGCTGCACGTGTTCATGTGTGTATACAGGAGGAACCCACTCCTCCAGCAGGTATGTGCCGACTTCCACTCCCTCTCCATCCCTGCTTGCTCAAGACATGGAGAACCCACAGCACTCAGCATGCGTAGGCTCTGGCTCGGCCTCCTGTTGCTGCAGAGGGTAGAATCTGAGTGTGCTGGACATCCAGAGAAGGTGAGTGTAACTGACCACACGTCCCCAGGGGAGGGACTCAGTGGCTCACATCCACTGGAAGCCCGGTCAGCTTTGGGGGGACAGAGTGACCAGTACGGTGTGGCTGCATACACCAGACGGCTTCTGCAGGGTATTGTGGGTCACTGTCCTCCTGGCTGGTGGCCTTCTGTGGGTTTACCTTTCCTCCTTTCCATCACTGGGCTGTACTAGCAGAACAGCTCAGGAGTTGTAGAGATGGAGTGAGCCTGCCTGTTGCTGAGGCAACCAGAGCAACTGGACTCCTGACCTACCGAACAGCTCAACCAATCCTAGGGCTCCAGGCAGCAGGTGAGTGGAATCGGCCAGGCATCTGCAGTGGAGGGACTCAGGCAGAGTGTGGCAGGGCTACAGAAATGGTCTCTTCCCCAGAAACAGTCATGGGAAGCCATAGAGGATGTTGTGAACATGGGCTGCTGGGACATTGGATGCTGTCTCAGGAAGCACTTTTCAGCTGTGTTCAGAACTGCAGAGAAAGGAGGTAGCCTGCCCCTATTGCTCTAGGATAATCAGTTGGGTTTTTGTCCCAGCTGAGAGTGCGCGGGGATTTCATACACAGTCTGAATCAAAGGCGATACCTAATGGGTTCATGCCTGTCATCTGCCGGGCCGCTCTGTGAAGGTGATGCTGTCTCATGGCGTCATCTAGGGGAAATTTCCCTCTTCCTCCTCTCCAGTAGTGACCAGTCCAAGCAGTCTTAGTGCTTCTGGGAAATGCTTTGGGGGCCCATGAGGTCCCTGCCCAAAGTGGGGGTTTCTGGTGCTGGTGGCTTTTCCTGCAGAGATGCCCTGTCACTCGGGAGGCAGCGGCCGGAGATGTTCACACACTGTTAAGGACACAGGCTCTGCTCACAGCCTCTGCTCGCTGTGTAAGCTATGTAGCTTGCCTGATTTCTTCCTGGCCATTTTGGTGGAGGGGTGCTCTGCAGTGACTTTAAGAACGCCACAGAAAGGGCTAAAGAGATGGCTTAGTGGTTAAGAGCAGCCTTGGCTCAAGCTGTTCGAAGCTGTGACTCAACTCAGCAGTTTCTCTTTGTTTGGTCAGAGCAACAGAGAGTTAATCCACTGCACACGTGAAGAGAGGAGATTGTTCTCTGAGCCAAGTGCTTGGGGCTGTTAAGATAGAAGTCCGGACAGTTGGCACCATCTTGTCACCAGAACAGGCAAAGAAATCTGGAAACAGCCAGGCCAGCTATGAGACATCAGGCAGGAGAGAGAGGGGCTTAATCTTGATGGCGTTGGCTAAGCTCCTGGATTTTGATGTGCCTGAAGTTACACTACCCCTGAGCATCAGTACATCCCTCCCCATCCCCCCTTTTCTTTTCTGATTTCTGCCATTCCTAGTTGAGGAGTCTGCTCTCTGCAGCTACTGAATGAGCCTGACTGTTGCAAACATCATGCTTTTAAAAACTTGTGGAGTCAATTTTTATTTTATGTACAGTAATGTTTTGCCTGTATGTATGTATGCATGCTGCATGCATGCCCAGGGCTCCTTAAGTTAAAAAAGGCTGTCAGATCCTTTAGAACTGGAGTTAGGAATGGTTGTAAGCCACCATGCAGGTACTGGGAACTAAATCCAGAGCCTCTCCTGAGCTGTCTCTCTGGCCCCTGCAGCCACCGTTCTAATAGAAGTAACTACATTTCTGAGAGGTGGGTACAGAGGCTTGAGGCTTCATGGTGAGTTAGTGTGGGGGCAGCAAGCAGAATCCTGGCTTCCTGACTGTGCCCTCTGTCCTACTGGCCAGGGGAGGGTGGTGGAGGGTGGCCTTTACCCAAAGCTATGGAGTGAGTGAAGCCACCTGCCAGTGACCTTCTGAAAGAGATGGGAGGTCCTTCCTTCTTTCAAGCAGCATCCTTGGAGCCTGGTCTACAGCTGTATAGTTTCCTGAGGTCAACTTTGCAGAACTGGCCTCCAAGGTCAAGCCCCCTTTGAGCTGCTCTAAAAAGGCTCTGTCACCTGGGAAAGGCCAGAAAGGCTGAGCCAGAGACTCAGGATGTGCTGTGGAGCCCATCAGGTAAGTGAGAGGCAAAATATTTTGTGAAAATATGAAGTTCCTTTTTGTTTAAAGGAAGTGAATTAAGAGGAAGTAGGGCCTGCACTAACTGGATGCTGAGGAGACCTATCTGCTGCATCCAGAGGAGAGCAGTGTTGGGGCTTGGGTGTGGCTTCTCTGATTCTGCTTCTGATGATCAGAAGCCTGGCATTCCCACCCTGCTCAGCTGAGGAATAGGAGCCTTATGCCAGGCCAGTCGGCGACTCCTTCCCTCATCATGAACTGGCTGAGGACCTCCAGAGGCCCCCACCCACATCCCTCCACCCTCAGCTCTATGGAGAGCTCACTATAGGAAACTAGGCTTTCTCTGTGCATTCTGGAGGACTTGGTACTTCCAAGTAATTGGCTTGAAGCCTGAGTCACTGGGGTGCATTGGCCAAGGCAGGGAATTAGGACTATCTTCCATGAATCATGGTTGATGATGGATCTAGGGGAGCTGATTTCACTTGAGGTTGAGTCCAGCTGCACCGAACAAAAAGCCAAGTACAATAACTTCAGCACTTTGGGACAGATAGGAAATGTGGGGCTCCAAGAACTTCTGTAGGATGTCAGTGAAAGCTCAGGCTTGCTTCCCGAGACGTCATTTTTGTGAGAACCTTTAGACTTCATTGCTGAAAACTGGCTGCCACACCCTAACCATCACATCGACATTCAAAATAGAAAAAAAAGAAGAAGAAGAAGAAGAAGAAGAAGAAGAAGAAGAAGAAGAAGAAGAAGAAGAAGAAGAAGAAGAAGAAGAAGAAGAAGACATTTCTATGTCAGGACAAAGCTTTCCCAGAAATTCCCCAGAGATATTTCCTTTCATGCCTTTGGGCTCAGACTCTGATGCATAACCTCATTTCAGGGCACCAGGCAAATGCCATTATTTACGGTTGAACTACAGAAGCACCAGACATCAGACTGTGTTGGGCTGTGTGAGGAGATGGGGCTGGATTAGGTGGACAGCTGATGACTGCAGGCCCTGACAGATGCGGGAGAAGCGTCTCTGTGCAGAGCAGGGACCCCGCCATCTGTGAGAGGGAGCGGGGAGGTAGGAGACATAACCCGAGGGGTTTGGGTGTGAAGATGGACGATTTGGGCTGGCTTTGGAGAGTGCCACACTTTGTCTACAGAGAGGAAGCAGAGCAGAAAGCATGGTGGTCCCCAGTATCATCCCCAACTGTTAGCCAGCTGTGTGAGAGCGGATGTCACTATTGATGTGTTGTTATGAGCCAAAGTTGACTCCTCCCAGGGATCACAGAAGGGTTGCTCTGTCACTCGCTGTGTGTGGTAGGTAGAGGCATGGTAACATGTATGTGTCATGATACACCCTAGGGCTAACTCAGCTCCAAGGCCGATGCTGTTTACTTAGCCCCGAAGAGCCTAAATTTTATTGTGCTCACTTCATGCGATGAAGCACTGAAATGGTCTCACCCCAGAGCGCTGCGCAGCCATCAAGGAGTAAAGCTAGAGAGTTCAGGCCTGACGGATCCCCAGCAGGACAGCTGGAGCTAGCTTTCTAGCGGCCTCCCGCAAGGGCTGAATAGAAAGGATTCAGCCAGGGTTCCTTCTATGTAGGGCTCCTGCTACCCCATGCAGGGCAGGTTTGCTGAGTAATCATGGAGCCACTGATGGCACCAACAACTTTGTGCACTTGGTCCCGGTGCAATTACTCATAATTTGAGGAGGGAAGGAAACTTGTATCCACCTTACGGTTTTGGGGAGAATCTTGGATGAATGAGCTGTCTCTTGCAGAAACTCCGAGCCTTTGGAGGATGCATGAAGTTCTCTTGTGTGAGGTATGTGGTGCCAGCAGCCAATTGTCAGCTATGGGGCTGCTGTCTGAAATTCCAATTTGGTGAGGAACTCTAGATGGCTGGGCCTGCACCAAGGGGCACCTGACTGAACTTGCCACTGGTTCCTGATGCCATGCTCTAAGGTGTGTGTTGTGTTTTCAGAGAAAACAAAACAAAAAACTGCCAAGTTGTCTGTTGGAGGTTGGCAGACCAGTGGACAACTTGACAGCTGTTACATGAGAATAAAAGATACATGACCTCTAGGCCCAATGAGGGTCTGGCAGGACCACCCTCTAGAGCACTGAGGCTCCAGAGCCCTCAGCTAGGAGGAGCTGGTGTCTGCCCTGAGCTGACCTTGAGGAGGACGGACAGGTGGGTGGTCAGGACAGTAGGAGACCGAATGGTACCTTCTTAAAGTGTGACCCTTTAAATATCACAAATGGCTTGTCTTTAGATCCTGAAAGCTATCTGGAGGAGTGTGGCAAAGGCAGTGTGTGTCGGTACTTGGCCTGGAAACTTCAGGCACTGTTTCCACCCACGCTCTGGGCCAGCAACTTCCCAGGCTTATTTCTCCAGCGCCAGCCTCTTTTCTAAGGTTCGAGGTTACCAGATCCCTTGTGGCAGAATGCACTTTCTTTTCTTTTCATTCCTTTTCCTCTCCTTTGCTCTTTCCCTCCCTCCCTCCCTTCGTTCCTTCTTTTCTTTTTTACCCCTGAGACAGCTCTCATACAGTTCATGCTGTCCTCAAACTTGCCACAGCTGAAGATGATCTTGAACCTCCTGTCTCCTCCACCTTCTGGTGCTTAGGTTACTAGTATGTGCCACTCCCTCCTGGTTTAAGCTATGCGGGGACCAAACTCAGGTTTTATACATGCTGGGTCTGCTAGCTGAGCAGACATCTTGGGACTGCTCATAGGCAGCTGGGTGGTCAGCTCAAAGGGTCAGGTTTATGATAGTTTATGGAATCCAGACAGGAGACAGGAGCTGAACTCACACCCTCATCACTGCCCCTTCAGGATGTGGGCTGGCACTACTGGACAGTTCCAAGATATGGTTTCACAGCGTGGCTCAGGCGACAAACGCATGGCAATCCTCCTGCCTCAGCCTCCCAAGTGCTGAGTTCATCAGCATGAGCCACCCTATGTGGCACTCTCCTTTCTCTATTGATTTTTTTCCTATTTCAGATTTAGTGGACAGAAACGTAATTTGTATAGAATCTTCCAGGAAGGCTCCTTGTGACTGAAAATTCCAGTATAGATCGCTCCACTGATAGCTGTATGCAGGTGCTTCAAGCGTGTTTCAAGGCCCCCCTTGTCCTTCTTTCATCTTTGTCCTCTTTTGGCTCTCTCATCCACAAGCTGGATCTCCATAGTTGGCCTCCAGGAACCCCTCTTTCAATAGTTGGAGCAAAAATATGGGACTTGAATACCTTCTTGCCTAGCTTGAACCTGCTCTCCTCTCTGTTTCTGGAGTGGTATAGACTGCACTAGCTGGCCAAAGTGATGGCAGATGTTTGCTTTGGAAGCAGACAGTAGGTCAGGGTCACCAAAAACCAGGTGCTAGAAGCTGCAGTGACGTCTAGAGGAGAGCTGGGGGGAAGGGGAACACCGTGTTCTGAGCAGATGGTGGAAGCAACTGTCCCACACACCAACTGAGCCCAGTGCCTGGATGAGGGATGAAAAAGGGAGCCCAGGAAGCCTGCTTGGGGCTTCCATCCCTGTGTGTACCTCAGGGGAAGAAGAGCCTGCTCAGTATCCTCCCATGGAGGTCCTCCTGAGGCTGGGCCTCCCCTTCTGGAGTGCTGACAGTGCCAAGAGATCCCCTGAGGGTGCCCTCCGCAAGTAGCTCCCGCATCTCGCCCTTCATACCAGCTACTGGATAAAAGGACCAGACAGGCTTTCTCCTTCATGGCCTGCTGAGTCAAGCCTGTGAGCATGCTCATCAGGACCCATTGCAGCATCCTCTATCTTTAAAAGGGAAGGTCAACAGCATGAATAGTGAAAAGCTCAGAGATAATGGGAACAATTAAACTGCTTTGTCCCTGTGAAGGACACGTGTCTGACCTCCTTCCTTTTCCTCTAGGCCAGGCCACAAGGAGAGTCAGAAACAGCTGTGGTGAGGACAGAGAGAATGGAGCTTCAGAAGGGGACACTTCTAGGTGGCAGTGTCTGAGGTGGGTGGCATGGGCTGTGCATGTGTGTCCTCCTTCCTTCTCAGTGTCCCTGGGCTTGGGACAGATCTCTCTTCTCCAGGGCTTTTGACCACTGGGAAGATAGCAACCAAACAAGCACACCCATGTTGCTATGAAGGTTGGTAAATGCTGGTTGAGACTGTTAGGGGAAGAACGAGGGTCCTGCTACATTTTGGGAGTGAGAAAGGCTGAGACGTAAAGGACCAGCAGCAGTTAGCTTGATGGAAGGGGACTTTAAGGTGTGTTTGTGGAGGGGGTACAGAATATGGAGCATTGTAACACCATTAATCTAGAAAGGCCCCAAGACAAGAGAGGAGGCTAGAGGACAGGAGTGGGCAGTGAGAAGGGAAGAGAGGGGTGAGAGAGGAGATGGGAGAGGCAGCAGGGTTGGGCTGCATGGCTTTTGGAGATGCCAGCTGGTCTAAAAGCACTCTGGGCTTCTAGATACTGATATGTGTCTCCCAGGGCACATTAGCTTCTCAGAGGAAGGGCGGTGGGACTGGGTGAGTACACGGGGCCTGCTCCCATCCATGATAGCTAGGTGAGCACTCCCGTACATGATAGCCTGATGAGTGTACTGGGTCCACTTCCACCAATAATCTCTAGGCCCATATCCAACCATGATATCTAGGGCGGTGTGCTGGGCCTGCTCCTGTCCATGGTAGCTGGTCTCATGGATAATTTAGGGAGGGGATTTTAGACCCACAGAAGATCTGCTGCCCAGAACTGACAGAGACAGCTCCTAGGGGACACACTAATAAGATCTGCCAATTGGAGAGATTTGGACGGACAAGGGGTCTGCTGAGACCTGGAGGTGGACCATTCCCAGCGGCTACACAACTGAGGGCCTTCTGTCCCTTTGGTGCACTCTGAAGACAGAGAAAATTCCTATCATTCTGACAAGAGACATGACCACAAATGGCTTTAGTAGGACTGTGGGGCTGAGAGTGGGCAGCCAGAACAGAGGTTCCACTGTGTGGATAAGGAAACCTGTGTAGACCTAGTGGTGCCATAATGGTTAGGGCTCTGTGCAGGCCTGGGGCTTAGTGTGACCTCTTTAATCAGAATTGTGAAACAGGCCTGTTCCTCTGGCTCTTGCCACTTAGAGATACCAGTTTCTCTCACTGCCCTGATTTCCTGACACTGGAAGTGATCTTTGCTAGCCCCGACCCACAAAAGGTCAATCAGAGCCCTGGGGTCTCAACTTAGGACCAGAGAACTGAAAGACAACATAGCCATGCCTATAGCCACTGGTCTTGGTAGCCTTGATGTCCATTTAGTTGGGGTATCACCATCACCAGCCCTCCTCCATTTTTGCATCACTCATGGACACCACATGTTGGATGTTCTCCTCCAGGGGGCTTGTGCCTACTGCGAGAGAGGCTGACAAAGGTCCTTCATTCTGCACAGCCCACATGGGGGTCTACCACTGACCAAGGTGGGTACAGAAGTAGAAGACAAGATGCAAACGTGGCCCAGAGCTCCTGCCTCATGGAACATGGGTCTGGGAGCTTCCAGGAACACATCATGGAAGAAGCAGGCAAGGATGAGTTAGGCAGTGGGAGAAAGGAGCAGGATGTGTGATGGAGAATGGAGCTTACAGGGTCCCCCATCCTCAGTTCCAAAGCTCAGGTCTTGGTTATTACACCCCACGGACAGTGCAAATAGTTGGGACAGAGGACCAGCTGGTGCTCAGGTTTCCCTGCAGGAGCTGAAGACCCACTGCTCCATTCTTGGGGTTCCCAGGGTTCACTGCTCTACAGCACAGGTGTCATGTCTCAGCACCCACCCAGCTCACCTGAAGAGGGCCAGAGGGTACCCTTAATGGAACAAGGCATCTGCTGACACCGCCCCCTCAAACCAGATACCAGATGACCCACCTTTCAGAGAGAGAGAGAGAGAGAGAGAGAGAGAGAGAGAGAGAGAGGTTCCATACTTTCTGGAGTCTCTGGGCTTCCTGCCTCAGTGGGGAAAGGGTTTGGCAAGCCCTTTTCATTTTTCCTTTCTGGTTTGTTCTTAAAGTACAGCAAGCAAGCTGTTCTATGCCACTGGAACATATGAGAGGAAGCACAGTTTTCCACACACAGTCGCTTCCTCTCTCAGACCCCATGACTGCAAAGTTTCAGACAGTAAACACTGCAGATCCAAGCTGAGTGCCAGATGGTGGGCTGAAATGATAGAGCTGGCTCGCAGAGGCTGGACCCTGCATGCAGGGCTGGGGCTCCTTGCCTCTCCTCTGCCTCTACCTATTCAGATGTCCCTGGGGTTCAGGAATAAAAGATGAGGATAGGGCGGCAGTCAACTTTCTGCCTTTCAGCCCACGAACTTCTGGGGAATACTGCAGTGACATCCAGACCACAGAAGAAACCACAGGGTCTAGCCATGTTTTCTGAAGCTACACTTCACATTTATAATGTAAAATTGACGGGATGTTTATGTCACAGGAAGATGATCACTACTGGTTAACAGTGGCTCATGAGGTCATTGGGTCAAGTGGGATAGGAGGGATCCAAGGGCCTGGCAGATTCCTGTGGCTAGGTTAAGGGATTGGGACTCCTGCTTGCTCATGAAGGGTTTATTCTTGAGCGTGGGATGTTGCCTTCAGGGACATAGCCAAGAGGACAAGCTCTGGGTAGATGAAGGTATTACAGTCATGAGAAAAGACCCACCTGAGAGCAGCTCTGGCTTTTCGTATTATTCCTGCTGCAGGTGCTCACTGGAAGAGGCTGTAGGTAGAGGGCAGGGCATATAGAGCCATATAGAGCATATAGCCATATATGCATATAGATCATACAGAGCCAGCGGTGGGCTCTAGGGGTGCTGAGTTCACTAAATTTGTTTCTAAGCGTGGCTTTCACTACAAATGGACCCCTCCCTCTGTGTGGCTCTGTCGCAGAACGTTTAGAATATCTCCGGAGAGGCTCATCACCACTCCAGTTGTGGAAGTTGGTGTGGGTTGCTACAAGCGGTGACTGCCTAGGCACCCCTTGACAGAATGCGAAGAGGCGCTTCCAAGGGCACTTCTTGGATCCCCAAGCTAGGCAGTGCCTCCTATCCATAGAAACTCAGGTCGTTCACCACTTCTGTCCCTGTGGGGGTGCCAGTGATGGAGGCCCTCTCTTTGGAGACATATCCTTTTTCACACTGTGTCTGAGCTCAGGGCTCAATGTGCTTCATTTTGGACAGTTCTGGCTCCTGCTTTTAAGGCAGGGCCAAGGGGGAACTGTCCCTACAAATGAGCCATGGTGGAGTGCTTTTAAAGGGAGCAGTCTGATCTTTGGGGACTTTCCTGGTGGCGAGGGAAAGGTCAACAGAGTCCCTGCAGAGTCTGGGTGGATCCCAGCTTTAGCTCGGGAACAGGGTCCTGGTGACTGCATATTGTGCAGCCATGGCCTGGAGCATGACAGTTCCCCTTGGGGACCCAGATAGAAAAGTCAGTTCCTGGCAACCTCATCTTATCTTCAGGCCCATCCTGTGGAGGAGGAGAGTATTCAGGAAGGCCTGTCTTATTAATCTATCCTGACTGCCTTCCTCCCCCATGTTGGGAAGGCAGGGGAGGAAGTGTTTGGACCAGCCTGCTGGAAAAGAGAGGCATGCGATATTGGCAGGAACAGAGGGGCTTTAAATCCATCCACTTGAGAAGCAAGTCTTTGAGAAGGAGCATATGGCTGAGCCGGATTGAGGGCATCATCCTTTCCAGCGTCGTCCATTAGCAGCCAAGTCTAGGGCTGAGGGGCCGTGGATAGCAGAGAGGAGGAGGGCAAGGGCAGTAGTAGGTCGAAGGTCCTGCAGTGTTCCTGCCGTATTTGAGGCAGCGGTGGGCTCTGGCTTCTGGATTTGGAAAGTAGAAATGTGATGCTCGGGGTCAGGGGCCCCTGACTCATGATTGACAAGAGGTTCATGTCGGGATACTGGCTCTTTTCATTTTGTTTCTAGCCGTTCATGGGTTCTGAGGCCTATTTTGTCTCTGATGCTAGCAATTATCCAGAGATGATGCCCATCTTGCTCTATTTGGGAGATTGTTGTACCATGTGAGGAAGGCCCTGTGTGACAAGTGTCCTTGAGATACATACGCCACTCACGGCGTTCTGTGTAGATTGGAAATGGGAGGCAGGCTCAGATAAAATAAATTATGTGTGGAGAAGCCTGGCAAATTACAAGGACGGTCTGGTCCTCAGACCACAGCTTTGGGTTTGAAGGGGAAAGATGCCTAACCCATGGCCAGCTGGAGGGGCTCAGAGGGTGTTCACGTGATGGATGAGAGGTAGACTGTCCTTGGAATCCCAAGGTGAGGGGTGATACAGGCAGAAACAACCTGGAGATGAATCCTTCTATCCAGGGAAGCTCCAGCCCTTCTCCCTGGTTCTTAGAGATGTAGAAATTCAGACTGTGTTTCACTTCTGGGCTACTACAGTGTCTGACATGTCCAGAAAGTATTCCTGAGAATAAGGAGTTGTTCGTGTGTGTGTGTGTGTGTGTGTGTGTGTGTGTGCGCGCGCGCGCGTGTGCGCGCGCACCTCTCCACAAATTCCCCAAATTTTCTTGTGTTCAGCTTTCATTGAAGGGACATCAGGCAGCTAAGGCTTGCTTGAGACAGTGGAACGCCAAGCACACAGGGGGAAGATGAAAAGAGCAGATGAAAAGAGCAGAATCAGGAAAGGATAAAGAGATCCTGAAGCAGTGGGGTGTGTGCTTGCCTGGGCTGGCTGCCTCCTATTTCCTGAATATTTTTTCATCAGATATTTTCATCATAAGAACCTTTAATTGTTTATAAATCTGTGACTCACACCTGGGGTCTTACTTGGGCTAGACAAGTGCTCTACCACTGAGCTACGCCTGTAGCTTCTCACCTTCAGGTCATGCTGAATTCACAGACAAGAAAATCGAATGCTCGTTTGAATCACTGGATATTGAGACATGGATGTGAGACTGATATGTTCACAATGAGGTAGCACACAGGGGAGAAGACTATATTTTAATTAAAAGTTGGTATCTTACTTTATCCCCTACAAAAGAACACCCTAGGCAGAGCGCTTCAGGACAATAAGTTTATATAGCTGAGAGTTCTGCAGGCTCAAGAACACAGTGCTGGCTCAGCCGCTTTCTGTTAGATCCTGCCCATTAAAGTCCCTGCTACCTTAATGCCACCTTAGACCGGGGACCAAGCTTACAGACCATGAAGTTTGCGGTGTCAGGACACGGCCCAAGAATGGAGTTGTATGAGAAGGACTCTGAGTGCTTGTGAGAAAACTCCAAGAAACAAGAGAGTCTTGTGACCTCAGTTTCTTCAAAGCCAAATTGGTCTTGGATTATGCTTATGTGCCCCTCCCAGGTGTAGCAGATAGGAGTGAGTTTACACCTGGCTAGTGTTTGTTTATACTCCTCTATGAAAAAACTTGGTTTAGCCACGTGGGGTTTGCCCTTGTGATTATATACTTTACGCCTCTTAACCCTGAGTATAAATTGTCTGATGCTCTGAATAAAGTTTGAGACTTTTACATGAGACCTCATTCATCAGATCCATTCTCCCAGTGGGGGGAAGGGGGATTCATGAAAATCACACCCAGACCACAACACTTCTCAATATATGCAGGGGAAGATTGTCTGGCAAGGTTCCTTGGCAGAGGAGCAGGATTTGAAACGAGACCACAGATTCAGGAGCCTGGAAGACCTGCTTGCCCAGAGTAGAGACAAGGTGCCCAGGACTCTTCAGAGGCATTCCTGGGCAGTGGGTCCCAGGGATGGAACAAGATTACTAAAAAGACCAGATGCTGCCAGGCCTGACTCTCAGGGGAGCAATTCTCAGACCTACCTGAGGAGATACTGTTGGCTTATCTCATAATCTCAAAGATTAGGTGTATTGGGAAGGTAGGTGACCGGATAGGGAGGTCATGGGTCAATCTGTTTCCAAGGGTCCCAAACACAGGGCAAGGTAGATTAACAGGCAGAGCCCAGGCCTCTAAGCCTCCATATTCTGCTGATTCCAAAGAGGCCATTTGGCTGACACAGCCTGTGCCTTAGCTGATAGAGGTGGGAACATTTGTCCCACTTCAGGGAGAAGGAAATTGAAGCTGAGCAGATGTTCAAGTGATGTTCAAGTGCTGCAAGAAGCCAGCCTGGTGGGGACTCTCCCAGGAAAGTCCTCCACAGGAGATGGACGTGCCAAGACTGTTTTGATTGTATGTGGCAGAGCTCAGCCAAACACATCAGAGCAAGCATTTTGCTTGTGCAGCTGCCTTAGGCACAGCTGCCACAGGCTAGAAGGCCTCTGAAGAGCTCAGCTGTCTCCTGCTACTAGCTCCTCAGTCCAGCTTTCTGTTGCTAGGGAAGGCATACCCAGAAACTTCTTACCCAACCTCCACATGGCACACAAAACAGATGGTGAAAGGGTAGATTTGGCATTTCTAAAAAAGGCCATGAAGTAAGTCATATTGGTCTGGCTTGGGCCAGGCTTCCCTAAAGCCAAAAAGGCCAATAAAGGCAAGGACTGGGAGGGACTATGTTAATGAGCTGGGATACATGGATCATTGTTGGAGCTGGGAGATGGTTAATGTTATCTCCACCAATGGGTTTATAGTAAGTGGCTCCTCAAAGAAATCTTATAGTTCACGAAGAGGGAAGCTGGGAGGTGGTGGTACATGTTTTAATCCCAACACTTGGGAGGCAGAGGCAGGCGGAGGATCTCTAAGAGTTCAAGGCTGGCCTGGCCTACAGCGTGAAGTTCCAGGACAGCCGGTCTACACAGGGAAACCCTCTCTCAAGAAACAAACAAGCAACAAATAAACAACAACAACAACAAGAGGGGAAAATGGATGGTGACTAGCCAAGTAATAGAGGTGACCAAATAATGTAATATAAGAAATGGCATGGTCATTCTTTATCAGTTAGACACAAAGGCAAAGCTAGACAGTGTCTACTCAGGTTTTACTAATAGCTTCGGAGCTGTTCCAGCTGCCCTGAACATTATTAACAACGGATTCCAAACCTGCCTCCACTCAACCTGTTCATGCCCCAACTCTGACACAAATGTACTTCTATGGACTGACAAGACCGATGTAATGATAGAGCTGTCATCAGGCCAGAGGTACCCAAATCAACCTGAAGAAGAGAGACTCCATTGTGAAAGTATGGTGATCATCAGCCATGGTGGTGATGGGTGATGATGGTGATGAAAATGACAGTGATGAAGACCAGGTATAGCAGTGCATGACTTTAATCCAGCACTTGGGGTGGGGGGCAGAGGTAGGCAGATATCTGTAAGTTCAAATCCAGGCCATCCTGATCTACATAGTCAATATAATGAGTTACAGGACAGCCAGGGCTATGGAGAGAGACTGTGCCTCAAAAACAAAACAAAAAACCAAAAACCAAACAAACAACAACAACAACAACAAAAACAGAAACAAATCAACAAAAAGAGATGGCAGTTACAATAACAATGGTGATGGTAACGAGATGGTGGTTCTGGTAGTAATGGAGGTTATGGAGATGATGATGATGATGATGGTGATGGTGATGGTGGCAATGTTGATGCTGCTGCTTCTGAAGATAATGACAGCATTACACTGTTACTCGTCTAGGAGATCTGAAGATAAGTCAGAGGCATCTACAAACACAATCCAAAAAGTGACTGCGTGGCAGGGAGGAAAAATGAATGGCCAAAGCTGGCTGCACAAGAATTGTTGAAAACTGAATTTGCACAACGTTCTTTTAGAAGCAACACCGGTCGCTCAGGCCCACTTTGCCACATTGCTGAACACTTACAGGGACACCAGAGGTTTTAGGTGAGGATTGCTAAGGAGATAGCTCACTTGCCACAAAGGCCTGCCGACCTGAGTTTGGATTCTCAGCAAGGCATGATGGCACAAATCTGTAACCCCAGTACCTGGGAAACATGCAGATTCCTGGGGCTTGCTGGTAATCTGGTCTAGCCATTTAGTGAGCACTAGGTTCAATGAGAGACCCTGTTTCAAAATATAAAGTGGAGAGTAATAGAGGAAGATGTCTTATGTTGACATCTGGCCCCTACCTGCATGCACTCACACACACACATGCACACAATGTACACACACACACAAAAGTTTGTAAAGGTTGACAACTTAAATTTCTGAAGACGTGTTGGTTGGTAAAAGTTTATCTGCTGGGAACAATGGAAAGCTCTCTTCGTGACAAATGGGTAATGAACAGATGGACTGAGAGCATGGGGCCTCGAGACCCCTTCAGTGTGAGGGGAGGCTGGTCAAGGCTTCAACCTCCAGTAACTCCAAGCCCCCCAAATACATGTACCCACATTTCCAAGGCCTGGGGAATTTTGGATCTTGGGGCACTTCCTTGGAGAAGACAGGTGGGAGTTATTGAAGGACCCAAATGGAAGACAAACCTAAACGAGGTGGGGGAAACAGGACCAGGGTAGCCATCTCCCTCTCTGGGCCTGGCTCTGTGGGAATCTCAGCGGCCCCGCTGTGCAAAGTGTTTGATATTCAAATTAAAATGGTGCTTGTTTGGGCTCCACAGAAGACTTTAATTGGTGCCTGTGGGAACATTTACACTTATGGAGAATTAATGAAAACTTTGTTGCTGCATTTAAGCAGAAATCTTGGGAATTTTGCTATCAGCACCAGCCACTCTGAGATCCCATTTCTATCCCTGCAAGGGGACAATGAAGGAAACAGAGCTACAGATGGCTCTCCATTGCTGGGCCCTGTAGGGAGTAGATGGCCCTCTTTGGGCCTTGGTCATGGAATTCTGAGGCAGAACACGAAGCCAAGAGGGTGGCTGGAGGGAGGAGGATGGAGGAAGATTAGATAAACAGTTGAACAGGTGGAGCTGGGCTCACGTTCTGATCAACAGTAATAATGGCTGGCATCTACTGAGGCCACTGGAGGCAAGACGCTGCTATTCCTCTTTGCACATGTTTGTTCCGAAGTTCTCACATCAATCACCAATTTAAAAAATGTGAGCTAGGCATGGTGGTGCACACCTTTAATCCCAGCACTTGGAAGGCAAAGGTAGGTGAATCTCTGTGGATTTGAGGCCAACCTGGTGGTCTACAAAGTGAGTCCCAGACAACCAGGGCTCTGTTACACAGAGAAACCCTGTTTTGAAACCAAAACAACAACAAAAAAATGAGAAAGAAGAAGAAGAAGAGGAGGAGGAGGAGGAGGAGGAGAAGAAGAAGAAGAGATGATGTCATTAGGAGATGTAATCATGGGTGCACTGTGGTATTTGTGACGTGCTGTTGACTAAAACATTTTTTTGTAGAACGATGACTGAACACAGACATGCACATGACACAACACATTGTATATGCTTACATGCCAAGTCACACACAGTCACGAATACTTGCATACATGCAAAAAGACACGCTTGCCTGCGCGCGCGCGCACACACACACATAAAAATGTACACCTACAGGCATGTGTTCATGAAGGAAGACGTAATCTGAGACACACACATGAAGGTATATACATGTAGGCACACATACACAGATGAATGTAAGTACAGGTGCACACACATGCAAGCTCACCTGTGCAGACACACAATGTTGAGATATACATGTAGACACACGCAGGCACTCACATACAAGCGTGTGCACATGGATGGCGAATACACATGCAGGCATGCTCATGTACATATACACACACTAAGTAGACACAGGAAAGAATGTACATATAACCACACAAATGAAGGAATACATTCATGTGGTTATATACATACATATATGTATATATGCACACATACATATACGGGGCATACATGCAGGCACACTCATACAAGAAGTTACATATGTAGGCATATATACAGGTACATACACAAACACAAAAAGGTATATACATGTAGACACCTACATGTTAGCACACACATTCAGATACAGACATATAAACACATACATGCAGGCACATACATATTCAGGCAAACATGGATGTACACACAGAGCCAGGATCCAGGCTCCCTTCCAGGACCTGCCCCTGTTTCCATGTTGCCCTGGCTCACAGGACAAGGACACCAGAGGACAAGATTCAGTAACAGAAAGCAGAGATCATCAGGTCCTCCCAAGGCTACTCTTCTGGGCCTTTCTGTGTCTTTTCATTGTTTTCTTTTGTGTTCAGACCTCCCTCCTCTCTGAGGCCACCAGTCACTGGAGTAGGGCACCTCATCACGGCACAACTTTGTCCCAACGGATGTAGCTGATGATGTTGACAATGAGGTCGCATTCTGAGGTGTTGTGGAGGGCAAGACCATATCACACAAGTTTTGGGGAACTTTAAACCTGTAACACCTGTGAAACGGGGGCAGGGCGTCGGCATCTGCCACAGTCAACGGGAGGTGGCAGGACCTGTCACGCAACACATGGCGATGACACGAGAATGCCCACTACTGCTGAGCTGGGCAGCGAGGCCCGTTCCAATCGTGAAGCTGTCTTCTGTCCACTGTCTCTTGACTCTAGAGGAGCAGTCGGCTGGGGTACTCTGTATAGCAACGAGCCGTGATGGAGTGTTCCTCCGGGCTACTGGTGTCATATGGCCTGGAAGGAGGTGGCTGGTCCCGTGCTTGCCGTCACATGTCTGATCCTGGTCTTTCTCTTTCCTGCTCTGTGGGCACTTGGAGGAATCCTTCAGGCATATGATGCCAAAAAGAAGCTGACCAGCCTGTATGAACCTGCAGGGTGTAACCAATGCCCAGAAAGTCCACACCCATTTTCCAGGCCTGTTCCATTGCTGAGGCTGGCTCCTTGATTTCACTTTCTGTGTTTTTCAAGTCTGGTCTTTGTTTCCTCTTAGAGGCTGCCTTGTCAATGCAGTTTCCACTCTAGTTGTTCAGCTCAGTTCCCGATTCCTGCAGCTGAAGACCATGGGCAGCTGAAGGCATCTGTACCCAGGGGATGGTCTTTGCCCTCTGACTGGGCTTTCACAGATTCCTTCCCCTGGATGCTGTGACTTCTATAGACCAAGGATGGTGACAGCAAGAATGTAAATAGATTTTAAGAGCACCCATATTAAAATCTTGATCTTCAGCCTCTAGCACTATCTAAGACTATTGGGACTCAGATCTCTGCCTTTTTCTTTTTTATTTCTTCTTCCTCCTTCCCTCCCTCCTTCCCTTCCTCACTCCCTCCCTTCCTCCCTCCTTCCCTCTCTCCATCCCTCCCTTTCTCCATCCCTCCCTTTCTCCCTCCCTCCCTCCGTTTCTCCCTCCTTCCCTCTCTCCCTCCCATCTCTCTTGCTTCCTTCCTGCTATGAGGTGAGCAACTTCCTCTGTCCCATTCTCCCCCATGATGCTCCTTCACTGGTCTAAAGCAACTGGGCAAAGCAGCCATGAAATGGAATCTCTAAACTCATGAACCAAACCAACCTTTCTTCCTTGCAAGTTATTTGTCTCAGATATTTGTGTCACAGTAGCAGAAAACTGACATTAGCACATGAGTTCTTTTGTCTGGGTAGAGTGAGCCCACAGGAAGAGGATGTGGCATCTCAACTAAGCTTAGACATTCTGGGAGGACATTCATGGAACACAGAAGGGCCCACAGGCAGTCACAGGAGCAAAGGTAGATGTTCCTTGCATGCCTTTAATGTCTGAGTGGCTGTCTTATCCCAGGCAGCTGTAGGGTAAGTTGGCATATAACTCAAGAGCTGCAGTTTCTCATTCTCACTGGACAAGAGAACCAGTATTTTCCTGTGGGGTCTCCAGTGAGTAATCAAGGGGGCTGTGAGAGTCTGACCACCAAGCTGTCTCCTTTTTTGTGGGGTCCCACGTTCTTAGGCACCTAAGAAAGAGTGCTGGAGGCGACGGATTTCATGAGGCGGATGGCACAGCCTCATGAGCAATTTCCTTTGATAAAGATCTTAAGAAAATTATATGTGGTACTGAAATTATATAACTGTTATTATGAGTTGTTTAAAAATTATCTGGATTTAATTGATCAATTAGATTAAATTATATAGTAGTGAAAGCTGGCAAAGGCCCAGGCCAGCACTGGTAGAATTTGAATAGCACATAGTCCTGGCACAGAAGCCTAATATCAAGCGCAATTTTTTAAAAAATTTTTAGATTAAAAAAAAATATGAAGGGCTGGAGAGATGGCTTAGAGGTCAAGAGCAATGGCTGTTCTTCCAAAGGTCCTGAGTTCAATTCCCAGCAACCACATAGTGGCTCATAACCATCTATAGTGAGATCTGATGTCCTCTTCTGGCCTGCAGGCACACATGGAGGCAGAGTATGAATAATAAGAAATAAATCTTTAAAAAAATTTTTAAGCTGTGGTAGTGGTGGCACACACCTTTAATCCCAGCACTTGGGAGGTAGAGGCAGGCAGGTCTCTGTGAGTTCAAGGCTAGCCTGGTCTACAGAGTGAGTTTCAGGACAGCCAGGAATATACAGAGAAACCCTGTCTCAAAAAAAGTCCATCTCGAAAAAAGTCTCTCTCTCTCTCTCTCTCTCTCTCTCTCTCTCTCTCTCTCTCTGTGTGTGTGTGTGTGTGTGTGTGTGTGTGTGTATGAATGCAGGTACTTATGGAGGTTAGAAGAGGGCGTTTGAAGCCCTGCAGTTAAGTTTGAGGTAGAAGTATTGTGAGCCATCCAATGTAAGTGCTAGGAACTGAACTCTAGTCCTTTGGTCCTCATAGGTGACAAACCCATAAAATACCAGAAAACAGTGAAGGGTTAAGACAAAAGAAGTTGCCTGGTATGGTGGCACGTGCCTGTAACCCCAGCACTTGGAAGGCAGAGACTGGCAGATATCTGTGAATTCGAGGCCAGCTTGGGCTACAAAGCAAGTCCAGGACAGCCAGGGCTCTGTTACACAGAGAAACCGTGTCTCAACCCTGCCCCTCCCTCCAAAAATAAAGTCAGCTTTCTTGTGTTTTTATTTGTAAGTGAAACAACTTTACATATGATGGCCTAAAAGGGCTAGTGCATACCAGATAATATCTGTGAGTCACCTCAACAGAGCGTCAGCATATGAAAACACAGATTGTCTATTCCTAGTGATAAATGTGGCAGGAGGGCTCATGTATCCACAAGGGTGTGTACTGTGTTCTTGTGTGTGGCTAAAAGCATATAAAAGCTGGGTAGGACCCTGGATTGTTGCAGGATATTTGGTCCCATTGTGAACCCCCAAACTGTGAACTGTAAAACCTCGTTTCTTGTTTGGTGTGGTTGAGCCCTATCATACACCTTTAGTCCTGGAACTTTTTATTGTAAACAGGTGGTTATGGAGTGGTTCACCCAGCCCTAGCATACACCTTTAATCCAAGAGCTTTCTTTTCATAGGATTTAATAAAGTTAACCCTAGGTCAAGAGGCAGAACAAGAAACCAGCTGACAGGGATTAAAGAGTAGGAGGGGTTTTGAGCTGAGGGGTATTTAAGACAGCGAGTAGAAGAGCTTTTAGCTCAAGCTCTGGCTTTAGCTTAGGCTTCAGCTCCTCAGCTCCCTGGTTTTGGGCTTTGAGTTAGCAAGTCTTTGGCCTTGGGTTTTTTAGCCTTTTCATTCTGGGCTGTCAGTTGTATTGGTGAGCCTTTTGGGTTTTTTTCCTATCTGGGCCTGAGCTGAGAAGGAAGGTCAGCTGGGTGCTTTCTCTGCCTCTCTGAGCTTGCAGGTTTTCACCCCAGCATCTGACTCCCGAGTCTTTATTGGTAAAATAGAATGGTTGGGAGTTTCATTTTTGTAAAACAACACTGGCTAGGTCTAATCTTAACTCCAATGCAACAGTTTTATCTTATCAAACCCCATTGGGTTTAAGACAGAAGGAGGTAAAAATAAATGCTTCTGTGGGGAGGGGGGGCGCTGGAGAAATGACTCAGAAGTTAAGAGCACTTGCTGCTCTTTCATAGGACTTGAGTTCAGTTCCCAGCACCCATGCCAGGCTACCTATAACTCTGGCTGTAGAGGATCCAATGCCATGTCTGGCCTTTCCAGGTACTCACACACATATATGCATTCATACACACACACATACACACACACACACACACACACACTGTATATATATATATATATATATATATATATATATATATATATATATATTAGACCGAGTCTTACTATGTTATTCCTTTCTCCCAGACAGTGTCTCATATAGCTTAAGCTGTCTTCAAACTCACATATCTGTCTGTGTATGTGGTGACCCTCTGTCCCAGCCAGGGAAGGGCCTGGTATCCCTGACACAATGTTCTGTTTTTACACAAATGCCAGAATCACTCTCAGGACCCAGTTGGTCACCTGGTCCCTGACCCAACCCTTGGTTCCTAATAAGGGGCAAGGTACGGGGATGTGGTCCATCTGGCTCCAGTGTGGAGCATGGGCTCTAGTTCCTTCTCCCTTGGCTGTTCCTAGGAAGATGCTCAGCCCTCTTTGAGAGCTACTGGAGACAATAAATTCACCATGAAATCCAAAGATGCGTGGTGCTCTATAAACAGGCATGGAACACACAGCGAGTGCATCCAGGGGCTGGAAGTGGATGCTGGAGAGCAGCACTGGACGGTGACCAGTAGTATCTGGGATCCCCAAGCACAGAGAAAGACGCTGGCCTGCAGGGCCAGTCTCTTTGAGCTTCAGGAAGCTACTGGCTCTACATGGATGCAGACGATGAGAGGATCCTATAACCCTTAGGTGAAGATGTTAGCCAGAAATCCCTGTTCGCTGGAACTCCTTCTCCCACACACCCCTGATTGCTGGTGCCCTGGTGTGAGAGCAAAAGACAATGAACTGAGCTCTGAACTGGGCATATCGTCCTTAGCACGCGCCGCACACGCAGAGAGCAGGGCAAGGACACCAAGGCAGGTGTGGCTGCTCCAAACCAGCTGATTTATGAAGAAAGCATAAATGTGATTTGGGACCAGCTTGCTCCTAGGTACTAAATAAAATGAAAAGACGGCACCAGGCCCAGTGTCTGCGAGCACCACACGAATACAGTCCAGCCATGAATCTTCCTTATGACAGCTGTGCTTTGTGGCTTATCTTAGGGGAGTTCTGTGAAGAAACCAGGGTTGGAAAGATTGCCAGGAGGGGAGATGGAGGGAGACAATGTGAATATAATTATGAAGAGAGAGAAAGATGGCTTGAGAGAGCCAGCTTGGCCTGTCCCTTCTCTGCTGTTGTTCTCAGTCTCCCAATATGTCCTACATGCTGAGCCTGGTAGCCTGTGTGGGAAGTGGGCATGATAATCCGTGCAAAGCCGATGAAAGTTCTTCTCTGGTGCCTGGGGAGATCTCAGAAGAAAAATCCCTCCCTCTACTCCTCACCCTCTGCTGACATTCTGACTAAACTGGATTTGGAGTTAGTAAGGCAGATTTTATTAAATAAGCAGCAGAGACTAAGCCCAAGCCAGATTAATCAGAAGAGAGAGAGAAAAAAAATATATATATGTATGCAGAAGTTGTACAATATCTGGATCCAGGAGTTGAAGTGATGTCATGGGGGTCCTTGGGTGTGTGTTTGTGTATGTGGTTCTCAGTATCCTCAGGAGTCATCCCTATTGTGTGCCTGAGCAGGTTGCTCTGGTATGGCCTTTTCATCAACCTGCCAGTACGTGACCCTGGTTTATGTGTGTTTCTATCTAAAGACACAGTTTTTGGTACTTATTAGGTATTCTGATATGCTAATATGCTAATGAGTATTCGTATTGACCTGGGGCCTGGGTGAGTGGTGCTCTGTTGGGAGGTAGCTGCTGAGAGACATAGGCTGTCTCAGCATACACCGTCAGGCCACCTGACTAGGTTCTGCAGCCACAGACCACAGGCACAAAATCCTGACACACATGTCCCCAGCTGAGTTATGCAAGGCCTGATTTGGTCTTTTAATCTGCTCTCGGATCCAAAACACTGCTCTCCTGTGGCTCATGTAGGTTGGGCTGTAAGTATTTTGGTATTCTTAGTGACATTACCTTTCTTTCCGCCCTAGCCCCTCTTGGGAGAAAGGGCAGCACTGGAGGGAAAGGTGAAAGGTGGCTCTGGGTGATGCTCAGCTGTGACAGGGGATATGGCAAATGGGGATCCCAGCCTGGACTTTCTGCCTCACCTGAGCTGCACACACATCCTCCATGACCCATGTGACATCTGGCTGAGTCAGGGACCTCAGCTCATGTTCCCACATCTGCTTCTACCAGGCCTCAATAAGATACCCTGAAGCAAGCACAATCCCGTGGGAAGCTTGATGGGAGTGGCCCCATAGTGCCCCAGTATTTTCGACCTTTACGTCTGGAGATATTCACAGGAAGTACAGGCTTTGGAAAAACACCTGTGGAAGGGCTGGCAGAACTGGACTGCATTCCCATGTCGTCACAGCCAGCTGGAGATGACTTACTTGTGAGGTACCTGTGTGCAGGCTTAACAGGCCAGTGGCACAGGGGAGAGATGCCTCTCCGGTGCCTCCATTTTCCCTCATGAGGTCATGACTCCAGGACCCTGATATTTGATAGAGTAATAGGCTTTTTTATTTATCCCCGTTGATCATTGTTGCTATTTAGAGTTAAGTTTTATTTTAAAGGCTTTGAATTTTCTTGTAGGGCTTTCTAGGACAAATTGCAGCTTAAAAAATAATTGATATTTGCTCTCTCTCAGCTCGGAAGCCTGGAGGTGCAAGACCTAGGTACCATGGGTTTCAAGGCTGTGGAGGGTGCTGGGAGGAAATGCCGCTCCTGGTGCCTTTGTGGCTCAGTTTGTCTCTAGGCCTCACTGACATGCTGGAAATGAAAGGTTGTGTCTCTCTCAGCTCTGCAAGGCTCCAAGTACTTAGAAATGGACATTGGATTGGGTTTGTCACATGAGACCCTTTTGCCATCCAGCAGGATCAAAGAATAGCTTTTTACCAGGACAAGAAATAAAGTTATGAGGAGGCACCAGCAACCTCTGTGATCCTGGAGGGGCCCAGTACATCTCAGTCCTCAAATTCATCCCATACTCAGTGTTCCATCCCAGAATGCATCATTGGAGTGGACAAGCACTTGTCAGAGTCTCCACATGGGGCTTGACCTGTAGAGGCCGCTAGAACCGCCTCTGTCTGACAAACAGGCCAGCTGAGTGCATCATGGCAACCACAGAGGCTCACAGAAATCAGTGCCACCAAGGACTGAGAGAATGCTGGGGAAGGGTCCCCACAGACCCCACCAACCTCTCCTATGTGACCCGTGAAGAAGTTAGGTGAACACTGGGAAATGACAGTAAAATACATTTAACCAGGGCTGACACCAATGGCTCTTCCAAGCCACCCAGCCCCACCCTGTGCCTCAGTGTGCTGCTACTGACCCGGGAAGTTCACCCTTTCTTTATCCCTGCCCATAAGACAGCCAGAAACAACTCATTTCTAGCTTCCAGGCCTTCCTTATGGACAGATCTAGTCCTCGCTAGACGACCCAGGTACATGGCTTGACGGAATGGTGGAATGGCCTTTTAAAGATGTACTTACTACACAGCTAGGTGGCAGTACCCTAGAGGGCTGGGGCAGGGTTCCTCAGAAGCCTGTGTTCCCTCTGAACTATCCAGTACATTGCATTGTTCTTCCTATAGCCAGGACCCGTGAGGCCAGGAATCAGGGTGGGACACAGGAATAGTGTTGTCACCCCTCGTGATCCAACAGCACCTTCTGTCAACCTGGGCAGTCTTAGTTCCCAGACTGGAATGCCTCCTTAGGCCGTTTAGTTCCACTAATGTAAAGGGAGATGATGCCTGCCTGTGGCTCCTGTGCCTGTTTGTCAACAGGCTGAAGACGTGGTTCATAAAGATGGGTGACTGATTCTGCTCAGTGGAAGGAAATGATTGGCCCAGGACAGCAGTGAAGAAAGAAGGTCTGGAGGGCAGGGGACTTGTCAAGTGTCTCATAGTGACCCAAGATTAAGGTTAATGGGAACCGCCACTCCTGATCTGGGCAGGGTAACAGATCATCTGGAACCTTCAGGAGCAAGGGTGAGCCATCTCTCCAGGTTAAGAAACCTCACCTGCTGAGACGCCTCTTGACAGCACAGGGATGGCCTAGATCACGGGAGATAAGTGAGTCGGAGGAGAGACCAGAGAAGTCACGCTAGCTCTCAACAGCACTTTAATTTTAACTTAATTTTGTTGTTTTGTTGGTGTGTTTTGGCTGCATGCTTGTCTGTGTATCACATGTGTGCTTCTTTCTGCAGAGGCCAGAAGAGGGTGTCACATCTCTTTTGCTATGTGTGTGCTAGGGATTGAGCCTGTGATCTCTGGAAGAACAGGCAGTGCTTTAACCACTGAGCTATCTCTCCAGTCGGGGCACTAGGATTTGTTCTGTTTCGAGACAGGGTTTCTCTGCGTGGCCTTGGCTGTCATGGACTCGATTTGTAGACTAGGCTGGCCTTAAACTCACAGAGATCCTCCTGTCTCTGCTTTCCCGAGCGCTGGGATTACAAGCGTGTGCCACTCTGCCCACCTGGACCCTTGGATTTTAAGAATCACCCCCCCCCCCCAGCAGATGAATCTACCACCACCTGCACTGGGCCTATGGCATGGAGCCTGTCTATTGCCCTCTTAGCATTTTCTGCTCCCGGGCCTCTAGCTTGTCTATGAGGAAGTTCTAGGTTAGGTTAAATTCTAGGTTAGGCAGGAAGACCCACCAGAATATGGCTGTGCCTTTTCATGGGCTAGGATCCTGGAATGAATAAAAGGAGAAAGTGAAGCTGGGTGTGGTGGTACTTGCCTTTAATCCCAGCCCTCAGGAGAATGAGGCAAGATCTCTGCTGAGTTCTAGGCCAGCCTAGTCTACATAGTGAGTTCCAGGCTAGGTTGGTTCTAGCATTCATCCATATCTTTCTGCTTCCTGACTGTGGATGCCATGTGACCAGCTGCCTCACACTCCTGCTGCCATGACTTCCACTCTGTGATAGACTGTGCCTTCAAATAGTGAATCAAAATAAACCCTTCTTAAGTTTCTTTTGTCAGGTATTTTGTTATAGCAACAAGAGAAAAGTAATCAGTACGGTGACTTTGGAATAGGACCTGGTGGAGTCTGCTTCACTTGCTAGAGGACAGTCCCCTCTTCCCTAGTTTCCAGCTTTCTGTTCCACTTGGGCCAGATCCTACTTCTTTTGCATGTTACTTCAGCACCAATGGCCTTTTTTTCTGCAGTGTGTCTGGAGAAGGAACAGCCAGAGGCTAGGTGTCCTGTGGCAGCTCTATGGTCTCCGCTGCTCTCCATCTCTTGTTATCTCCAGGCTAGCCACATTCTGAGTGATTCCAGTGAGTAAGTCTCCCTAGTGGGCCACATGAGATATGACATCCAGGAAAGGATTATCACATTTGGTTCCAGCCATTTGACTGGTGGCTGTGTGTTCTAGAATTGTCACCAACACGCCTCATATTAGCTCTCGCCTGTCATGGTTGTGGTGTGGACAAACTGAGTGGGAGCCCCTTTCTCTCTGTGACCTACAAGAACTGAACTGAGCTAGTGACTCAGCTTCTGTGTGTGACTCAGCAAGGACTGGCCTGCTAAAGGGTATTCAGTGCAAAATTTTGGGAAATGTTTGAGGCCAAGCACCCCATAGTACCCTGTCTCCCTGAAGGATGACCTCAGTCTCTCCAGGTGCACCCGAACTCCCACTGCCCTGTACCCAGAAAGTGACTGTGGCTCCCATGACCTGTTGGGCCTTTCCAGGTGATGCTTCCATGTGCAATTGGCACTGTGACCCACAGAGACTCTGGAGGCATTGCTGACTGAGGCAGGGATGCCAAGGACATCATGGAAGAGGGCACATGTTCATTCTAGGTGTTATATTCCAAACGTGGCTCCCTGCCCCCCACCCCAACAGTGCTACCTTTTGCATGTCCTGTGACCACAGGCTGCATTCAACACTAAGCACTCGGTGTCGCTCCCAAAGGTTTGTCAGACCTTCAAACGAGTCTCCTCTTGCTCACTGCCAGGTCTATGTGCTTACACTGCCAATGGAATTCAGCCAAATACTGACTCAGGACCTGCTGCTGGGTATTCACATGAACCACATTCACATCACTTTCTATAAACATATAATGAAAAGTTCTTGGGTTTTTTTTTTTTTTTTTTTTTTTTTTTTTTTTTTTTTTTTTTTTTTTTGAGCATCAGTGGCTAATAAATTTGATTCTGGAGCCAAGTTGTCTGGGCTTACATCCAGACCAAGACTCCACTGCCAGCATGACCTTGAGTATGGATACATTCTCCTTGGAGCCTCAGTTTTCTCTTGTGGAAGGTTAGGCTATATCCGTTTCTACCTCCATCCAATTACTGTTAGAAATAAGCAGTCAGTAGCAATCCCAGCCCCAAACAGTGCCTATACCTAAAGCGGTGAGTGAGCTGTGTGAGTGAGCTCTGTTCTGTGATCCAGAGGCTGCCTCGTAAACCTGTAGACATCTGAGACCCTGCTGTATTTCCATAGAGCAACATATGATATCAAATGAGGCGCAGGGATGACAATGTATGGAAACAAGCCGGTGTCAGTGAGCTACCCTGCTGTCCACAACTCCTGAAGTGTGAGGCGTGTCAGGCTCCATCTCAGCAGGCATGCTCTATGTTGAGTGGCTGTGGAGAGCTGGCCTCAGTGCCAGCTGCTGGAGCCTTGCTCGGAACCACCGAGACACATTTTCTTTTTCCTTTTTGGTTTTTTCGAGACGGGGTTTCTCTGTGTAGCTCTGGCTGTCCTGGGGCTGGCTCTGTGGACCAGACTGGCCTCGAACGCGTGATTCTCCTGCCTCCGCCTCCTTCAGCAAAGCCTACCAGCGTGTGCCGCCACAGCTGGCCACATTTTCTGTGAAAGGAAGAAAAAGTTTAGTCAGAGAAGAAGCAGTGTGACTTTCATTCTTGCTGCTTCCATCAAAAAGTAGAATGTCTCTAAGTGATACGGGACATGTTGGCCTTCGGGAAAGACAGTGTAGAGGAGAAAGCTTGAAGTAGGAGCCAAAGCCTCAACCCTGAACACACAGGCACAAACATATATACATACATCACATACACATACATGCATGCACATGTACACATGTAGACACATCACACATTACTCATGTCCTTATACACCGAGAAGACATACCACATACATACACATATGTGCACATAGACATGTCATACATCCTTCTTACATACATGCACATTCACACAGAAAGGAGACTCATGAACACAGGAACACATGTGTACGCAAACACAAATACACGCACATGAACACATGTGCATACCCATGTACAAACAGATACATATGCAGACACACGGGCATGTGGACACATAAACATGCATGCACACACAGCAGATACACGTATGCACAAATACTCACATATGGAATCAAGAGCTACAAAGTCCCAGAGACTTTGTCTTTCGATGTGAAAGGCCCACCACAAAGTAAGCTCCTAATAAATGCTCCATCATTTATTTGTTCGGTAAATATTTGCTAAGCCCCAGCTATGTGTCAGAAATCGTTTCAGGAGCTCACATCCTGTGGTCCAGGTTCACAACCCATGCTCTTGTGACATCTGTCGTCTCTCCTTCACTGATGGAGAAGCAGGTGTTTGTTGTTGTTTTTCTTCGGGCTGAGCGTGCACCTGAGCTCTGAGGACTTGGGAAACCTGGTCAAGATTGGCTTCTCCTGTATTTGTTTGTCCTTATGCTGCAACAATGCTCACTCTCCAGCCTACTCTACTCTCCTTATCTCTCCGTCCCAGAGGACGGCGACCAATCAGATTAGGTTTGGCCAGGCGCGGTGGGCAGGCAAAGCAAGGTGGTTCTGACTCACTCCTGTGCTCACAAAGGCACCTCACCGCACCCCGGCGGCGTGCGCCCACAGCACAGTCCTGACAGGCTTTCCCTACGGCTCCGTGCCCACGGGGGTCAAGTGTGGGGTTCATCCCCGAAGATAAGCCCGGGCGTGGAAGTCGGAGGCTGTGCGCGGTGCCGCGCCCTGGACCTCCCTCCACGCGGGCCTATCCTGGCCAGGGGTGGCGCGCGGGATCGGTTTGGGGCGGCGGGCGGGGCGGCGGGCGCCGCGTGCATGCTGATGAGCGCAGGCCGCGTCACTGCGCACCGGCGCCGTGGTTTCGGGGCGCGCAGGAGCCGGGCGCGCAGGAACGGGGCGCGCAGGAGCGGGGCGCAGCAGCCAAGGCCTCGCGCCGCCTCCTGGCTCAGGAAGCTCCTGGCGGGCGGGCCCCGCTGACTATGCGGGCGGCGCCCTGTGCCCCCAGCCCCGAGCGGTTTCTGCGCGCTGAAGAAGGGCGGCTCGCGCGGCGGTGCTGAAGGAACAGCTCCCGCCCTTGCCCGGCCCATGATCCCCACCGCGGCCGGTCGCTCCCAGGCTCCTGAGGCCCCGGGGCCCCGGGGATGCCCCGCGGGTGAGGCGGCGCCGTCCGAGCCGCGCTCATGGCGGTGGCCAGGAAGATCAAAACTTTGCTGACGGTCAACATCCTGGTGTTCGTGGGCATCATCCTCTTCTCGGTGTACTGCCGCCTGCAGGACCGTTCTGAGGCACTGGTGCAGGTCGTGCGAGGCGCCGACCGCCGGATGCGTAATCGGCTCTCCAAGGCGAGTGCTCTGGCCGACCGCGAGGCCATCCTGCAGCGCCTGGACCATCTGGAGGAGGTGGTCTACAACCAGCTGAATGGTGAGCCGCGGGATGGAGGGGAGGAAGAGTCCCGTGTCGGCACATTACTGTGTTCGGGGGCGGCTGCCCACACCCACCCCACAGTATCTTCCAGGGTCCTGGGTGGAAGCTACTTTGGGTCCTGCAGAGGGGATACAGGACCTAATGGGAATGCTGGCAGGCCTTCATTGGCAGACGACGGTGGAAGGGTGACCGCACCATCCACTCGTCCTGTGAACTCTTGGGAACTGTCTCCTGCCTCCCCCACAGTACCTCCAAACTTCCTACCCAAGAGAACTCGAACTTCTCAAGGAAGACTCTCAGGAGCTGCCAAGAGGGCAGTGAGGGGACTTAGGCAGTGCCTAGATCCACAGGGGAGGTCCAGACAGTGCCTAGGTTCACAGCCAGGGACCAGGGGCACCTTCCAGAGTGAGGGTGGAGGCGACACGCCTAGGTCCACAGCAAGGACCCACGGAATCTTTCCGAGCTGTGGACTTAGACCAGACTCACTCCTCTCTCCCTGGAGATACAGAAGGACGGGGTGACTGCCGCCCCCTCTAAGGTGACTGCTCCCGTCTTCCTCACTGCAGAGGGTGTCCTGTCCAGTAAAGTTGTGACCTCTGACCCAGATAGCTCGGGGCTCCTGCAGAAAGTTCCGTTGCGGGAGAAGGGTGGTGCTGTGTGGACAGATGGACTCAAGTGTGTAGCGGGGATGGGTAGGAGCCAAGCGCTCCCATGGGCTGAGGTCACAGTGCCTGGGAACCCCTGAGGCATGAAAGTGTCAGCTTCTGGTGGCCTCTTTGCTTTTCTTTGAAGAAAGGGGCACTCAGCGTCTGGGTCACAGCAGGTCACAGTGGATGGTGGTAGCTTTGGGGAATAGAATATGTACATTTTTGGGTGCAGGATGGATGCATCCTCTCTGTCCCCAAGGACAGCTCTGTTGGGTTTCAGGAAGGAGACAGTTGGTGCATGCCTGCAGTACCAGCAGACTTCCTGTTCTGTGTGGCTCTCAGCAGAAGCAGCCCCAGCGTGCCCCTTTCTGCAAGTACCAGGCGTTGACTAGGTAGGGAGGGCATTTTCAGCAGGGCCTACGTCATGTGTTGCCTGCTTGCTGTGGCAGGGTCACCGGGGGTCTCCTGAGAGAACTGGGTTCCAGGCACACCTCTGAACACAGCCTAGAGGAACCAGGTGCCATAGGTGGATACAGGCAGCTCATGTATCCTCAGATAACAAACCCTAACTTCCTGAGGGCTTCCTCACCACCCACAGAGCTTCAGCAACCCGCAGCAGTCCTGACCAGCTCTGTGGCTTCACCGTCAGCCATTCAGCTGAAGGCACAGAGGAAAAAAGTTGAGTTGGAGCAGCGGCTTGGCCACGCTGCCAGTATGATTCATCTTCTGGAAGACACTGGGTCCCGTAATAGCACAGAGCTTTATTGAAGTGTATTTGCCAGGGTGTTATGGTCTGTTTTATGGGGTGAACCAGAGGATTATATAAAAACATTGGCACCATTTATGCTTGTGTAACATCATGCTGGCCAGCCGGCCTCATGAGCTGTTTCCTTCCCTAGTTCCCCAAGGACAAGAGGGGCCAGTATTTGGTGGAAGAAAAAGCTGGGACCCTAGATCAACTTTCCTGACACTGACACGAACAGAATGAAGTTCTTTCCTCTGTGCTCTCTTCCCCTTGCTCCTCTGCTCCCGCCAGCTTCTTCTGCTTCTCTTTTCCTATTCCCTCCCTTTCTTCACCTTTCGTTTCTTCCACCCCTCACTAAATCCCTTCCCTTTCCTTCCTGGCTCCTCCAGTTCCCCTTTTCTCCTCTTTCTCTTTGCTGAGACAGCCTTGCCTTCCTCTCTGATTCATATGCTCAGCAGAGTCTAAACTCAGTGTCGCTCAATAGTTGTCTTATGAGATAAACAAAGCATTGGTCTCTGGTTGGCTCCTACGGGAGAGCACAGGGTATTCCAGGGGGCCAACTCTTTAAGAGAAGTCGATATCCTTACCCTGCTCCAGGCTTGGCTCGGGCCTCTGATCGAAGGCATGGAGGAAAGCCATGGGAACTTCCTGGAGGAGGCAGGCTCTGCTTCTCACAGCTTGTTCAATTTTAGATCCTAGGGATGTGAACTTACTCCCCAAGGGTTTCTACCTGATAACTTATCTCACCTGCATTAAAACACTAAGCGGAAGCAATGACTTACATCTGCTGGGCCTGGACTCTTCCTCTGAACTCTCTCCTGGCTGAGATGAGAAAAGGAAGTCCTGGGGAACAAGGGCTATCTTTAGACCCAGGTGACACAGGATGGTGCTCTGGTTTGGGTGGTGTGCCATTCTCCTCATTCTCTTTGGCCCCATGATCTCATAGCATGTCTTATTGGCCCTGGCAGAGCACCCCAATGTGGTGCAGATTCACGCTCATAGGATTGGAGGAAACATTTTGTGGGAAAGGGTACATGGTCCCTCTTCTATGTGCTTGAGAATTGCTTCTGAATTCAGTGCTCAAGGTAAGAAAAAATGTTTATGGGAAAAACTCATCCTCTGAATACCTTAAACTGCACATAAAGCCCAGCGCCCATGGCTGTGTGAGTGGCTGGCCTAGGCTCTCAGGAGAAGTAAATTTGAAATCCTCCAAGCTTGGTGCGGCTTCCAGTCTGATGCTAGGAATTCAACCCTTTCCCTGGGTGATGGGGTGAGAGGGGATAATTGGGCCTTTGTATATACTTGGTTTACCCCTCTGAGTCTGTGTGAAGCCTCAGCAGAGTGAAGGCTCAGCCCTCTACTGCTGAAAGCTTTGTATGGTGGAGGGAACCATTTGGCCCAAGGTCTTCTGGGGGCCGGAGGTGGGTAGGCCTTACCCTGAATTCAGAGGTGGTCCCCTCTTCCCCTGTGTACCTGAGGAGGGAAAAGTCCTGAAAGGTGAACTAGGGCAGATGGTTGCTCTTGAAGAGTCATTGTTAAAATCAGAGCACATGTGCATGTTAGTTCTCTCTAATTTCCACTGCTCCTGGCCCATGTGCATTCATCATACTCTACAGCTGGCAACATTCAAAGCTGTGGTTGGTCTTATGGTTGGGACAGAAAAAGTAGAATCCAGAAAATAGAATGAGCTGCCAGGGTTGTATAGGAAGTTGGTGATGGCAGCTGTTTGAAGAACAAGCATTACCCGAATTTCTGACTTTATCACAAGTTCAAGTTAGAAACCAAACCAAACCAAACCAGGGGATCTTAGTGTGAGCCCCCAAGGCTGACCATAGGCGTCCTGGCACAGATGGCATCTCTCTACCTCATAAATACTTGTGTGCCCTCCTCTGGGATGCTGGCCTAGCTCTCCTGACCAAGTACTTGTTCCACCACTTCTACTGCCCACTACCCCTGTGCAAAGTCCTGTCCTTTGCTGCTTTAGAGTCAGTGTCTCTCTATTATGTAGCCCTGGCTATATCGTCTCTCTAGTGTGTAGACCAGGCTGGCCCCAAATGGATGACATCCACTCGCCCCTGCCTCCTGAGTACTGGGATCAAAGGAGGGTTGCCACCACAGTCAGCCTCTTTAGTCCTCTTTAAATACTTTTGTCTGCGGTTCCATCTCTACTGCCCAGCACCCAGGCAGGGTGGCACACCCATGGATATTTGAGTAAGTGGGCATTTCTCTGAGCTACACAATGCTTTTGATAGGATAAGTTTGATTTTTTGTTTGTTTGTTTGTTTGTTTTTGTTTTGTTTTGCTTTTGAAACAGTCTCTCTCTACATAGCACTGGACGTCTTGGAACTCTGCGTATACCAGGCTGGCCTCAAACTCACAGAGCTTGGCCTGCCCCTGCCTTGAGTTTTGGGATCAAAGGTGTGTGCTGTCACATGGCCGAGAACGAGTTTATTTTTTAGGCCATCACTGCCACGCTTGTTGGCAGAAGTGCTGAAAGAAAGGGGTTGTGGGAAACCACACCGTGCGGCAAAGGAAGCAGCCTGAGTGGAGGGGACGCAGGCCGTGTGGAGGGAGCCGCGCTGCAGAACAGCGCAGGATGAGCAGTGATCAAGCTGTGATCCTGGGTCACTCAGACCTTGTCTGCTTCCTGCTTAGAAGTGTGTCCCGAAGCCCAAGCTTCCCAGTGTGCGTGACTTGAGAAGTGGGCTTCAGCGTCCCTCATCTAGGGTTACGATGGACTTGCTGGAGGCCAGGTGGGAGAACTGAGGCAATTGTCATGAGTTCTGAGTTGCCTTCCATGGCAGCAAGACCAGGACTGTTGCTAAGCACCAGTCTCCCAGCCATCTTGTCTTGGTCACAATGAATTCCCACTTATGTAGGACTTTGGGAGCTGGAGCAGAGGCCAAAAGGAGGGATGAGGTGGGGGAGGAATGTCAAGCAATGGTGTGGCTTTCCCTTGTAACCTTTGGCTTCAGAGTAATGACGACTGAGCCTAAAGCAAGGTGCTGGAGTTAGGGAAGGCTTGATGCTATGGCTGCGGAATGTGGTAGCTTCCCACCTGCTGCTGTGACAGATGTGACAGGACATGCCTCAAATCTCTCTCCTACCAATGGGCATTTGTTCAGAGCGCAGCTATTTCCCTAGAACACAAACCCAGTACAGTGAGCTTATCTCTGGATGTCCACACAAGGGGTAGCCTTCTTTTATTCACTTCTGTTATTCAGGTGACCAAAGACAGGAGGCAGGGACAAGTGGATCTCGTGTGAGGCAGAAGAGGAGGGTGTGGGCCTGGGGATTGCTTCCTTCTCCAACGCAGGTCCAGCATACATCCCCTTGACCCTCTGGTAATACCAGAGTATGAGCTCCCAGAAAGGGGCCTTTGGAGCTTCTCTGCACACTGGAGAAACAGGAAGGATACCCTGCTTGCAGGGAATATGATGTGGCACAAGGATTCTTATTCTCCTGCAAGCTTTACTTCCTAAAGAGGCTCACTGATGGTTACAGGCGGCCTTCTCAGCCCAAACCCGTTCATTTTTACCCTTCTCAGAGCATATGGTCCTGCATGACCCACTCAAAGGGCAAGAGTGATGGCAGCTGGGAAAGTGGCTGCAATTTGTTGCATTGGCTGGCCTCTACCCACCCTTTCCCCTTTTACAGCATGACAAAAAACTGCAAAAAGTGACAGAACAGTGACTCTCCCACTGGAGTATGGCCCGGCTCCATCTGGGCAGGTTCAGAGTATATGATGGCTGCCATTCTGTCCCTGCTCACTGCCGTGTGCACAGCTCCTACAGCAGCTATGGTTATGGTTTCTTCAGCCGGAAGCATTTCGGCTCTACCTTGCCCCTCCCAGTGGTCTGCAGTCTCCTGGACACCCGTCTTCAGCAGAGACCCTGACTACACTTGACCACAGTAGTATGGGGACCCCTGAGCCTCCACAAGACAAGCAGCCATCAGACATGAAGCTGAAGCACACTGCCATGCCCTCTCCCTGGGAGCAGTGGGCCTAGTCTGACCAAATCTGGGGATGGGCAGGAGAGGCAAATTTGTCGAAAAGCACTCATAGGTGGTGGCCCGGGCCTCAGGGTATGCTGGCGTGGAGTGATTATGCTTACAATCTGGGTTATAATCATCATATTTCAGTCTGTTAGAGATGCACTACAGAATTGTAAAAGACGGTTTATCATTCATTGGTTGGAAACCAGATAAAAATAAGCCTCAATGAATTCCTTTACTGTATCTGCCTCCACGGGCATGCAGGGTAAGGGCGGAGGTGGTTACGAGCACTGGCTATTCTTCCAGAGGATCAGAGTTTAATGCTCAGTACTCAAATGGTGGCTCACAACTGTCTGTAACTCCAGTTCTAGGGCATCCAGAGGCACTGAAGGCAGGTGGTACCCAGACATATGTGCAGGCCAAACACCCATACACATTTAAAAGGAAACCCTCAAAAAAAATGCAAGTAGGTTCTAGGTCTCACAACCAGAACCAGCTCTTGTATCCTCCTTATTCTGTCTCAAAAAAAGCAAAGATGCCTTGAAAGGAAAAACAAGTATGGAAGGGGTAGGATGACCGAGGCTGGCAGAAAGCATTTGCCCACTTTCTCAGTGAGGTCTTTGACCTCTATGAAGATGAGTGTGACGTTCCATTAAAACTCTTTTAGGAGAGACTTGCTTTGCAAGTCATTCCAAGGGTTTTCCGGAGGGAGATGGCCTTGTGTTCTAGCAGAGGGCACAGTGGTCATCAGCACCTTCCCAAGCGCTCTGCTGCCTCTTCCTCTATGGAGCATCCCAGGATTGCTCAGTGGCTCTTGTTCTGCATCCCCCGATGACCAAGCCAGCAGATTCCTGTTCCATGGGATGCTCACCCTGTGAAGGGAGGGGCAGCCAATGGAGACGTGTGAGGGGAATATATGAGCACTCATCCTGGGACCCTTCCAAGGTGGGAGCCCTGTAAGCCCACCCTGTGCTGTCCGGGGCCTGGTGATGCCCGACACTGCACTGACAGGATCCATTCATTCAAAATACAGCTGGCTGATCCAGGTAGCAGCTCTTCACCTCTACGGCCAAACAAAGTGACCTCCCAGAAATATAGGGTGGTAAAGCGTTTCCAGCAGACATGATACTACAAAGGCAGTGAGTGACAGAGAAATTAGTAGGTGAAGGACTTGAGATGCCACTTGACATGGGTTGAACTATGTGCTCCAAAATTCACATCCCCCAAAGCTTAGGATATGGCCTTATATGGAGAGAGGGTCTTTGCAGATATTGAATATGAGATGATGCTGTCTGGGCTGAGACTAAATCTAATGACATCTGTCTCCATGAGAAGAGGAGAAAAGCGGCTGGAAAGATGGCTCAGCAGTTAAGAACACTTGCTGTTCTTTCAGAGGACTGGGGCTTGGTTCCCAGTGCCACATCAGGTGGCTCACAGTCGTCACCATTCCAGCTCCGGGGGATCTGATCCCTCATCAGGCCTCTGTGGGCCTGCATGCACATGTGCACATGCAAAGATAAAAATAAATCTTTGAAAAAAGAGAGAAGACACAAGACCTGGCTTATAAGGTCAGAGGCAGAGACAGAGCAGTGTAGCCACAAGCCAAGGGATTCCGGGATCTGCCAGGAGTGGAGAAAGGCCTTCCTTAAAACTCCCACAGGGACAGGACTCTATTTGTTATGCTTAAATCTCAGACTTCTGTACTTCCAACTGGAGAGAAATCAAGAAATCTATCCATCAGGCCTCCAGGGGTGATGATGTGCGGTGTGGCTGAGGACTCTCACAGAAAGGGACAGCCAGGGGCCCTATCCAGGAAATGAACTGAGATGTAAATGAAGGGAGAGAGTGACCTGGGAGTATCCTGGGAAACAGTGGTTGTCAGTAGATGCAAAGGCCCCATTGCACTGGCTCTCACCCTTCCTAATGCTGCAGCTCTCTAATACAGTTCCTTATGTTGTGGTGATCCCCAACCATGCATTTATTTTTGTTGCTACTTCTAGACTATAATTTTGCCACTGTTATGAATAATAATGTAAACACTTTTGGAGATAGAGGTTTGCCAAAGGTGTCCTGACCCACAGGTTGAGAACCACTGCCCTATGGTGTCATGAGGGTCCCAGCGTGAATAGTGAGGTGTCTTCAGGGAGGCAGACAGAGCCCATCTTGGGTCTTCTCAGTGGCTTGTTAGGTCAGCAGGTATCGGCTGTTTTCCTTGGCTTCTGGGAGGTTCCTAGGGAGGGAGGTGACAATGGAAGTGCTCTGAGGGGTGCCTGAATTTTTTCTTAAATATTTTGTTTGGTGTGTGTTCATTCGTTCGTGTGTGTTTGTTCTCTGAACTTGGGTTCTCTGAAAGAGCAGAAAGTGCTCTTAACTATTGAGCCCTTTCTTCATCCCAGACAGCTGGACTTTAGCTAGGATTCTGCCTTTGCCTTGCTGACTGGTTTTGAAAGGCATCCATGATTTCTCTTGGATGTTTCAGACCAGATGAGTGTGACCTGGCCAGTGATGCTTTTGTTGATTAGCAGAGGGAAAAGAGCGAGGTTCCCAGGCAACCCAAGAGCTGGACTGTCCCTCTGTTCATTCTGGACGGTGTTGATCTGGTCCACACTCCCTGTGACCCAGTCAGGGCTTCTAAATTCCGTGGTCCCGTCCCAGGTGTCCCATGTGTCCAGTTTATTGAATTATGGACTGTAAGTGTTGAATACTGTCCCTGCACCCACCATCTGCCAGAGGCAACCCCTTCACAGCTGCAAATCTAGCTATGTCCCCAGGGAAGCCCTGGCTGGCTGAGCTCCTCTGTTTTCATTAAGAGTGTGGCCATTGACCAGCTGGGTTCCTCTCCAGCTCTTTCCCTCCCTGTGAGCATCATCTGCCTCTCTGAGCTTCAATTTCTTCACTCGTGAAGTGGATCTGGGAGTCTTGTAGGGACTGAAGAAGTTAGTATAGGTGGGAGCCTTACCACATAAGGAAAGAATTCTGTGACATATGCACTCCTTATCTGTAAAGTCACAGTGTGGGGAATGCATCCTTGTCATGGTCTCCAGCTTCCCAGGCAGAACCAGCAACAGCCCTGTCTACCCTGTGCCAGTTTCCAAGCCTGGCTCCCTCCCTAGTGACCTCCAAGAGGCCATCCCTGTGTGTGTGTATATGACTGGTTGTCATTGCTGTATTTTTTCATTTCATTTTCTATTTACTAGTTGTTTTTTTTTTTTTTTTTTTTTGACAAATGATGCAGGTTGTCTTTCATTGGTAGCAATACATTACTTGTCTAAAAGGCATTGATCACGAAGTGAGGACCATAATTGGAGTTTGACTGAGATTTTGATTGTTTACTGCTCTAGAGGAAGTGGGACCTGGGAGAATGGAGCTGATAAATGAGGTGGACTGGTTTCATGCAGTGGCCAACTTTACTTAGGGCATCAGACAATTAATATTCTGAGGGTTAAGAGGAATCACATGAGTAAAGTATACAGACACGAGGGCAAACCACATGTGGCAGGCAAAGCCCCGAGGGACTAAAACGTGTTTTTTTTTCCCCCAACGAGGAATATAGATGAATAACAATAGCCAGTTGTGATGAAGTAAACCCACTCCTCTCTGCCACACCTGGGAGGGACCTGAAAGCGTAATCCAAGAACAATTAAGTGGTTTTGAGGATGCTGTGCATTTGGTTGGTGCTTTGGGCAGATGCACGGGACATAGGACACTGTGCTCTTCAGCATGTGATAACGGAGCCCATGAGATCACTGGTGCTGGCCACGGAGGGCCTGAGGGCATCCATGAATGCAGTGTGGTGTGGTGAGGGCACCTGTTAGCCTACTGACGCCTCTCAGTGTTACCCCCAAGCCAGCTCATCCTTGGGAAAGATGATGGCAAGGGCCACTCACTCTGCCCGTGTGCCAGTGCTTAGGAGAAGGCAGGGCTGAGGGAACAAGGCGGGCTGGGCTCATGGTGGAGACTGGCCCAGCACGCATGGCTTTCAGATGGAACACTATGAAATTGTCAAGTCTGTATGACTAGCCGAGCCCGTTTTTTTTTTTTTTTATGTAAACCCAGTAAATTTTCATTCAGATTTCTATACAGTCAATCAGAGTAAATTCCAAGAAGACACACATGATGTGTTTTGTTCAAAATATACAAACTTGGTTGTAATGTGGGTTGTGAGTATCTTCTTAAAGACACATGCAGCAGGTCAACCAGTATCTGTTCTGTTGCTTTCTCTCTTCTGTCGTGCCTCTGAGTGGCCCGGATGAGTTCCACATTGAAGTGGTATACCTAGTCTCATTTATCTTTTAATAACACTCATTGTCCAATGTGCTCCTGGCCATGCTCAAGGTGCGAGATGCTGCCCCAAGGAAGGTTGCTAAGAGCGCCATGGTCCCCATGTCTTGGTGAGGGCCAGAGCAGCAGAGACAGAGAGGACCAATTTCCAGTGTCTGGTGTAGGCTCAGATCCAGGTGTGAGCTGAGGCCGAATGCTGGTCATTCTCCTGGGCCTTAGAGGAGGCCTTAGAGGCTCTCACCTGAGCCCCTGATTATCTTTACAGTTGGCAACCTCCATATACTTCCCATTCCACTTCCAAGACTCCAGGATCACACCGAGACTCCCCTCCCCCCAATCAGCAACCTGTCTCCTCTGCTTTCTCTCTGGGACATCTGTCTCCTCACTCCCACTCCCAACTTTTGGGGTGGATGTGCCCAGATTTGGGGAGGGGCTGCTACTGTGCTGTCCGGTAAGCAACAGACTGCTCAGTGTGTCCAGGGTTCAGGAGAAAGCAGATAACTGGTAGGCTGAAGGAGGGGTGGGAGGTCTTGGCATTTTCAATGCTGCCTAGAGAGGCCCTGCATGGTAGCGACTTCTAAATAGCAGTGTCTGAGGCAGCATCCTCAGACTCAGCCAGTGCAAATGTCCTGGGGCAGGAGTGCCCAAGGAGTGGCCAGGAAAGGCCAGGGGGCACCCGGTCATGGGGACATTGAGTTTGTATTTCCTTTCAAATGCTCTTAGAGTCAGGAAACACTTGGTCTGGAGCAGAGTGGGGGTTGTAGTACATGATGTCTGGGTGCTGTTAGCCCTCTGGGTGGGCTGTAGCCCTGATCTTTACTCGGCAGAGACTGATGCACCTCATCTCTTTGTTGTGAAATCAGACTATCTCCCTGAGGACAGACATCCCCCATGAGAGCCAGTTCAGTACAGGTTAAAGTACTCGGTGGCTAAAGGGTGTATGCCTTTAAGATGGAAGGAGGCAGCATGCTCTGCTAGGAAAGACAGGGCATTTGATAAGACAAGAAGGCCACGCTGATGGCCTCAGTCCTTGAGTGGGGACAGGGCAAGGGGAGAGCCAGGCTCTCTAACACCTTGGACAGCTCCCTGCTGGCCGTTTGTGGAGCAGGTTGCTGTTGATCCTGTGGGCTGGGCTTTCTCCAAATAATTTTTCCCCCCACAGGGAGGCAAGAAACAGGTCCTAGCCACCGCTATATCCCCTGTCCCAGTGATGGCCCCACACACCAATTTCCGTTCTCTCTCCTGGTCTTCCCCCTAACCCCACTCTATACACCTGATACCCTCACCTGTTACCCTCCCCAACTCCTCTCCCATCCAGTTCCCTCCATCCATGTACTTCAGATCTCTGTGGGGTGACCCTAGCTGAGAGTCCTAGCAGCATGGGATATGGAGCCCTAACTAGCCAACTCCTGCAGCCAGGTGGGACTTCCAGTGGAGGGATGGGGATACCAACCCGCCCATAAAACCTTTGACCCCAAATTTATCTTGTCTACAAGAAGATAAAGATGTAGGGATAATGATGGAGCAGAGATTGAGGGAATGGTCCAACCTGAGACCCACCCCATGGGAGAGAGCCAGCCCCTGACACTATTAATGACACTCTGCTATGCTTGCAGACAGGAGCCTAGCATAACTGTCCTCTGAGAGCCTTCACCCAGCAGCTGATGGAAACAGATGCAGAGACCCACTGCTGAACAATATGCAGAGCTCGGTGTCTTGTGAAAGAGTGGAAGGAAGGATTGAGGGAGCTGGAGGGGTCAAGGACACCGCAAGAAGACCTACAGAGTAAACTAACCTGGGCCCATGGGGCCTCACAGAGACTGAACCACCAACCAAAGAGCAGGCCTGGGCTGGACATAGACCCCTACACATACGTAGCAGGTGTGCAGCTTGGTCATCATGGGGGTCCCTAACAACAGGAGTAGGGGAATGGGTAGGTGCTGGGAATTGAACCTGGATCCTCTAGATGAACAGCCAGTGCTCTTAGTCGCTGAGCCATCTCTCCAGCCCCCAGTTTTTTTAAAGTATGTATTAGAATGCATGTTTCCTTTCAAGTAGGGATGTAACAAACAGCCTTTTCCTCTTGCGGGAACGTTGGATTGTATTGGATTGAGACCACCAGTCTACAAGGTGGAGAAGTGTGGTCTTTTATTTTTTTTTAAATTAAATTTTATTTTATGTGTATGAGTGTTTTCCTGTATGTATGTCCATGTATCAGTTGCATGCCTGGTGCCTGTGGATGCCAGAGGCGTTGGTCAGAGCTTCCCTGGAACTAGAGCTATAGATGGTTGTGAGCTACCATGTGGTTGCTGGGAACCGAACCAGGAACTTCTGGTCTTCTGGAAGAGTAGTTAGTGTTCTTAATCACTGAGCAGTTTCTCCAGCCCCATGGTCTGTGCTTCTAGGCTATGGCACTACCTCTTCAAGGCCAGGATCCCAGGGGCTTCTGAGCACACCAGACCAACTACAATCCCGAAGTGTTTTACATGGCCCACAGGGCTCAGCTGTGCCACTCCCGGGCCTTTTCTGAGATAGAGAGAGATGGGGAGACAAATGGAATCAAAGACTCACTCAGCAGACCTCAAGGGTGAGGATGCTTCCTGGACTCTCCTCGACACCCTTCCCAGCATCTTCACTGGTGAGTGCTGGCCCTCTAGAGAAAGTTTTAGGGTCAAACCAGCCTTCCTTCACATATCTCAAGTCACCCACCTTCTCCTAGTTCTTAGTGAGGCCTCAGGGTTAAGGTTAATTAATAATAGAGGAGCACAAAGGAACAATTAAAACCAAGGTGTGTATGTGTGTGTGTGTGTGTGTGTATACTCTTGGGCCCACAGACATCTTTGATGGCACACTGGTTTTTAAGGCCCAAGAAGAGACCAGGACCCAGACTTTACAGATGGCAGAGGTGGGATTGGAACCCAGATGTGACTTCCATCCCTCACTGAGCACGGCTAAGGAGAGCTGGGTCGGGGCTAGATGTCATATCTTCCACTTCTTATAGTAAGAAGATTTTTTTTTTAATTTTAAATTATTTAAAAAGTTGTATTTATTTACCATGCATATGTGTGTACATGCAGTGCCTGGCATGAGGTGTCTTCTTTAAGGGAAGGGCTGGCTCTCATGGATTCTGGTTATCATTTCCTCAGTGCTGTCATTTTCGACATTCACTGTCCACTCAACCTTCCTACCCAGTTCCACAGGGATCAACTGTATTGCTGTTTAAAAAGCATTTCTAAAAAGATTCACTCATTTTTTTTTTCCTGGGCAGTGGTGGCACATACCTGTAATCCCAGCACTATGGAGGCAGAGGCTGGTGGCTCTTTAAAGAGTTTGAGTCCATCCTGGTCTACAGTCAGAGCTGTTACACAGAGAAACTCTGTCTCAAAAAACAAACAAAAAATTATTTTTATCTTATGTCTATGTACAGCAAATGTGTGCAGAGGCCAGAAGAGAGCATTGAAGCCCCCTGGAACTGGAGTTGCAGAGAGTTGTGAGCTCTTATCTGGGTGCTGGAAAACCAAACACACTTCCTCGGTGAAAGCGACCAGCTCTCCTAGCTACCGACTCACCTCTCTAGCCCAGTGTAGTTCTTTTCTGATTCATCTTCATGGGACTGCAAGTCTCGAGTTTTGCGCTTCCACAGGAAGCTGGGGAGGAGGTGGTGGGTGTGAGCCCGGTGTATGCTCTAAGCCCAAGAGCAATTCTGAGCTCTGCGTTCTGGCCTTTCTACAAGTGCCTCCACTCAGGCGTGAGAAGCAGGAGCCAGTGTCCCCGCTCTGCGGGCAGTGTGCTCTCAGGGGTGTGAAAACCCACAAGAACACAACGGAGGGATGTTTTCATGACGAATCAGAGGGCTTCACGGGAGGAGAAGCATTCAAGCTACCCATCTCTTATTGGATGGAGCTGTCTGGGCACAATTTCCAACTGGATGACCTTGGGGAAGTTATTGTCTGTCTTTGAGCCTTGGCTTCCACATCTGTGAAATGTGGGCACTGCGATTACATAAGAGATGCCTGTCGAGAGCTCGGCGAAGCCAAGTCGATCCTCAGAAATGTTAATGAAGATGTAGGAGAAACCATTAAAATGAGGGAGGATGTGGATAAATGGGTAGGATAGTGCCGGACATACGCTAGGTAAATATTGTCTGGTAGGATAGTTGCATGACTGAATGATAGACAGATCTATGGGTGGATGGATGGACAATGTGAATGGGTGGATGAGGGGATGAATACATGAACAGATGGATGGACATCTGTGTTATGATTTCCACCACCAGTTTACTCGGGTGTCACTGTGGAGGTCACCCTATCCCACCCTGTCCTTGCTGTCAATGGTTGGTAGACCCAACCTGGGTTTGTGGGCGCTGGTTACTATGTTGAGGCTGTGTGATATCTGTTGGCTTACGGTGTAGGGGAGAGCTGTGAAATCCTGTGTTCCAGGAACTCTGTGGGAGGATTTATCAGATACTGTCTCTGAGGGCATTTCCCAGTTACGGCTATATCCTGCAAAATGTCAGTGACCTCATCATTTAAGGATATTGGTCTATGATATTGACAACCTGTTATTAGTTTGGGTCCCCAGGGACTCTTAAAAGACCAACCATAATGAAATGAGCTGTTGTTTGGGGAAAGTAGATAAAATGGAAGCCGTATGAGACATTATCCACAGAGGCAAACCAAGGGCTGTCATTATTATCTGTACTCAAAATGAATAGCCAGGCACATTAAATCAGTCTGCATTTTTAGGGGGGACGAGAGAGAGGAGGAGCCAGGAGGGCTGGAGGGATGTTCTGTGCGTCCCTAGCCTTCTTGTTCCACCCACACACTCTGCAAGACTGGCAGCCAACACCTCGGAACCAAAAGGGAAGCTTGTATAGGCCCTGGCAGGTAAAATGGTCCCTTTCCCACTAAAGACAGTAGGGGTTCTGCTAACTGGATAAAGAAGGAGACCTTTTGAGGCCCAAGGGCAAAGGAGGCCTACTGTGCGAAGCCAGCCTCCATTGCTCCTGTGAGACTCACTCACAGTGTCTCGTCTGCTTGGTGTGCCTTGTTATACAGGATATGGCCATTGTGATGAAATCTGATCTGCAGGCATGCTTTACAGAGCCTGAGGATGGACAGATTCCCTTGGGGAGGACCATAGTTGTTTCTCTGGGCTCCTGAGGATATTTAGTCCACCCCCAAGGTCATTCAGGCCCAAACGGTGTTCGTTTGTGGTAGGACACAGAGGTTTCTCTCTCATCGGGCTGTGGAGAGATAAAATGATCCTGCTGATTTCTTCCGCTTGAAATGTCAGCTTCCTAGCATTCAGAGCCCCTATATCAGGATAAAGTACAAGTGCTACCTAGATCTTCCCCCCCACACACACACTCCTGCTCTGCTGCCTTCTCTTTGGATCACATATTTCTTGCTACTTCATCAGATGTTTATTACTTAAAATTTTAAATGTATTTATTTTATGTGTGTAGGTGCTTTTGTTGGCATGTAAAAATCTATGTGCCGCATGTGTGCCTGGGCCCACATAGTCCAGAATGTGGTGTCAGATCCCCTAGGACTGGAGTCATAGATGGTTTTGAGCTGCCATGTAGGTTCTGGGAATCAAACCCAGGTCCTCTGGAAGTGGATAGATAGTGTTCCTAACCCCTGAGCCATCTCTCCAGCCCTGTCCATTGCTTTTGAGAACTTGGTTCTGTTGCCTGTTACATTCTTACTTGTTTTCAGTAAGCACAGTTTGTTCTGACCACTACGGGATCCTGGTAACAATGAGTCCTGTCGCTGGGCTTATTGGGGACTGTGGGTGTCGATGGTGATGTCAGCTGAATCATGGCAGGCTAGGGGAAGCTGTCCCTGGAACCTGGCTGTCATACCCACCACCTTTGCTTTCAAGGCCAACCACCCTTCATCCCGGGGGCCAATCTTCCTCTGCGATGGACTTGTGGCTGGCAGCCTGGGTACTTAAGGCTGTTTCCTCTCTCAGAACATTGGCTGATGCTTCGGGGACAGATGGAAACCAGTGACTCAAGGAGAAGCAGGGAGCTCCAGAGCCACACTGCCTTCCAAGTTGAAAATCACAGCCACCCACGAGCCCAGGTACTCAGTGCGGAAGAGGTGGGCTGACTGTGAACCGACTCTGCTGGGGGCAGGGAAGCTTGCTGGGGCTTGGTGGGAGTTGGCAGCATTTCCGTTCCTGCGGGGGCTCTTGCCAGGAGACACTAGCAGAGAGCTCTTCTTGGCAGGGCCACTATTGCTGTTGTTGGCAGCCTGGGTTTTTCTGTGCTGAGATCTTGTCTTCCTTGGATCGGTCCTTTTGCTTTCTACAAGAGGGAATTCGGTCTGATAACTAGAGACTCTATGATGGGTTCTTTGTCTCTGCATGCTTGAAGCCCCAGCTGAACAGCATCCCTGCATTGTGGTCTTTCTGTGGCACACGGACTCCAGACGGATGGTGGCTAGCTTCCAGGGCCAGCCCCCTCTGAATCCCTGCCATGTGGCAGTGCGCTTAATGCTTGAATCACGGCTGCTTCCGCCCCAGGCATTGAGTTCTAGTTCCAAACAGGAAAGGGGCATGGGACTGTGGATAAGCAGCAAAGCTCACAGGCTACAGTGGTGGATATACTCTTTAGATGTGTCTCTCAGCATTCCTCAGGTCCCATGTAAATGTTGACAGCCTTTGATTAGAGTCACTCCTGCCTGCAAGGCCCTGGTGGAGGCGAGGGGCTCACCAAAGCCATCCAAACCATTCTACCCGAAGCAAACAGTACAGGGAGCAGAGACTGCCAGAGCTCACCACCAGCCCCCAATTGCTACTTCCCTTCTCCCTTTAATTTCTTATTTCCTGGGGCTGGTGGAACAAATGGCAAATCTGCAAGGCGCCAAGATAGAGGCCCAGGTAGCCTTCCCTCCCTCGACCTCTCGTTTGGTGGTCCTGGACATCCAGGGCTCCTAGGCTTGCCATCATGTTATTTTATTTATTTATTCATTTTGCCTGCTGGACATGCCTGTCACAAGGATACTGACTACTGGATCTGGGGTTTCTTCCTCTAGAACACTCTCATCTCCACACTCCACTGAATAATATCAGCGACAACCCCTTTTGCAGAGAATGCCGCATTTGCATTCTTTGAGGGATACAACCATAGTCTAAGGTACAACTTAGGCTCTCAAGCAGCTGCTGGGAGCTGCTTCCTGTGGGTTCAGGTAGCCCTCATATAAGCCTATCCCTGTCCTGCAGGAAACAGATCCTTGCTACCAGATTACTGTATCCACTAAAGAGGCTGGGTGTCCATACTTAAACTGGGAACCGACAGTCTTGGAATGTGGCAGCAGTCAGATTTCTAAGCAGCGTCTGCAGCCGGCATATACCTGTGCTTGGTGGACAGGCCCGAAACACCACTTTTCATCCTCACAGCTTCCTCCAGAGTTGGCTGTTACTCCGCCACACTGCTCTTTCTCTGTAAGACGCTGCTGAAGTCATTTTCTCTGAAAGTTTTCCTAGCCCCATGTCAAAATGCACAGAGCCACTTAACAGGAGCAGAGGCGACAGGTGGTGGCAAACTCTTGGCCATCATACAGCCTTAAGCCACTATGTTTTCTGGTCCAGGCCTATAGGAACTGCTCTGCTCCTATGTGCCCCAACCCTGCTGTAGCCATTTGCAGGTGCCTCAGGGTACAGGAGTCCCATGGAGGGGTCTGCATCCAGGGTCTGCTGGACCCTGATGTTCTTGGGCCTGTGGAAACAAATTACCATAAACGAATGCCTGGAGTGCAGAAGCCCAAAGTAGGCTTCACTGAGCTGAAACCTAGGCGCCTGGAAGCTGTGCTGCCTGCAGAGACGCTGGGCTGGTCTCGCTCAGAACCCCCCACCATCCCAGCATCCCTGCTTTGTGGCTGTGTTGCTGCAGGAGCTGCCTGGTTATCAGGTAGAATTTGCACTACATATGGCCTGCATTCAGCCCTCACCTCCTTTACCATCTCAACCTGCTGGACTTAATCATGCCCACAGAGTCCCTATGACCGTGAACAGCCATACACACAGCTCCCCAGCGTCCACTACTTAGCCAGCCAAACCCAGCCGGGTACCCATATTTATGTTCCATGTTTGTCTGTTAACCATTTCTTCCACACTATGTCATGACGCTTTCCTGAAATCTTAGATCTCCTGGCAGCCTGAGTCCCAATTCTGGCCGGCAATAATTGGTCAGATCTTAGCGGCTCTATATAGCCATCAACCGGATGGATCCTCACCACCATATGTAATCCGCAGCATGACAGTAACTGGCATACTTATCCTGGAATTACTGACATCTTTTTTTTCTCAGAGTGCAGCTTGAGGAGGTGTGCACGGAAAACGGATCCAAGACACACCTCAACTCCTGAGTCACCCTTGCCTGCCATCCTGCTTCCAAACTGAGTCAGCCCCTTGTGTAAACAATCTCACACCCACCCTCTGGCAACAGCTCCACCCCCAGCGATCTCTTGTAATTAGAGAAGAGTGTGTTCCCTGCCCCCAGGTCACAGGATAGAAACTGTTCTGTAAAGGGGAAATTACTGCTAGCTTTGCCTTTCCCTGAGCCCTTGCCTTCAGTGGCTGTGCTGCCATTGGATTGGATCCAGGACAGAGGCTCTATAACTCGCCAAAGTCTCACACTAAGGCTACTTGCAAGTCAGACCAGATGAAGACCTAGGCTCTGAGCAGACTGTCCCTGCTGTCATGTCACCTGAGATCCAGAAATCCCAGAACCAGAGCTACTCCAAAGCCCTCCTTGCCCTGCACTTTCATTCATGAGAATGATCTGGGGGTGGTTAAAGGATTCTAGAAACCAGCCAGGTGCAGTGGCAGGCGTCAGTAACCCCGTCATCTAGGAAGCTGAAGCAAGAGGATTACAGAATCGAGAATCCTGTCTACCCCCACAAAAGTTGAAGAATTCCGTTGTCTAATGACGCCAGGCAAGTCAGTTTCAGCTCTGCGGTGGAGCTGGATGCTGGGTTTTAGATTTCTAACTAGTGCTTTTCAGACTTCCTGGTGAGTTCAGTGGTTCAGAGACCTAGAGTAGCCAGCCATCTTCAATCTCAGCTGCATGACGCTCAGGGCTCAGGCCCTGCTCAGGGTATTTCTTTCTCTCTCTGTCTTAAAGATTTATTTATTTTTCCTTGTGTGTGTTTGCCTGCATGCAGGGTCACTTGACTCACGCATGGAAATGGCCCTACAGGACCTCAGCTGACTGGTTGCTCAAAAAAAGGGGAGGGTCACTCTGCCCCAGTGCTCCCCAGCTGGTGTGGAAGTGCTCAGGACACTTCCCTCTACATCTTGAACCACATAGAGTCCTCCCAGATCAAAAGTCCTCTTCGAAGGATTATTTCCTGTGGAAACTGACCGTACATGCAGGGAGTGAGGAGCCAGCCAATGCTGGAGCTGATGGGTATGGCCGAGGGACACACCCACAGGACAGGATGGTGGTTGTTTTGAGAGACAGTTAACTGTTCTCTGTGAAATAGTTTAAAGAGAAAAGGGATACAAATTACAAGAAGATTGTGAAACATGAAAGCATACGTTAGAAAAATATGTAGTAGCTCTGGTGTGGTGGCAGGTGGCTTGTAGATTCGAAGTAAGCCCAGGCTACAGAGAGACCTTGTCTCAACAATTAAAAAAAATAAATAAATAAAATAAAAAAAGGAAGAGGAAAGGGCAAATATATAAAAACTGCCAATATTGAAATATATTGCCATTAAAACTAAAGACTCATTGGATGGATTACTCAAGGAATTGGACACTGCTAAAGAAAAGATGTAGTACCTGGAAGATGGTCTTGGGCCACTGTACATTGAGGATGAAGAAAGCAAGTGTATGGGTGAAGGCGAGGCACATGGAGAGGCAGCCAAATCCTGCTGGGCGCCAAGGGCAGAAAGAGACAGATCCCTGAAAAAGAGAAGACCTGGGATAACTGGAAGATGGGGTGTGGACAATCAACCAGCCAAGCTTGGGATACGTTAGATTAATCCACGTCCTAGTGAAACTACAGACTGGCAGCCCCCACCCCCTACCCCAGGAGGAAAAACCATAGCTCCTGTTGAGAACATAGAGAGGGTTCAAAGGGATGATCGCTGTGTAGTAAGGGGTCTGGAGGCGCCTGGGCAGCTCTGCAGATTGGTAAGGAATTAACTGCCAGCCCCGATGACAACGACTGCTGCCTCTTCTCCTTCCGCTTCTTCCCAATTAGCTGCAAAAGTTTAGCCATTTACTGGGAAAAGCTCCCCACCCTTACTCCATGACAGCATCCCAGCATGGGCTTAGCCATGTGCAAGAGGCTATGGAAAGCCGAGGAAAATGAGGAAGAAGCCAGACTCCTGGAATACGAACTGGTTTGGGTGCAGAGGCCTCTTTGCACAGACACTGGCATGAACTCCATGGGAGGCTGGGGCCAGCCCTGAGTGCTATAACTTGACCTCAGCCGAAAGGCCAAGGTGTGATCAGACCTAACAGCAAGTCAGCAAATTGTAACCTAAGAGGGTTAAGATAATGGCATGTTGCGGGGGGGGGGGGGGGGGGGGGGAGGAAGAGGTGCCATGCACAGATGTGGCTAACAGGTCCCCAGCCTGTAGCCTGCATCGTAGGAAGAAGGAGTGCTGGGTTCAGAGGCCAGAAGTGGCAAGTCTGTGAACAACGTTTCAAGAGTCTGCAGCCCCTGGTGGTTGAAGCAACATTTAGGACAAGGGCCACTCGGGACGTGAAGCCTATCGGCCATCACTGCACAGGCTCTGAGTTATTTAAAGATAGTGACCTTAGGCTGTAAGAGGCACATGTGCCTGCAGAAAACTCAGGAGCTGTCATTAAAAGCCGCATGCAAGAGTAGGACAAAGGTACTTAGAATAGTAAAAGCCATGGTGACGAACAGCTCCCCAGGGAAGGGCTGCAGTGGCCTCACCCTGTCCCCAGACAGGAAGAAAGCATTGAAAGAACTATGAAAGAACATTGAAAGAACATCTCGGGAAACTGAGTGAGGGAAGACTTCTCAGCTCTATCAGGTCAAACGTGAAGAACTCAGCAACAAGACTTGCATTCTTTAGAAATACACAGACTGTTCTCAAGACTTGAGCCTGCAGGGCCAACAAGATGGCTCAGGAGGAAATGGTAGTAGCACTCAAGCCTAAAAGTTGAATTTTATCTCCAGAACCCACACGGTGGAAGGATAGAACCTACTCCTGAAAATTGTCCTGTCTTCCACACCTGTGCTGTGCTGTGTGCGTGTACCCACACATCCAATAATGAAAAAAAAAAATTTTTTTTTTTAATTAAAGTGAGCCTAAGCCAGGTGTGGTGGCACATTCCTTTAAACCCAGCATTTGGGAGGCAGAGGTAGGTGGATCTCTGTGAGTTCAAAACCAACCTGGTCTACATAGTAAGTTCCAAAACAGCCAGGGCTATGTAGAGAGAGGATCTGTCTCAAAAAACAAAAACAAAACTCCCAAAACTTGAGCCTGTACTAGGCCACAGGCGAGCCCCAACTGCAGCCCACCAAAAAGAGTGTCTTCTTCTCAGAACACAGCTAGTAGACTCTGTAGAAGAGAGACACCGGTGCTTCACACACGCTCACATAAAGCCATAACTTTGAATTTCCCAAGAGCAGAAAGGGATATGATATTGAACATCATAAAATGCTCAGAAACCAAATGATAAACAATTTTGTTAGGTTCAGCCCAATCTGTATTTAACTTTACTGTTTACATTAATACACTGAAAAACAGCTAAGGTTAAAGTGAATTATATTATCTAAGGTCTTAGGGAAAGCACAGAGTCATTAAATAAATCGGGAAGAAGGAGACAATAAATAGAAATTAATGAAATAGAAAATGGGGCACCCGTAAAAGTGTGAGGCTTTTCTATCCTGGCAGCTTGGAGACTGGGGTCGCTTTTGGGCACTGTCTCTAAATCTCACAGACCTCTGTATGGATCCTGTGCGTGCTTCAGTCACTTCCGTGGTGGCTCTGGACGTCCTCCCTCTCCTGAGCAGAGCTGCCCCTCCACGCAGCCAGGTCTCAGTGTTAAGCTAGAATCCAACCTCATTTATCAAAGCTCCTCTGCCTTCTAGCCACTGCCTCCTAGGAGCATGGGAATAAAAGAAAACAACAATGAAAAAAACCCTCCACATAAACCCTCATTTTCTCATCTTTAGCCCTCCCCTGCTGCCCCAATTCTTCAGCAACACCATCATCCCCTCTGCCTACTTTTGTCATCTGACCCCTGCACCGGCCCTGAGCCCCAACACCTTCACCTCAGTGACTTACCCATCTGTGAGACCGGACAGTGTCCCTGGCCCCACTCTACGCAGGCATGTACCCTCTTGTAGCCCCTTCTCTACAGACAAAGCCCCACCAACCTCCCCATTGTCTCCCCATACCAACCTTTTGAGGTTTTGCGAACACGCTACTCTAGCCTACCGTGTCCTGGTTTCTTCCCAGAATGCCTTGTCCTGCCCTACTCCTCTTCCCCCTGTCCTGACCCAAGGTGTGGAACTGCCACCCACCCACAGCTGGCCCCACAGCTGGTGCTCATAGGCTACCACAGTCTGCACCACACTTGGTTCCTGGGGCCCTGCTGAGTTTCCTGAAGAGAGCATGTGTCTGCCCATGGGTATGGGATAGCTCTTGTCGGAGACTCTTTACATAATTTTTATGTACACACAAGAATTTGTGTGCATGTGTGTGTGCCTCTGTGTACGTGAGCATGCATGCGTCAGGAGCCATCTCTCTAACCCTTCTCCATGTCCAGTAAAAGGTGCCGTTTCACGCTGGCTTTTTTATGTTTATGGCTATCCAAGTGAAGTTTGAAAAGTATCTTCGGTGGCAGACAATTGAGGAGAGCAAATGTTAACTTAATTCGTACCCTGTGTTCACCACGGTCATAGTCTTGTAGAAATAATGTGGGACACTAAACTGCGGATATTGATTTTCTCTCTCTGATGGGACCCTTGGGTGACTCGATGTGCCTGCAAGGTCTCCCTGCCAGGGTGAAAGAAACATGGTCATCATTCCCCAGGAGTTTTCACTTACTCACGGTTATCTCTCCTTGACTGGCCTGGTGGGATTAAAGACTCAGCTCTTCAATTGATGCTTTGCCTGTTGGAATGAGGTGCTTTGCTGGTGGTCTTATGCCCTCCATTGAGGACATCTGTGCCTGGGTGGCCAGTTGGGCTCTTTATACCATGGTGCTGGACCTTGGGTGGCCCCATCTTTTCTGCAGGGCACCAGATCCCTGACCTTGGATTGAGCCTGAGGACCCGACCCTTAGACCGCTCAGCCATCATATGTTGGTTTCTGTTTGTTTTCTAGGAAAGATGCAGGACGATGTTTTAGCTAAGGAATGTACACTTCCTGTTGTTCTTGGGGTCACATGACATTGAGGCTGCAGTGTCATTCAGCTAGGGGAGATCTGGGGACTGGAACCTGGAAAGCACTCCATCCTAGCTTTTCCAGGAACTGCCCTGCTTGGAAACTGTCTCCACCTTCTGCACAGGGGGTAATCACAAGGCAGCTAAGCCCTCAGGGAACGACACACACTGGGTCGCCCTGTATGAGGGACAGTCCACACATCAGGATCTCCTGCCCCCAGATACCAGCAGAGCCAGGTTCAATCCAAGTGACAGTGTGTGGTACAGGCTGTGGCTGTGCGGCTAACACCACAGACCAGCTAAAACAATGGGCTCGGAAGTCAAGGAGTTTCACTTCTCATGGTTTCAGGGAAAGCGTTTGCACCTACTTGCTGGAAGTCCCAGGTGTCCCTAGCTTGTGGGCCCAGCTCTATCTGTGCCTCGTATGCAGATAACCTTCTCAAATCCTCCAGTTCTGAGGACACCAGCTGTGCTAGACTTGAGGCCCAGCCTCAGCCCATGTGACTAAGATGCGGATCAGCCCACAGTAGTGTGTATCATCTGGTCTTGGGTGCTTTGTGGCTACAATGCTTGTTCTGCTCACTGGAGCTGGGGATCCTGAGAACCAGGAAGGAATGAAACAGCAACACCCCCTACCCTGAGCCCACATGCCCCTCCCACCCAGTTGGTACTGTGTCCGGAGCCTGCAGTGAAGACAGGGCTCCAGTGCGGAGTAAGAGGAAATTCCACAGCTGTAATCCCAGAGTCCCACAGTCCCGCCAGAAGTGGCTCCCAGCTCAGCATGGGTTTTGGCAGAACAACAGGGTCTGGGTGGCCCTATATACTGTTAGCATGGTAAAACAGGCCTCGTGACTTTTCTATCACAGAGAGGTCATCTCGGTTTCCTTCCAGGCTTGCCCTCATTTCCTGGTGAGATCAAGCAATTCCATCTCTTTACAAGAAATCTTTGTGAAATAGAATCTGAGCGGATGCCGGGAGAATACAGGAAGATGAGAGGCCAGGATCCCGGCAGGGAGGTGCCAGAGTGACCTTCCTTAAAGGCAAAATCCAATCTAGAGTTTTCAGTCAGTGTAACTGGTACAGATTCCAGCTCCAGAGAACTGTGAGCAGAGCTGAGGCTCACTTGAGGCCCCACCCCCCAGGCTGGTTTTGGAGATTTGCCCTGCCTTTACTTTCCCCTCTCCACTGGCAGCCCTGACAGTGCACCTTGACATTTCACAGCCTCAGACGTGACTCTATTTGGAACCCACTTGTGAATCTCCCCAGGAACTGCAATGCTGCCTCACATCGTCTGTTGGGACTCTTCTCTGTGAAAGAGTTTCTAGGTTAGGTTAGCTGAGATGGGAAGACTCACCCCGAATGGGTGCTCAGCTCTCACCGGCTGGTGTCCTGAACAAAAAGGAGAAAGCAGGCTGAGCACCAGCATTCATTCATCTCCCTGCTTCCTGACTGTGCATGCAGAGTGAGTGACCCGCTGCCTCGTGCTCCCACCACCTCGGTAGGCTGTGCCCTCAATCTGTCCTTCCTCCCTTACACTGCTTTTGTTGGGCATTTTGTCCTAGCCATGAGAACAATAGTAGACAGAACTTGTCTGAGAAGAGTAAGATGTGTAGTGTGTAGTAAATCCTGCTGTGGGGGCCAGGCCTGGACCAGCAGAGCCACCAGGGCAGTGGAGCTTCCTGAGCAGGAGCTAGCCTGGCCCCCCAATCCACCACCTCCACTGAGCAGCTTGAGGGAGGCCTTGTCTGGGCTGTTTCATGACTCTGGGTCTGAGTTCAGACAGATCTCCAGGGGCAGGAGTCTGCTTGCTCAGTAACCAGCAGAAAGACAGCACGCATCTGTGGAAGGCAGAGAATAAGGACCAGTTCTCCAGGATTAAAAATACCGTAACAAGAAAGAATACCATAGGTGGGCTAGTTAGCCACAAGGATGTCAACAGGAGGAAGGGTCATCAAGAGGAAGATTCTCTATCTAAGGGAATTCCAGGGCTGGGACTCAGTGCTGCAGAGGACTGCTGCTCTCCCAGAGGACCCAAGCTCCATTCCCAGCACCTATGTCCAGTGGCTCACAACCACCTGTAACTCTGGCTCCAGAAGTTTTGATGCCCTCTTCTGGCCTCCAGTGGTACCTGCACACACACAGAGTACACATTCATACACTCATACACATAGATACAAACAAAATAAAATATAAAAATATTTTTAAAAGATAAAAGAAATATTTAAAGGAAGTTAATCTTACAGTTAACAGAACACATCTCCCAGAATGAAATGTCTCCTGAAGGTTGAACATGACCATAATAAACTCCAGATGGGAGAGGCCCGCAGGCAGGCAGAGATGACACAGAGATATAGACAGAGACATTGTTCATATGAATGACAATGAATACAAGGAAAAGGGTCTTCTGTGTTGGAATTCAGTCTTGGGACTAGGTGAGGGGAAAAGCTTAGGACGAATTTTATATCCAGCAAAGTTATCCTCCACTCCTAGGGAGGAAAAAAAAAACAAGTTTTCCAACTGCCTTATAGCTTAAGAAAATTCTCTTTCCATACAATCCTTCTGAAATATGATTTGGTAATGTTCTTCAGTCAAATAAAAAGCAAGTCCTAGACCTAAGGAGACGTGGAATTCACAAAATCAGAGAGCCTACCCAGGTGGAGCATAAAAAAGTTCCCAAAGACGGTGTCTGGGAAAGACAATACAAATGATGGAGGGAGTAAAAGGTTCCTGGATGAGGGTGCTGAGAACCGCCTATGATTCTACCACTTGTCCCTGCTCGGCAGTGAGAAAGGTTAGAGTCTAACCCACACTCACCTTGTTAAGCCGCCTGGGGTACAGCATGGAGACCAGCTGTTTCAGCCATGCTGCCTGAGTGTGGTCATGCGATCACTAACACCGTGACATTGGGTGTGTTATTTGACTATTTGCACCTCAGTTCCCTCATCTACAGATTGAAGTGCCCCAGAGACTCACCTAGGGGTGCTATAGAGAATGAGGGAGTAGACATGTCTGCAGAAGCATGTGCCAACAAACAGTGTCTCTACCACACTTGCGTGCCCATGCCAGAGCAAGATGGCATGTCAGCAATCAAAGTGTGTGTGGTTCTGGGAATTTAGAACATTGGTGATAAAATCAATATTGCCTTGATATTTGAAAATTCTTCATCACGTGGCCTGAGATTGGTTAGTGATAGAATTACCTTTTGATCCAGGTGGTGTTCCAGAGCGAGTTCTGTTCATGTAATTTCATGGGATAAGCACTGATCCATTTCTTGTTTTGAAATCTCATGGAATCTTGCCTGCCCTTGCAGAGCCTGAATAGGGCCATTGCCGACGACTTTGGGGAACAGTGTGGCTCCATGGGCAAGAAGCCTGTATGTCCCTCATCTTACATGTTGGGCATTGAGGGGCACGGCAAAAGTTGATTTTCCCAGAAATAAAGCCCGCAGCATTCCTCTTGAAGTCACAAGGGCATCTACAAGCATCACTAAAAATACAACAGAGCTGAGAAAAATCGGAGGAAGGTGGTGCAGGGGAGGAGATGTAGGCGGAGGTGAAAACAGACTCCACTCATTTTTCACACTGAGGAGCCCTGGGACTTGTCCCTGGCTCACAAAGCAGGAACCAGATCTGTATGGCTATCACGGCTACAATGCTTATGTACTGGCTGTGATATGGAAAGAATACAGCAGGCCACCAAGAGCCAAGCACTTTGAAGAACAGGGTTTATAGGCCAGTGGGCACAGTGATATACTCTGCACTGACTGGACAGCTCATCAAGGGTATGTGCTTTTATAAGTGAAGCCCCAAAGCTGGGCATCAGCACCCTTCCAGCCCCCACCCCCCTCCAGCCCACCCCCCTCCAGCCTCCACCCCCTACCAGTCCCCAACCCCCCTCCAGCCAGGCAGCAGGATCTGAGGACACGCTCTGAGGGTATCAAGGCTGCTCTCCTGATAGTTTGTAAGCTGCTGTGTGTCTTTCCTTGGGGGGGGGGGGCAGCGGCGGCTGTTTTTTACCTTTCAAAATGAAAGGCAAAAATATAACATGTTTTAAAATAGTATAATTTTGCCAGGTGTGGTGGTGAGGCAGAAGCCATCCAGGGCTACATAGTGAGTTCCAGGCCAGCCTGGGCTGTGGGAGAGACCATGTCTAAAGCGTGGTTTTTAGGTGTGTTGCAGTATTGAGATAAAAATAAGCAAGTGAGGTGATGTGTCTCATAACTTTTCTATTTTACATTTGATGCATATTCTTCAATCCTATACAAACATTAGCTCTATGTATGAGCAATTAAAGTGGGATGTTATGGAACATGCAGAGATCTGGCAGCCTGCCCTGAGTGGAGAAGCCCTCTGGCTATTTGGAGTGTGGAGGTTCACATCTCACACCACCTGCCTGGATGTCCACTGAAGAGAGCAAAGGGTGACTACAGCTCTTATAGGATGGATGCGCTGAGCCACGTCCACCATCAGGTCTACAGTGACTACCACCAGCGACTACCGAGAACCCGCCTAGCTGGGGTGCCCTGGTTCCATGGTCCGTGCCTCATCTACGCAGAGCAGCCCTCTGCCCTAGCTTTCTGGAGAGTCCTGTGCACACTTCCCTGGCTTCTCTCCTCTGATGCCTTGTTTCCTTTGTTCCCCAAGTTATCACCTGGGGCCTCAGATTGAAACTGTTGTGGCAGCAGTTTGCAATCGGTCTGGAGGATAAACACTACCCATACCCAGGGAGGGGACAATGGCTTTGTATTTAGAAGTTTAATTTCTTTTAGTTCTTTACAATTTAATTTAATTCAATTTTTTTTTTTGTCCTTTGAGACAGAGTTTTCTATGTAGTCCTGGTTGTCCTGGAACTCACTCTATAGACCAGGCTAGCCTCAAACTCAGATATCTGCCTGCCTCTGTTTCTCCAGTACTGAGATTACGGGCGTATGTCACCACCACCTAGCCTGCAATTAAAATTTTATAGATTAGTTAACTTTACTCTTTATTTTAGATTTTATTGCAGTTGTTTGTTTAGTTAGTGTGTGTCTCTGTGTGTGCTCATGTGCATGTGCTCGTGTGTGCCACAGCATGCGGGTATAACTCAGAGGACAGTTTTAAGGGGTCATTTCACTCCTTTCACTGTATGGTTTCTAGGGATTGAACTCAGGTCATCAGGCTTGGCAGCATGCACCTTACCCTCTGAGCCATCTCACTGGCTCTGACCTTTCTTTCTTTCTTTCTTTCTTTCTTTCTTTCTTTCTTTCTTTCTT
>NW_026590062.1:328868-562369 GCF_907164565.1 Psammomys obesus
CTTTCTTTCTTTCTTTCTTTCTTTCTTTCTTTCTTTCTTTCTTTCTTTCTTTCTTTCTTTCTTCTATCTACTTGCCTATTTTCATTTTCTTATTTTTTTACGTACTTTACATCCTAACCACCATTTTCCCTAGCTCCACTCCTCCCAATCTCCCCCTCCCAACCTTCCCTCTCCCCTAGATCCACTCCTCCATTTCTTTTTTAAAAAGGTGCAGATGAAGAGGAGGAGGAGGAGGAGCATGCCTGTTAGGGATATCAACCCAACATGACAAAACAAATTAATGCTAGGCACAAACCTTCATATCAAGGCTGGATGAGGCAAGCCTGTAGGAGGAAAAGAGTCAGAGATACCCACCACTCTAGTTGTTAGGGTCCAAAAAGAACGCCAAGCTACGCAGCCATAATGTATATGCAAAGGACCTGGCTCAGACCCGTACAGGGTTCATGACTGTTGCCTCAATCTCTGGGAGCCCCTATGAACCCTGCTTAGTTCTGTGGGTTGTGTGCTCATGGTGTCCACAACCCCTCTGCCTTCTACAATCCTTCTTCCCTGCTTTTTCTCCTGGCTTTGCCTGGTTGTTTGGCTTGGGTGGCGGGTGTCTGCATCTGCTCCTCTCAGTTGCTGGACAATGTTTTTCTGAGGACAGTTGGCCTAGGCACTGATCTATGAGCATAGCAGAGTATCATTAGGAATCATTTCGTTGACCTTTTTTCCAGTCATGTTTGGATCTATCCTGGGTCTCTGAGCTGACAAGCCTCTAGTTGCTGGCCATGTACACAGTGTCAGGCATGGGCTCAAGCTGGGCCAGTCATTGGTCGGTCACTCCCACAAGTCCTGTGCCTCCATTACCCCGGCACATCTTGCAGACAGGATATATTCTAGGTCGAAGGTTTTGTGGCTGGGTTGATGTTCCAGTCAGTCCCATTGCTGGGAGCCTTGCCTGGTTATACGAGCCAACTGAGGCTCATACAGGGTCACTGTCCTAGATTCCAGGGAGTTTCCACTGCCCTAGGTTTCTGCACCACCCCCAAATTCCCCTACCCCTGAATTTACCCTTTATAAACAGCTTTAGGCTTAAGGAAAGAGTGAGCATAGAGGCCAGGGAGGCTCACAGTCTGGCCTCTGCATCTCCATTTTAGGTCAGTGCAATGGCCTTTTACAATGGTGAACATATAGTGGCACATGACTAGCTGAGGTTAAGGCTTTTACTAGACCTTCCTGTGCTTCCAGGGTTATGTGGTGGAAGCATAGTGACGTACCCTTGACATCATGGCATCATATAGAGTAGCCAAACTGCCCTGGCTTATGCTCCCCTTGTTCACCCTCTCACAACCTTGCCAGACTGTGTCTTTTGACTCCACAGTTAGTCTCTTCCAAAACACACTGGGCATGGGGTGGGTGTGCTGGGAGCAACTCCTAGGCTCTCCTGACCTGTCTTTTCTTATCTTCTCCAGGCCTTGCAAAGCCCATTGGGCTGGTGGAGGGACCAGGTGGCCTGGGCCAGGGAGGAGTGGCTGCTACTCTGCAGGATGATAGCCAAGAGACCGAGGGCAAGTTCGAGGAGTTTGGGTACAATGCACAGCTCAGTGACCGCATCTCCCTGGATAGGACCATCCCTGACTACAGGCCCAAGAGGTGAGCAGGCTGGCTTCTGCAGCTGAAGACTGGAGGTGGGATTCTGCTGCACATAGTCCCTTGGTCTCTTTGTGTCTCTGTGTCCCTGGAACCCTCTGTCTCTGTATCTCTCTGTGTCTCTTCTCTGTCTCCCTCAATTTTCCTAAGTTTCTGTCTGTCTCTTTCTCTGTTGTTTCTTTTTGTCACTCTGTCTCTTGCCCCTCCGCTGTCTTCTATGCTCATCCTTTTGACATCCAGCCACAGGATCAGTCCCCTTTCCCTTTGGACTCAGAGGCTGGCAGGCTGGAGATGGCTGGGCTACCTGTATGAGCCCAGCTACAGCCATGTGCATGTACATATGCACACAGACACTCAGGTGTACTTGAACACCTGAGTAGAGGCCTTGTTCCCTGCTTAGTATGTTCTTCTCATTGGCTTTGTAACTATTGCTGGTATGTGAGTGCTGTTATTGTCCAGTGAGCCTCAAGTGTCTAAAAGTTTTCACCAGTCCTTCAAGAGGCTGTGACCATCTTGTTTCTCCCCAGAGAAGAAAAAAATGCTCATTCCTATGGCCTTGCTGTGTCTCTGAGAACTGGGTTCTTATCCCTGATGATTGCCTCATTCCAAAAGCACACAAGGGGCCAGACCAGAGCTGAACTTGAACAAATATCTTGATAGGAGGACCAGACAGGTCCAGCATCCATGGCATCAAGACTCTCAGTCGTCAGCAGCAAGTTGGCTGCTCTTCCACTCCTTCACAGACTCCCAGGACAAGAGGCCTAGATAGGGAAACTCTCAGCATCTCCCTGATGCCTGAGCTCAGGGCTCAGCACCCTGACAGAGGTAAATGAATGCTGGGTCTGTGTGCAGCTTCTCTGCTGCCCAGGGCACCTAAGAACTAGAGCTCTGCCAAGGAGCTTGCTGAAGAGGGCGGGGCCAGGAAGAAGATGAAATGAGAAGCTCAAGGAGGTGCCTCACCAGATCAATGGGTACAGTGATGGAGAAAAAAGGAATGGATCCCCCTCATGCACACTGGGTTCTTCTGAGTCCCAATCTTCAGGCTTCTTTTGAGACTTCATTCTCTGCCCACAGCTTGCTCTGTGCATGGGCTAAGGTAGTAAAAGATGGCTAAAGCCCAGAGTCAGCCCCAGATGACTGTGAAGGCCCAGAATCTGGAACAGTTCTCTGGGGCTGTGCTTGAACCAGCTCCCAGGATGGTGCCTGGGCTGTGGGGATCCTCTAAGCGGCAAAGCAGAGACTGCACCTCCAGGATTATTCTGGTAGCTATGCTTTTTTTTTTTTTTTTAAGTCTCAAAATAACCTGTAATTTTTTTTTTTTCATGTGTGATTCTCTTATTTTGGGGCATTTTTTGAAATTCAGAAGTTGAATTATTTACATCCTGAGACAGACCCAGGAAGCTAGCTGCTGCCTTCAGATTTGAGGTTGTACAGAGGTTTATGACCTGTTTTGAGGGAGCCTGCTGGGCCCCTGTTGTCTTTCTCATGGGGTTGGGAGGGTGAGGAAGAGCTATGGAAAATGTGGGTAGGGCCCTTACCTGGACAGTCCACCTGTATCAGAACATCACTGTCTTGCCAAGAAGCAGTGAGCTCTTCCTGCCAGACATTCCCACAGTGGGCTCTCCATGATGGACATCCCTCAGTGGGCTCTCCCTGAGAGATATCCCACAGTGGGCTCTCCCTGATGGACTTTTCCCTCTCAATGAGTAAGCCAAGGACAAGTTTGTTCAGAGCTTCATCACTCAGCTCTTGGACCCCGTCCTCCCACAAGTAGTTCCATGTGTGGCAGAAGCCCTACTCCAGGTGAGGCCTGAGTGCCAGGACTGGCCAATCAGAGCATAGGCATGATGGGAACCAGCCCAGGGAGACTGAGCCAGGAACACGTTGGAGCTATTGAGAAATGAAACAGAAACAAGTGGGACACCCGAGCATGCAGGCTGATGGGCAAGTGTTGTGGGCAGGCTTTGAGATGACGCCGTGGAGGCACACCCATACCCCCCAGGGGTTCAGCCCTTTCATGTCCTATTTAGCCCTCATGTGACGGCACCACATGAAAGTCCCCAACCTAGAATCTTGGTAGAACCCTCCAAATTCCTGTCCCGCCCCTCAGAACCATGGGCAAGACATGGTTGAGTCATAAGCATAGAGGCTGCTGTGTGTAGTCAGTGGTAGGACATCCGGTGAAGAAACAAGGTGAACACGTGGGCTGTGATGTCAGTGGTGTCTGTGAGCATTGCCTCCTCAGCAAACAAAACACCCAGTATTTAGTGACAGGTGTCTGTGGGTGGCCAAGCGGGAAAACTGATAATTGCAAGCTCAGTCCAAGCTCCCCCAAAGCTTTCTCACTATGATTTCCTCAAGGGCTTCACCTGCAGTCATGGCCAGAACATGCCTGTAGGACTGAGGAGCATGGTCGTCAGAAACTGGGCTGCAGGGGTATGCACGTGTGTGTGTGTGTGTGTGTGTGTGTGTGTGTGTGTGTGTGTGTGTCCCAGTGTCCACGGGTGCACTGTCCACTCCAATGCTTCCTTGCTTCCTGGACTCCTTTTGTCTGGAGGTGGACAGCTTTTCTAATTAAGCAGCAGCTTTAATTATGGCACAAAGCGTACCACATAGATGTCTGTTACGAAGCCTGCCCCTGGGGATGACGAAAGGAGGCCGGTAAATCCAAATTAAACAGTGTCATCAAAACGAACAACCTTCCTCAGAAGCCACAGCCATGATGTCCCTTGTCTCATGTTTGCAGTCTCCATGCATATTCATCGTTTGAGCTAGGAACAGCTTGGCTGTCAGCTCTGATAAGTGCAGACTGAGTGCATGGCAAACGGAAGGCTGAGCTGGCTCCTTGGATCCAAGCTGGCAGATAGATCTGCACTGTCTTCTGGACAAACCCCGCCCCCATACCCTTGTGCTCTTGGTCCTTGTGAAAAAGGCAGGAATTTTGGACACTGCAAGTGTCAGGGAAACTGGGGTTCCCTGAAGACATGACCCATGATCAGTGTTCTGTGGCACCATGGTTTTCTTAGTTTGTTTTGTTCTGGTGTTGGTTTTCTGGAGAGTCTCCTCATGTAGTCTAGGCTGGCCTGAATTTCTTGCCTCAGCCTCCTGTGTCCTGGGATGACAGGTATGTGCCACGGATTTTGGCCCTGGTTTTTACTAGGTGTGGAGCTGTGGGCAACAAGGCCTTGCCCTGACTGCACAGCTAGTCCTTACCAGCTCTCTCCTCCTAGGCCTACACTCCGGTAGGGCCATATAGGAGAGCTGGATGGCTTTCCAGCAACCCAGCAACTATCTCTGGTGCTCTGGACCTGTAGCTACACCACAGATTGGAGTTATGAAGCCCAACCTGACAGTGAAAGCCACCATCTTTGTATCCTCAAATGCAGACCACTGGATTTGTAGGGCCCACAGAGCACAGGGCTGGCCCTAGGCTTCTCAGCAGACAGAACTGAGAGGACACAGAGAACATTAGCTGTGGTATGCCTTCAACCTTAGGCCTGCAGTCCAGCTGTTCCCCTCTTCTGCTGTGTGACCTCTGACCAGGGCCCTGTAGGGGGTCCTGAGCTAAGGCAGCATAGCTGCTGAAAGTCAACAGAGGACACCAAGAGGTGAGCTGGTCCGGAGCATAGTGTGTCCCCTGGACCTGGGAGATCTGCCAGCACCAGGGACCCTAGCAGAGTTGTCACTGCCTGGGGGACAGCTAGGGGAGGCTGCCTGTCTCCCACTTCCCTCAGGCGGTGACCCTATGACCGGTCTGAGGTCCCTTCCTGAATCCCTCGACAGTGGGTAGTGTGAGGGTGCCCTGCATTTGTGCATCTTGCCTCTGACATGCTGAGATGTTTGTGCCACTTTTCTGGGCCTGTGAGATGAGGGCTGGTGGGGGCAGAGTATGTGGGCTTGCCTTCAGCTTTTTGGTTCTTGTGGCTTTCGGTCTTTGCACATGGAAACGTGTCTGTGGAGTATGTGTGTGTGTCTCTAGGGACAGGCGCTGTGTAAATGCATGTGCTTCCACAGGTCAACAACATGCCAAACGAAGGTTTCTTTGTGGGGTGTGTCTGGGTCTCAAGGCAAAATGCTATGTGTACATGTGTGAATGTGGACATATGTGGAAATGTATGCCCATCTGTGTAAATGTGTGTGCCTGTGTATGTATGCATATGTGTGGGCTTATTAGAGGCAACATGGATGAGCTGAGTCTGTGAAAGGCAACTGGATACGGGAGGGACCCCCTAGTTTCTGGATCCTTGCTGCCTCTTTCCTCTGGCTAGTGGAAGTCACCCCTCCCCTGCTTCTTAGATGACAATGGGAAGACAGTGGGCACAGGCGGCTGCCTAGTTGAGGGTTTTGAACTCAAGTGTGTTCTGCATGGATGAGTGTGTGTGTCACAGCAAGGCAGGAGTCTGCCGTGCAGCATGGCAACAGCACTGTCCCCAAGGACCTGTCTTCCGAGAATCTCCCTGTATAGCATTCCCATAAATGAAGGCATAGTTTCCAAATGAGCAACTTTCTGTCTGCTGAGGCCCAGCCCAGCGTGAGACATGGGTCCTGTTGTCTCACACATGTCTCTCAGAGACATGCCACCACCTCCCATCTTGTCATCCCCACACTCATCTTTCCAGGGCACAAAGGGCAGCCCCATGCATTTCCATCAGCATCTCTGGAGAGGTGCTCAGGCTCTTGGAAAGTGTGCTGCTCCTGCCCTCTCTCTGTCAGGATTCCCCTGTCTCCCTGTTGTGAGCTGGAATCTCTGCAGCATGAGATCCCCTTCGTGCATTTCCCAGCCTCGACCTCACCCTCCTCACCCAGCTCATGCTCAAACATGGGTTTCAGAAGCCCCACTGTGTGCCAGCAATGGAAAGGGACACTATCCACAGAAAAGCTGTGGTGGGCCCAACCTTGGGGAAATCTAGTTGGTTGATTGCTGTCCATCAGTCCTCATGGTTGAACACACTGCTTTGTTCTGCTCGGGGACAGCTCTGTACTCTGCCCAGGTATAGGAACAAAGCACATCCACCACCTCCCAGCACTTGGTGGGTCAGAAAAGCAGTGTGGCCAGCCATGAGAAGACCTAAGAACTGGTTTATTTCCTCTCTAACAGGCATGATGCTATTGAAGGTGGGAGGAGTCCCTGTTTCCCATACATTCTGGGGCCGTGGAGTCGCAGTTTATTTTCCTCTGTGACTCTGGGGTTCTGGGGTCTCGAATGGTTGTGAGCATTGTCTCAGCCCACACAGTACCTCTAGAGATCCCAAGGTTAGGAGTGGGCACTGAATGGTCTGAGAATTACCTCCTAAATGTTTTTCGCACATGCAGCCCAGAGTACCACACTGACTCCATATTGTAAAGTCATCATTTGTCTGAGGAGGAACAAGCTACCTCCAAGGCACATGACATATAACTCTTGTTTGAGCTGGGTTATTTATTTATTTATTTAGGGTTTTCAAGACAGGGTTTCTCTGGGCAGCCTTGACTGTCCTGGACTTGCTTTGTAGACCAGGCTAGCCTTGAAGTCACAGAGATCCGTCTGCCTCTGCCTCCTGAGTGCTGGGATTAGCCCACTCAGGTGGGCCACCGCACCTGGCTTTCACATAACTTTTTGTAACACACAGTAGCAAGGATATTTGTCAGACCCACATCAGTGACCTTAAGGAGGGGGCAGAACTGGGGTGGAATGGGTCCAACTCTGTGTCGTATCTGAGCTTAATGGAAAGGACACCCTATTGACTTCTTTAGTGAAAAACTGGATTCAAAATGGAATAGGAAAGCTGGGAGATGAGAGGAAAGGCTCAGGGTGTGTGTGAGACAAAGAATGTGAGGTATGAGCCAGCAGCTACTCATTTCTGTTGTTTGTTGGGTGTTTACAGAACGCATATCACTATTCTGTCTGTTGTCCCTGTCTCGTTTTTATTTGTTTGTTTGGTTTGGTTTGGTTTGGTTTTTTTTGTGGTTTTTCTGTGTGTTTTTTTGGAGACAGAGTATCTCTGTATAACAAGGCTGTCCTGGACTCATTTTGTGGACCAGGACAACCAGAAATTCTCCTGCCTTTGCCTCCTGAGTGCTGGGATTAAAGGTGTGTGTCACCATGCCTGGCCTCTCTTTTTATTGCTGTGCATTTGCCTCTGTCTCTGTCTTTCTCTCTGTGTGAGACTCAGCTCATGTTTATCTTTGACTCTGTCTTTCATGGAGAGAATTACAGGATTGGGTCCAAGCCAGAATGAAGCTATTTCCCACCATCTCTCCTGGGATCTCCTGGCCATGAGGCCAGGTTCTGGCATGAGGGGGCACTGTCTTATCCTGCATCGCCATCTCACTGCTTCTGCTGGACACACTTTTATCAGTGTCTGGGGAGGGCCCATTCCCCCTCCACTCCTGGGAGACCCTGGCCCTTCTGCAGGTGATCAGGGGTCCAGCAGCCTGCACCCACTTCCCAGCCCAGTGGATGGCGAGTGGGGGGAAAGTCTAGCCTTCCTCAGTGAAGGCAATGTGTTTGTAAGAACATTGCTGCCACCAGTAATGTCGCCTCCATCCCTGAAGGAAAGGCAGTGAGCAGTGGCTGAGCCTCTCCCTCTTGACAGCCCTCACTAGGTTGAGGGCCAAAGACAGGACACTCTCAAAGCATACAACCTAGTGAGCCAGTCATGCCTGGTGAAAGGTTCTTTGGAGCCAGTGCCTGTGCCAACGGCCAGGCCATGGGCTTCTAGCCAACTAACCCAGAAACAGAAGAATTGGTAGTCCATCCTGACCCAGCCAATAGCACATGGTAGTAATTTTGCAGATGCTCAAATGGTAATTGGCCTGTATGTCCACCATCATCCCTCTCATGAAGGCCTAGTGGAGAGAAGACCCTGACAGAGGAGGCGCGTGGTCATGAGTTCTGTGTGCTGGGTTAGAGCTGTACATCACTACCCTCAGAGCAAACCAGCCACCATCTCACTGCAAAAGAGCATCCCAGCCGGGCTGGTTGAGTGTTCCCACCCCTCACAGAGGGGTGGGAACGATTACAAGACGACCATGAGTATATAGGTTCTTCCTACAGCCTGTTGTGCGCAAGTCTGCGGTAATTGCACGTGGCCTCAGGAAAGGGCTAAAGTATGTGAAGACTTTCCGGTGTGGCCGTTTGAGGCCAGCACTCACAGTCCTGTGAGTAACCTGTGCTCTGTAGGAAAGCCCAGCTGGTTCCCCAGAGTGTCTGTTAGCAAGATTGTCTCTGTTCGTGGTTGGGTCCTGAGGAGGAGAGGTAGACATTATTTATACCCTGCCTCCTCCTCCAGGGAGGAACTTTGGCAACAATGAGAGCTGGATAAGGGATAAGGGACTAGAATGATGGGCGCAGTGACACAGCGGCCTGTAGGTAGGGTGCAGAAAACAGTTGCACCCCTCCCACAGGCAGGTATGGGGTCCCTTTCGTGTGGCTGCAGCTCCTGCAAGCCTGCTGATTTTTCCCTGATTTACATGTGCTGCAACTTCATGAAAATCATGTGTCCCTACTTTCTCCCTCCACGGATAAATGGACCCAGGTCTTCCTGTCAGGAAGCGTTTGTCTGAGTGATGAAATCGCCACGGCTAAGCACATGCAGCCCATATCAATGTGGTGCCGCGCAGCAGTTGTCCCTTGAAAGTCGTACAGGCAGCTCAGGCTGTCTGTTTTTGCAGCCTGGCCATGAAGACAGCGACTGCAGGGGGAGGCTGAGTCCCTAACCATGTTGTGTACAGGGCATCCATCCGTGCTCCGCTCCTGACACTGATGTCTTGGGTTTGAATCCCCGCAGCTGAGGGAAAGGGCCCTCATCTCTAACAGGGGTGTCTAGGGTTCTTGGGCTGAAAAGACTGAGTCCACAAAGAGTGACAGTGAGCGAATACTGTCCCTGTTCTCAAGTGACACAACAGTCCCTTGGACTCTAACTCTCAGTCTGAATATGGAATGGACATTGCTGTTTCTAGTGTCACAGGCTGAGCTATGTCCCCAAATTTACTTTGAAATATTAACCTACGGGACTTCAGATGCTTCATTTGGAAGCAGAGCTACAATGTACGAGGTTAGTTAAGGAGGGACCCACAAACCCCATGTGGCTGTGAAAAGGAGGAGGCAGAGGCTGGATGGGGGGCTGCCTGATGTGCACCCCCATAATTTTCTTTACCTATATAGACAAAATCTTATTTACTTGCAGGTTGGGGGGTCAGGCATGTCACAGCACGCGTCTGGGAGTCAGAGGACAACTTGTAGAAATTATCTCTTCCCTTCCACTTTGTGGGTCTTGGGAATTGACCCAGGTTGTCAGATTTGGCAAGTGCCTTTAGGCGTTGGGCGTTGGAACAAACAGGAACATTCCCGGGAGGTATTACAGACATGTCGTGTGGCCCCTGCAGTCTCTTGCCCCCAGCCCCAGTGCCGTTCTGGATGCCGACGCTGCATCTTCGGCCAGACCCCTGAGCTCTCCTCCAGTCTTTCCCTCCTTAGTGATGAGGCGTGTAACGGTTTTGTCTCCCTCTGTATTATCCACCCTCACATCCAGTGTCATCACGCCACCGTTTACCCCTGCCATTCATTCACATTCCTGCTTCTGAGGGAATTCTGTGGTACCACCCAGCATCTCTCTCCTGTAGCACTCTGTGTCACACAAAGGTAGGCGTGTCTAACTGAGCTGAACTGCTTTCCCATTTTGAGGAAGGAAACTTCATTTGCTTTTGGACGAGTCTAACAGCTTTCAGTGGGTTCCACCCCTTGTTTCACCTCATTATCTGAGTTTTGTTTCTCCTTTTATCCTCTTCTTCTTTGTTGCTGTGTTGAGATAGGATTTCATTCTAGCACAGATTGGTCTGGAACTCACTCTGTGTCCAGGCTGGCCTCAAACTCACAGTGATCCTCCTGCCTCGTCCTCTGAGTGCTAGAATCACCAGTGTACCGCCTGACCTCACTCCTTTCTTGTTTGGGTTTTATTTTGTGTTTATGGATGTTTCGCACGCATGTATACATGTATATGTCTATGTATCACATGCATTCATGGTGTTTTTGAAGGTCAGCAGAGGGCATCAGATCCCCCGGAACAAGAGTTGCAGATGGTAGTGAGCTCCCATGTCGGTGCTGGGAATCAAACCTGGGTCCTGTGGAAGAGCAGTCAGTGCTCTTAACTACTGAGCCATCTCTCTAGGGTCCAGGTTGGATTTTTTTTTTTTTTTTTGAGACAGGGTCTTACACATTCCAGTAGCTATGATAAATACCATGACCAAAAGGAACTTGGGGGAGGAAGGGTTTTTTCCATCCCATGCTTCCAGATAACAGCCCATCACGGAGGGAAACTGAGGCAGGAACTCAAGCAGGGCAGGGACCTGACACAGAGGCCATGGAGGGATGCTGCTTACTGGCCTGCTTTCCATGGTTTTCCCAGCCTGCTTTGTTATAGCACTCAGGACTACCTGCCCAGGAGTGGCATTATTCACAGTGATCTGGGTCCTCCCACATCAACGGTCAATCAAGACAGTATCACAGAGATGTGCTTATAGGCCAGTCTTATGCAGACATTTTTACCATTGTGGTTCTCTCTTCCCTGATAACTCTAGCTTGTGTCTAGTTGACATACAACTAGCCAGCACACTCAGGTTGGCTAGAACCTGCTATGTAGCCAAAGATGACGTTAAATTCCTGCTCCTCCTGCCTCCACCCCCTTGGTTTTTGTTTGTCACACCTGCATGTATTTTTTCGGCTGTGTTTGCCTCTGTTCGAAGCAGGGTTTTGACTCCTCCCACTCCATCACAAGGCTCTCTGTCTCTGGTCCTGGGTTCCATAGTGCTCTGGTTCTTCCCTCTGTCCTTCCCTCTGCACTCCCAGAGGCTAGAGGCTTCCTCCCTGTCTTTCACTCTGGACCCTTGTGGTACCCCAAGCATTTGTTCCCAAAAGCCAGGTGCCTCCAGCATACTATATGTCCCCAGCTCAGCAGCCCTTATTAGACAGTCGCACCGAGCTGCTCTGAGCCCCGTGTTGCTGTCTGCCTGGATGAACCTCAGGTGACAGGTGCTAGGTGGGAAAGATTCTACAGTATATGCAGGTTAGCTAGGGCCCATTACCTGTTTCTCCTGCTCTGGACAGCACTGGAACAACACTGAGGAATTAGTGTGCTGAGCCTGAGCAGCACAGCTCCCTCCAATGGGCCTCATGAGCCCCCATGCTCTCCCTACCCAGCGGTTCCTGGAATGCCCAGCCAAGCATCCTTCAGTAGGAAAAACCTGAAGCGGGTGGGCCCAGGCTCAGCATGTGAGAAGCGGCAGCTTCCAGAGGTTACCCTCTTTCTTGTTGTAGTATTTCTTGGTTTCCATCCAAGCCTGGTTTCTGCTCTTCTGCTGGCCTCAGGGTCTAGAGCCTCCAGGTTGGCCTCCCAGAGGGACCACCCCAATCCCAGCAGCCCACCGCGCCTCCTGACGGCCACCATACCTCCCACAGGTGCAAACAGATAGCGTATTCTGAAGACCTTCCCCAGATCTCCGTGGTCTTCATCTTTGTCAACGAGGCACTTTCAGTCATCCTGCGCTCTGTGCACAGCGTGGTCAACCACACTCCCTCCCAGCTCCTGAAGGAAGTCATCTTGGTGGATGACAACAGTGACAATGGTGAGTGCTTACCATGCCTTAAGGGCAGTGCACAGCTTTGCAGCTGTGGGCTGGCTCTCCGGGTGTGTGGGTTCCCGTGGCCGCCCCAGCCAAGGCCTTCTAACTAGGGGCTTGAAGCCATGGAATCGGCTCTCTAAGCTGTGAGGCAGCAGCTTGGAGGTGTGGCCTGGGAAAGCACCTGCCGAGCGTCCTCCCATCTTCTGCTGCTGGCTGCAACGCTTGGGGTTCTGGGCTGTGACCAGCTCTGTCTTTTTGTTGCTGGCATAGACTCCACGGTGCCTCTTGAGGGTGTGGTTCACCATGATGGGGAAGGCACGTCAGAAGGAGCATACGGCAGCTGGTCCCATCCACGTTCAGAAAGCAGAGAAAGATGAGTGCTGGTGCTCGGCTCAACTGCTGTTTATTTAGTCCTGGACTGCTGCCCAGGGGTGGTGCTGCCCACAGTGAGGATGGCCCCCGCCTCAACTCACCCAATCCAGAGACTCCTTCATTTATCACTTTACCCATTTTCAAGTGTATGGTTCATTGATATGGAGGGTAACCATGTTGAGCAACCACCACCTCAGAACGTTGGTGGAGGGTCTGTTGAGCCTCATTCTTTAACTCAGGCTAGCTTGGGACTCATTACATAGCCTAAGCTGATGTCAGACTCACGGAGGGCCTTCTGCCTCAACTGCTTGAGTTCTGAGATCACGGGCATAGGCCACCATATTATGGCCCCAGAACTCTTTCATCTTCCCAAACTGAAAGTGTTCTCGCAGAAACCAGTTCTTTATCCACCCCAGCGTCCAGCACCTTCCCACTGTCCCTCTGGGGACTCAACGCCTATAGACATCTCACGAAGACAATCAAACCACATTTATCTGTTAGTGGCTGGTGTGTGTGGCCTAGCAGTGTGACCCAGTCCCTCCATGTCGCAGCAGTATCAGCATGTTCTAGCTCATTATGGCCGAGTGACCCCCTTGTGTGGAGGGACCTTGCTGGCTGCCCCTCTTCTGCACAGGGTCTTCGTTCTTGTTTGTAGCTCAGTGGCCAGTCCCGCTGCCTACACTGCATCTATCACTCTGATCTGAGTTGGTCTTACTTGTTTCTTTGCTACCTTTCCCACTGGAGAACCAGCTTCAGAGGACTGGGGTCTTGTCCTCTCATAGTCTTGCCAGCTTGTTGGTGCTCAGCCAGTCCAATGTGACTTTACAGTACCTTTTCGAAACTCTAACTTGAAAGCAGGGCTCAAACATCCCGGACGTGGCTCAGGCTCTCGGCGGTGCAGCGTGCTAACATCCATGTCTTTCTCCTTCAGCGGAACTCAAGTTCAATCTGGACCAGTATGTCCACAAAAGGTACCCAGGTCTGGTGAAGGTTGTGCGTAACAGCCGTCGGGAAGGTCTGATCCGTGCCCGGCTGCAGGGATGGAAGGTGGCCACAGCTCCCATTGTTGGCTTTTTTGATGCCCACGTGGAGTTCAACACTGGCTGGTAAGGGCTGGGGTGTGTGAACACGTGGACATCCTGTGGGGATTCAGATCAGACCACATAAGGCCGGGTGGGGCTATGGAGGTTTCCAGAGATGGGTTCTACTGATAGCAGTTTGGCATAAAAGGAAGTATTTTCTTGAGCTTGTGGGAAATACTAGATATTACTTCTCATTCAGGGAAAGCATTGGGCTCAAATTAGAAACCAAGGGGTTCCTGTGGCCAGGAAGTGAAAAAGCATCCCTGTCCTGTGGTCATAGGCCAGCAGGTATGCAAGACATCCATTACAGGACCAATCTCTCTATCTCTCCAGAATGGATTGGGACCCTGTAGTCCACGGAGGCAGGGACCCTGAACCAGAGCAGGCCTTGGTAAGCCCGAGACATCCACAGGGGCTGAATGACATAGAGCCTCTGTACTGGGCTTTCTCATGCTCATTCAACAAAGGATGCCCAGAGGACAGTATCTTTTGTACAGCAAGTGACCCATACTGGGGAAGCCATGTCAGAGGTTTGGGACCAGAGCTGGCTCCTTGTTCCATGCTGCTAGGAAAGAGCATGTTCTCCTGCTGACCCTGGGCAGGAGCTGGGCAGACAGAGCAGCAGGGAGCTTCCTGCTTCAGCAATGCCCTCCTACTGTGACCAGGGTCCCCAGGCATTAATCTGTCGGCTGTGCTGTACCTCTGGCTGTGACTGGCAGTGAGCGCCTATTCCCTTGTTTCTCATGCGGAGAAGCGCCATTAGAATCCCTACTTGTGACTCTGCCTGGGACTCAGTTTCTCTGTGCTTGTCAAGACCCCCCGAGTGGTACCTGCTATCACATCTATGCATGTCACATGAGCAACTGGGACCACAAGCCAAGATGCTGAGACCACTTTAGGGCAAGGTGTCATGGAAAGTGAAAGTGGGTGCCGAGGGGTGCAGAGAGCAGAGTAGGGCACAGGGGAGGTGGCTTGGAATAGTGGTGCTGTGGGGCCAGCGCCACCGAAGCCCCTTCCTAGCTGCTGAAGATAGCGGGGGCTTGTCTCTGCCAGCTCAGGCACCTGTGGTCAAGGCGCTTTGGGGTGCATCCCTCCAAGGCTCTAGGGAGGGTCTTTCCTTCTCAGTTCCTGGTGGCAAGAGCGTGACTTCTCTATTCCTCCTCCGCTGGCCTTCATGTGGCCTCTGTCCCTTATTAGAACCCTGGTCACTGGCTCAGCCCCTGCCTTAACTTGAGCCTGCAGAAGGGTGGTAGAGCCTCTCAGGGTCCACAGTGAAGGGCCTACCTGGGGCCAGGTCACCAGGTCACATGGGGTCAACGTGGGGGTTGGAGGGCTACAAAGGGGCTCAGTGCACAAATCTGTGGACTATCCCCTCGTGTGTGCTCCCAGAGCCCCCAAGGTCCCCAGACTGGGAGTTTCAGGAATCTCTGAACTCCTGGTTGTTGTACGGCATCTCCTGGTTCACCCCGGTTTGGCCTGTCAGACGGGTGTGGCTCTGACGAAGCTTCTCTTCTGCAGCTACTGTGACACCCGAGCTATCTCAGCTTCCCTTGAACGATGACTTTGGTGGTTGTTCTCAACAGGTGTCTGACAGACCTGGCTTCCTTCTGCTCTTCACACCGCTCTCTTCCTATGCCTCCTCTGCCACTCTGTGACATGGCTCTTCTCTCTCCGTTATTCTGTTGCCTCCTCAAATCCTGTACCAATTACGCGTCATCATCTGTCCTCCCACAGTCCCCTCACACTGTGGTGTGGGTCGCACGCTGCACGTCACTGATGCAGTCTCCCATCCGCTCCCCGAGAGAGAGTAGGCGCTTAGGAGAGCTGAATTTATCAGCCAGAATGCAATTTTTAAAACCTGTGTAACTAACTCTCGTTTTCATAATTGGAAACCCCATTATCTGCGAATAGCACCCTCCTAGCATGGCCTTTATTGCAGATCCTACAGGTTGGCAGAAATGGCATTTGCAGTGTCTCTGGTGCGCTTTGTTCATTTATTCACGAATTCATTCATTCATTCATCGATGAGGAGGCAGGTCAGTAGAGGCTCACCTAGAGGAACAAGGCTGCCCCTGGCAGTGGGAGGGGATGGCCCCTCCCATATTGCCCTGAGTCTTGACCCTTCCTTCGCTGCAGCAAACAGACCTTCAGCCCACTAATCACCTCAATCTCAGATCTTAGGCGAACCCCGGTTTGGATGCAGCCATCCACCTTGTCCACGTGGTAGACAATATGTCCCCAAAGGCCAGGGTTGTCCCTGTCACCTCCAAGATACTGCACAGGCATCAGCTCAGCTGATGTCATGGAGAGAATGCCCGGTGTTCTGGCCCTTCACCTCTGCCTTCAGAGCCTCTCCTGCCCATCTCTCCTACCGCCTCCTGACACAGCCCACCCCCAGGCTTACTGGACATGTGCCAGCATCTGGCAAGCTGCTCTGTCAGTATAGACCATCCATCCCCACACCCTAGCATCCTCCCGGTCAATGCCCAGAGCACTCCACACTAGGGATCACCTAGAGCAGCAGAGCTCACCCCACTCACTGCTTCCTGTTTCCCACAATGCCTTCCACCTCCCACACAGCCTCCACTCAAGCCTCATCATCCTTGTTCCCCGTAACCACGGCCTGTTGTGTAGGCTGTGCGTTGCATACAGTTTGTGTAAGCACCAGGAGGTGTGGGTAGTTTTTTCTTTTTAATTTTATGAATGCAATCTGTTACAATTAGTGTGGCCCACAATAGGTCTTCGGTTAGCGCTTGCAAATGGATGTACCTACCACAGGGACAGGAATAGACAGGAGAGTAGGAGTAGGCTAAGAAGTCTCCCTGTGCATTGCCAGGGCCCTAGGTGACCCAGGAAGAAACTTCACATGTCCCTGTGCCGAGCACTGACCAGTCAAGAAGGCCCAGGCTTTGGTCAGGGCAGTGTTGTGGATTAGCCATTCCCAGTCTGCCGTGACTGGGTGCCGTGCTCATCAGATGGGGGGGGGGGGCAAACCAAGCTAGATACTAGGCCCAGCTGAAGGATCATGGCCAGCAGAGCTCCTTCCGTGGCTTGCTGGGGGTTCTGGGGAGACTCTCGCTCACGACCAGTGCCTTTCCCAGGGCCGAGCCCGCCCTTGCACGGATCCAGGAGGACCGCCGGCGCATCATCCTGCCAGCCATTGACAACATCAAGTACAGCACGTTCGAGGTGCAGCAGTATGCCAGCGCTGCCCACGGCTACAACTGGGGCCTGTGGTGCATGTACATCATTCCTCCGCAGGACTGGCTGGACAGAGGCGACGAGGCAGCGCCCATCAGGTGAGCCAGGATCACTGTAGCGGTGGGGAGGTGCTGCCAAAGGAGGATCAGTTCCTCGAAGAAGCCCCAGCCTCCCCCAGATTAAAAAAAAAAAAAAATGTGCGTCTCACAGGGTTAGGGACCGCCAAGACTGCAGAGTGGCCATGGTTGGGGAACCTGGACAGGGCTGGCAGACTAATGACTGGGTCAGAGTAGGTTGTGGTCTGGTTGTGTGAGCTTGGAAGAAGAGACGAGGAGAAAGGAAGAGAGGGAGAGAGAGAGACTAAAAGAGACAGTAGCGGAGAGACAGGGTTAGAGACACAGAGACAGAGATAGGCCGAGTGAGCAACAGGCACTGAGACAGACAGAGAAAAACAATACAAACTGAGAGACGGTGACAGGAGACAGAAAAGATTGAGAGACAAGACTAAGGTCAGAGATATATAAACAAAGGCAGAAACACACAGAGAGGCAGAGCTATAGAGCTAGAGAATGGTAGAGAGCAGAGGAGGTAGCTGTGGGGAAGCTGAGTCTGGGCAGAGAGGGCAGCCCATGGCTGTGGATTGTGTTCGGTAAAGAGAGTGCTCTGATCTCACACTGCCGTGTGGAACATTTTCTTTTAGTTTGAATTGGTTCCTCAGACTTGAGGAGAGGAAGTTTGAGGTTTTAAAAATACACAATGCCAGCATTTTGTGAGATCTGGGAACCCCATCCGTCCAAAAGAATTATGGGTTCTGCCCAGCAGGGGCCGTGGGAGCTCGTTTGTGGAAGACCCTGCCAATACCTGTCATCCTGCTGGATTTTGATGGCATCAGCAGTCCATTTTCTTTCACCTGCCTGTGTCGTTGCTCCCATCAGGACAGTTTCTGTAGTTTTTCAGGCTCTTCCTCAGAACTCCCACCTCCCACCGCCCCACCTGATGAGCCCCTGGGACCATGTGCCTTCACATCTGGTACCTTGCTCTGCTTTCTCCTGGGGAACCACATAGGTTCCAGAGCTGTCTTTGGAATGAATGAACATCCCCAGGTGCTGTAGGGCCCACGGTGCTGTTGCCACCTTGCCCTATTTGCCCACAGGGCTGTGGGTCTTGGTGGGACCATCATCCTTGCCTCCTGGTGGAAATGGTGCTTTGGGGCTGGAATGCTGCGAGCAGCTGCCATACCTGGGCCAGTTTCTCCTCTAGGAAGGTCTCCTGAGGCCTTCCAGGCTGGCGCACAGCTTAACCCTGCAGACTGAAGAACTAGTTCCTTGAAGTGCCTTGCTCATTACCTCTCCACTGGCAGAGAGCTATTGGTTGTAAATCCAGAGCTCGGCTGAAATTATTTGGCACAGAAGAGGGGGGAAAAAAGCTTCTCATCTCAGAGGAAATGGTTTCACAGTGCTAACACTAGGAAGCTCAAAAGTTGGCAAACTGCCATCTCCCAACCCTCCTAACTCCACATGATTGTTTTCTCGGAGATGGCCCGGGAATCTTGGAGTTGCCTGGGTTGCAGTGATTTGCTAGGCAGGGCTCTAGGCTCTGGGCTTTCCAGCAAAGGCAGAGCACAGAGCTTCCTGAAGCACAATGCCTACAGATGTGTCACAAGGGACTCATTGAAGCAGAGAGTGACAGTCTGAAAGTTATTCTTCTTCATTTGAGATTCATTTCATGATCCCAATTAGTAGCAAGATAAATGCTTTATGTGTGACATTTTAGAAATCAGAGGAAGGCAGAGGCCCAACGGGAAGCATCTCCTACAGTTTGTGGCAGGCTCTGGATACCCAAGGGACAGTGCGGAACAAGCTTGCTGGCCTGATTGAGTCTTGCGGGATGGTGGCTCCCAAATCACCCCGGAGCTGTTAACCCTGCTGCCAAAACCCAGCTAACCTAGCAGGTACGGCACTGAAGAAGATGCGGGACAGAGACACCCCACTGGAAAGACGTGGGACAGAGATACGACTGTGTACCCACGAGGGTGCCTAAAGGGTGGAACACACAGAAGCCCATGCCCAGCTGGTAGAAGCCACTTTGAAGATCTGGCAGTGTCTTGTAAAGACACAAGAATTTCCCGTATCATCTAGATACTCTATCCCTGGCAGGTTTTTAAAAATGAATGAAAACACAGTCCATCAAAAGGCTTATAGACAAGTGCTTATAATGGCAGTTTTTAAAAGACTCACTGTCGAAATAAGCCGAGTGTTTTGACCAGGTGAGTCCTGTCAGACATAGCCTGCCTTGCTCTGGAAAACGGGAGTCACAGAGGAGAGGGTCCTCACAGTCTTCACCTCCCTCACAGATTTGCCCTTTGGAGGTGGTTTGATGTGTCTGGTGTACATCTCTGTCCTAGTGTTACTGTCTCTTCTGCCTGAGAGTCCAAGGAAGAACCCAGTCAGGCACCATCTCTCTAAACTCTGGAGTACTAGGAGCTACGGCAGTGGGGAATTCATCATTGCCTGCCTCCCTCCCTCTGACGCATGAGGAGAATCCACTCAGACACTGCCTCCCTCACTCTGGAATATGAGAAAATGTGGGGGAGAATCCTGTCAGAAGTTTCCTCCCTCGCAGTGTTGGAGCAGGAGCAACAGGAGGAAGAACCTTGATGCTTATCGCCTCCCTCACTCTACAATACCTGGAGCAACAGGGATGAACCCTGCTCTCTTTGGAGGATCAGAAATCAAAGGCAGTACTTACCGATCAGACAGTACTTACCCTGTGTTGTCAGGAGCCATGGCTTCCATCAAGTGTGGCTTCTCTCACAGCTGCAGATCTGGGCTGGTTATTGCTCCTGAGCAAGATCACTTCCTCTCACATGAGAAGATCTGTGCTGATTTCTCAAAAGTGTGACAGCAAAAGAATGTCATCTGCCTGTGGGTGTAGACATGCTATTATATTATATTAATTAAGCCAGCTGGGCCAATAAATGGCCTCGCCAAAGGGACCACCCTTCAGGAGGGCAGATTGACCTAACACCATGCTAAAGGGATGGGAGGACTAATTAGCCCTTTAATAAGATAATGCACCTCCCCTTCCTGGAAAGCCTGTCCCTGATGCAGTCATAATGGAACTAATGTGAGCTTCTATTAGGTCTGCCCACCTCTCTGAGTAGGGACTCAGGAAGGTGTAACTTTTTCTTTTCTGTCTCTCTCTTTCTAAGCCTAGCTGTGCTTTCCCTCTCTTTGTGCTTTCAGCTCTTCCTCTGAAGCCCTTCCCACCATGTAGCTGCTTCTCTTCCATGCTGGCTTAACTCAAATGGCAAAGGGCATGGTTTTCCCCTTCCTCCTCCCTTCCTTTCCCCTCCCCGTCCTCCTTTTCCTCCTCCTCCTGATCCTTTCGAAGCAGGGTCTCACCATGACACTCTGGCTGGCCTAGATCTTGACAGGATAGCCTTGTACTCACAGAGATCCAGCTTCTGCTTCCCCTGTGCTGGGATTAAGGGTGTTTGTCTGCCCTGAAGTTTATCTGGTAAAACTCTAATACAATTCTCTTCAAGCTTAAAAAAAAAAAAAAGCTGACCAGGCCCTAAGGAGAAAGTACCTTCCCCAGACAGTCAGACACCAGCATGCCCGTCCTCTAAGGTCTGCCATGAAGACCCGGAAGTTGTTTAACAGGCTGTTCTGGGAATGAGAAATAACAGAACTTTCCCATTTTGAACACCAGTTCTGAACTGACTCCTCATGGCCTCCACTACTCAGAGCTATGGCTTCTGCAAGTCAGGTGTCCATGGAATACTGCTCCTGGCCCACCATCACACCATGACCACAGTGGGTCCCCAGAATCACCCCTGCAGTCTTCAGATACGTAACTGGAACAGAATATTGGAGTCAGGTTTCACACAAATAATAGAACTACCATAAGTGAATGAGAGAGAGAGACATGGGGGAGAGAGGTGTGGAAAGGTGGGGAGAGAGGTGTGGAAAGGTGGGGGGAGCCTGTGAACCAGGGCTCAAATGCACCCACTGAAAGCCAGTTTCTCCCTGGCCATTCCTTGATGGCCCAATATACTCCTGTAATGGCCAAATAATATTCTGTGCTGTGCATAAACCATTGTTGGTTTATTTAATCAGCCACAGAGGCCATTTGGATTGATCCACTTTTTAGTCTGACGACAGAAACATCTGGGACCTAGTGGATGCTAACGGCCCAGAAGATGAGGTTAGAGGCAAGAGATCTGGTATTGGGACAAACAGATCCCATGGCCAGGACCCCTGGGGACATGTTGCTGTGTCTCACTGTCCTCTGGATGCTGCAGAAGTAGGGGGCCATCCCTACAGCGGCCAGGACGCATCCCCTAACCAGAGAAGACATCATCTGAGACATTGCTCCGTTCTGCTCTTCTGTAACCGCAGCAAGAATTTCTCATGCAAATCAAGTCAGTGCATCGACTCAAGCACTGTGGCCTCATGAGTTTATTTTGGAGCAGAGCAATAGTAAAAAGTCATTACTGGCTATAATAGCCTTGGTGGGGAATTTGGCCCCTCTCTCCCTCAGAAATCATCCCGGGGTTGTCGTTGTTGCTAAGAAGACGAGAGACATACCTGTTATACATTGGGATCAGACCTTAACCAGTCGAGTACCTGCTATTAAAATTCAAAAATGCCATTGACATCTTGTTACGGTTAGCTTTGTGAACTGAAAAAAATAAATGCATCTTTATTGTCCTTTATAAAAGGACAACTGCTTTTTAATTCTGCTGTGATCTCAGATGGATATTTACTGCTGCCTTTCAGTCAGTGAGAGCAGAATGTTTCTGTTAAATTCGGTGCAGACCAATGTCTTTTCATTCCTTTTATTGGTAAGATTCAGGTCTGAAGAAGGCTGGGGAGGAGAAGGCATGAGCAGCCTTCACTGACTTCAGCATCAGGCGCCACTGAAGACCATGGCAAGTCTCTCAGAGTGCGCTGGCCTGGGGGAGACAAAGCCCTGGGTGCTGACAGATGCCTTTGTTCTGAGGCCAAATCCACCACGCAGAGCTTAGGAGGTCAAAGTGTGTTAAGCGGCCCACAGTCCACAAGTAGCTTCTGGTCTGCATTTGGGCTCTGCTTTTTCTTCATCTTTTCAGTCTTTTTTAATCCTGCCTGACAGGCTTAGCACACTCCACCCTGTGCCCACCCTTCCACACATGCAAAGTGTCATCACGATGGTGGCTGCTCGCTCCCCACCCTTGCCTGGTCCTTTAGTGATCTTTGCCTCTCCGTGCTGCTGCTTCCCAGGGTTATGCACATTGATGGATTGTTTTATTTTGCTTTGCTTTGTTTTGTTTTGAGATGAGTTTTCTCTGTGCAGCCCTGGCTGGCCTGGGACTCACTCTGTAGAACAGGCTGCTGCCCTTGAACCAGAGATCCACCTGCCTCTGCCTCCCAAGTGCTGCTAGGATTAAAGACATGAGCCACTGCCACTTGGCTGACACTGATGGATTTTTGGTACCTAGATAATTAGCATATCTATTCATGATTTCAACAAAATGCTGAAAGGCTTTTTACTGCCATTTTTAAGTGTGTGGGTTTAAATTGAAATATTACACGGCAATTGGCAGTCTGTTGACTACAGCTGCAGAGCTGTGTGCTCTGCAACTTCAGAGCTTGTCACTCAGACAGATGCTAGTAAAGGTTCAAGGAGCCAAGTAAAGTGCAACTTACACAACTGAGCTGTGTAGCCCTGAATCCACGTACACCAACAAGACAAGACACTGAAGGCGGAAGGCTAGGGAGTGACATGTGGAAAACAATGACCAAGACACTGTTATCTGTTGGAGTCATACAACCAAAGCCAAGCTCTTAGACTCTGGTCTGTACTGTTCGCTATGATATATAATTACGCCACGCAACCTATCTGGTGTAAGGTTTATTTGGGGAAGAGGAGAGAGGACTTAGGGCCTGGAGAAGGGTAGAGGCAGACATTGGACACATCGACAGGTAGACAGACAAGGGCAGAGCCATGAGGGCAGAAAAGGACAGACAGAGAAAAGGCAGGGAACAGAGAAAGAACAGAGCGACTGAGAGTGCTGGGGTCCTTTTCTGGCCTGCGACCATCTGGCGGCACTTGGTGATGACACAAGGCGTTGCTGGGCCCCCGGGGGCAGGCCCACAGAATCACCTGCACAACACTGTTCTGCCAGGGCCTGAGGCATATAAGGACAGATCCAAGGCAGCTGGAGAAATGGCTTCTCACTATACCAGAGCACACTGACGTTGGCGGGAACAAGAAGCATGGAAGTGCTGAAGGGGTGGAGAGGTGTGGTCTCATAGGCAGACAGGACTCCAGGCCACATCCCGGTGACACCCTCACTTGGTATCTCTCCCTCCCCAGGACACCCGCCATGATTGGCTGCTCATTTGTGGTGGACCGGGAGTACTTCAGGGACATTGGCCTGCTGGACCCAGGCATGGAGGTGTACGGCGCAGAGAACATTGAGCTGGGGATGCGGGTGAGTAGGCGGAGGGCTGGCATGATTTGGGAAGCCAAGACTGTGCCCAGGGGTGGGCCCGAGGCCTCGAGCTGCGTGGAAGACTATGTAAGCCAAGACAGAGGCGCCGTGGGAGTCCTCGCCAGCGCTTTCTAAGTGAAGATCTGCCTGTGAGCCAATCAAAGCAGATGGCACCCGTCTGTCTGTCAGTGCTCCAAACTGTCACTTCCTGTGCTAGGCACATTGGTTGGTGGGATTGCCTGGGGAAAAGTCTCATCCTAGAGCAGGGGGCCCAGGTGGACACAGTGGGGAAAATTAGTCCTCCAGCTAGCTAGATACAGCTCAACACACCTACCACCTTGGTTACAGGGGGGAGGTAGCGCATCCACAGAAGGCACAGGTGTCTCTATGAGAGGAGCATCAGAACAGCCTGCAGTGGCAGTGACAGGCAGAGCTGAGCACAGGGGCCTCCCAGAGGGTGGACCTTGACCTCAAGCAGAGAGGTTGTGGAATGGAGATTAAGCAGCTGTGAGCTGTTATGCAGCCCCTGTGAGTCAATGTGGTTACAACCGGAGTCCCAAGCCTCTGTGTCCCTAGGGCACTGGGCCTCTTGGAACCATCAGTAACAGATGTGCTGTACACCTCATAGCTAGGTTTTATGGCTACAGAAGGAACAGGAGCTGACGGCCTGCCTTTCCACATCCTGGCTTCTAGGGAAGGCGATGACCGAGAAAAGAAAGTGCGACCCTTAGAGGGGAAGACAGAATAGGACATGAAGCAGAGAGGAGGCAGGGTGGGCACCCTGATCACGGGGAAGACATTAGGGAAACACTCTAGAGAGCCACAGGAGCCCAGACAGCAAGGCAGGATGTGGCAGGCAAGGACTGACAAATGCAAGACTCTGAGGCAGTGTGGCTGTACCTCAGAGATGGGGGAAGAGGAGCTGTATCCAGGGCTTGAAGCACCAAACTCCAGGGCTGCTGATGCTTTTTCCCAGGATGCCTCTGACTTGTAGCATGGGAGAGGGAGTACAAGATGTAGCTGAGAAGAATTGAGAAAGAGGTAGAGATGGGGAGTAGGCCAGCTCCTCAGACTCTGAGCTACCCTGAAAGAGGACAGCCGTGTTTGCTGGTGGGCAGTGGACAGAGTGGTGGAAAACCGCTTCCCTGAAATATTGGTCTTGAGCATGTGGAAGGATGAGGTGTCTCAGGGGTGGTGGTGCTGACTGAGTGTATCGCACAGATGTTGACATACTTTTTTAAAACTCTTGTTTACATTTCTTATATCTCTTTCTCCCTACTCCACCCCAATCCCTTCCAACACAAGGTAGGAGAGAGAAAGGGCTAGTGGGAGAGGGTGCACAGTTCTCTCAGCTGCTTCCTGCTGGTTAGGCTGGTCAGGTTCCTTGGAGCCAGTCCAATCCTCAGTTCAGAAGATCTCCAACTTTTTGCCTCACTGCAACAACAGCCACAGGAGCCAAAGTGGGAGAGGAGGGAAGTAGCAGCCTTGTTCTTTCTTCAGCTCCTTAACACTCTCTGGGCCCTGGCATTTATTCTGTCTCCAGAGTCCTCAGATTCAAACTATCTGCAGCTGGCAAAGAGCACCTCTCAGAGCCCGCATGAGTCAAATAGTTTGCTGCTGTGGGCCATCAGTCCCACATCCCACACCTGGGACCAAAACAAAACCCATGTTTATGTCCACAACACACAGGCCCTTATGTCCCTCCAAGTACAGCATCCACGCAGTCTTGTCACTCTGAGAGAGACCTCACGAAGCCTTCCCCACGCCTCAGTTGCTCCATCTGTGTTGCGAGTATTTGTGAAGAAAACAGTTGTCCAACACCTTGTTTTATTCTAAAAAAAAAAAAAAAAAATCAGGTTGGAATTGGAAGCCAGCAAGTCAGCGCTCTGCTCACACTGGGAAAGGCTCAGGGACAGAGGCTGCGTGTGGCAGGCCTGTGCTAGGCTCTGACCTCCTGGGGGACAACAGGCAGACTGAGAGGAAAGCTTGAGATCAATTTAGAGTTTCGTGGGAAAACCCAAGGACAGGTAAGCTGTGACGGTCACAGCTGGTGGAAGGAAGGGAGTGGGGAAGATAAGCAGGCACAGAGGTCAGCCGCATGGTGGCAGGCAGCCAGACTGTGGGGAGGGAAACTCTAGGGAGAGTAGGGAAGTCCTAAGCTTGCACAGTCAGGCTCTGACCAGCATCCCAGATAAAAAGGAGAAGAGAGCGGATTGTTAATCTTTCTGGGTCAGAATGCACAAAGGCGGGCAGACCCAGCAGAACCCACGGCTCACAGGCACTTCGCTGAGGAGCTGAAATTCCGGGAAGGAATGTTGTAGAAATAATTGTCCTTTTCATTGAGAAATCTCTCTGCATACCTAGAGATGAAGGAGAGGCTTTTTACCAAAGTGCACAGCCTACTAGGGCTGATGGCCAAATATGAGTTGGCCGCTAATAGATTTTACTAAGTTGGCAAAATCTAAGTAAAACTTAGGCTCGTGCAATTTTACAGTCATCCTTAAATCTCTTTTAGGTCCGGGTCCCAGGTTACACTTGGAGCAATGTAAACAGACTGGAGACTACAAGTCTGGCTGCTTGGGCAGATGGGTGATTCTCCATAACAAGATATTGCTAGAATGATTTAAGTAAACCAGCGTTGTTCTTGTCAACTAGCTGTTATCTGGGTTCATCCTGTCCATCTGGCAGAACTATGCTTTTCTCCAGAAGAGAACTGGGGGCTTAATGGCAGGCCAGGAATTAACATTGGCTATGGCCCTGCACTGCCCCTTGAGCATGTCAGAGGCACGCTCTTTGGGGAAGAGCCTAACAGCTGCTCAGTCTTGGTAAACAAACATTCTAGCATTGTCAATTTGCTTATCTCTAACAGGCCTGGCTAGCAAACTACTCATTTTTGGAGTATTTGGGGGCAGCACCCCTTAACTAAAAGTCTGCTTTGTGTGATTTTATATCTCCAAGGCAAATCTATTAACAAATCCTTTATAAGAACAGCTCTGTTGCTTTGAGTTTTTTCTGTATCAGGAAAAGCACATACTCTTAAGGTGAACCCACCTTTCTAGGGTAGTTCTGACCTGCCCCACTGTTAACTCTTAAGGGAGGAGATAAGACCATGGCTCCAGCTAGAGGTAAATTCTGCTCTTCACAGAGACCTGCACACGGAATTCAAGAGGGTGCAATCACAGGCCCACATGCTCTATGACTGCGTGTCGCCCAGACCGCTCATGTGTAAAGCGCACAAGTGAGCCGAGCGAGTGTATTCTATTTTTATTCCTGACTGCGTTTAGAGGGGCATGCATGGAAATGGACAGTTTTAGCAAGATAAAATAAATCAGAGAAGGAAGGGAGGGAGGTGGGACAGGGTGACATACTTACAAAACCCAGCAGAGCTGGGCAATAGGGAGGCTGGCTCTCCTCTGAACCAGGCTGCTCTGCTTTCCTGCCCTACCCTAAGGCTTGGAAGGCTGAGCCCAAGATGCTCTGTTTCCATTGTTAAAGATTGGAGTCTGAATTCCAAAGGGCCCTGCAGGGAGGAACTCTACATCATCCAGGGACCAAGAGTGCTGGGAGGGGGCCCCAAACCCGGAGCCTGCTGCACAGGCCTGGCCTATGGAGAGGAAACAAGGTGACATGTCCTCCCTCCAAGGCACCCAATTATATTCCACCTGACACCCGTGTGGCTCCAGGTCCCTTTAACTGTGGGGGCAGCCCCCTGCTAAGCCAGGGCATCCTGGGATTTGGGCAGCTCCAGCATCACCCTCTCTCGTAGTACTTGGATGATCTGGAAGCAAACAGAAAGTCAGGACAGACCCAAGGTGGAGACGGCAGAAGACTGGGGGATGACGGTGGGTGCAAGCCATCATCGCTGGCTGGCCCTTCACAGCGTGCCTGTGCCTTACACTGGAAGGGGGCGGACGGCACAGGGGTGATTGAGAGGGTAGAGCGGCAGCCAGGAACTGCCTGTGGGGTGAGGTCTTCTGGATTCCTTTCGTTCTTTAAGCAGGTGGATGGAGAGTAGCTTTTTCAGGAGAGAAAGCTGCTGCTGGGGCCTTGGAAATAAAAGACAAAGGAAGTCAGAAGTGAGCAGAGAGCTGAGCAGGTATGGGGCTCACCTCCATGATGACTCGGGAGAGCGGGCTCGTTGTCATCTTCAGGGAAAGCAGTGACCACGCCCAAGCCTTGGGGTCTTGGTGGACTGGCATGCTGTGTCCTGGGACTCTGTACTGGCCTCCTGTCTTAGTTACTCTTGCTGTGACCAAATCCCCCCCCCCAAAAAAAAAGAGAGGGAGAGAGAGAGAGAGAGAGAGAGAGAGAGAAAGAAAAGTTATTTTGGCTTATAGCTTGAAAGTGCAGCCTGCCACCGTGGGCTGAAGTCAGAGCAACAGGAGTATGAGGCAGCTAATCTCACTGTGTCCAGGAAGCAGATAGATGGACACTGGTTCTCAGCTGCTTTCTCTTCTATTCAGTCTGGTCCCCCAACCCGTGGGATGGAGCTGTCCACACTTGAAGGGGGAGATCTTCCTTCCTCAGATAACCGAGTCTAGAAATTTCCTCACAGACAGGCCCAGAGGTGTTTTCATGGTGATGTTAAGTTCTATCAAGTCGGCAGTCGCAAGTCTAAAAGTCCCAGCGCTCACCCCGCTGGATGATTGATGCCTCTTCCTGTCCAGGGCCCATGCCTCCACATGTCCCGATGTGAGAACTTGGCTGTGGCTGTGGTGTCTCCAAGGACCTGCTGTCCTGTCATGGCTCACTTATTCATGGGCTGAGATCCATGCTGCGGAGTAATATAACACCCCATCATCGAAATGCTTGCCTACAGCATTTACAGTGTTACCAATAGCTGATGGGTCCTTCTGCTCTACCCACATAGGAAGCCTGAGTAGCAGGGAGATGCTCTCTCAGGGCTTAGCAGTTCTGGGCCTTGTATCACCCAAGGCCTGGGGACTGGACTGGCAGACCCAGAGGCTCACGGCTCCAGGCCTTCAGAAGGCAGAACCGCAATGCTCTCGACACTCCAGCTGGAGGCGTATTGCCCTGGGCCTTAACTCTACCAGCAGCCCAGGCACTTGGCAGCTTCTGTCCTCCTCGGCTTCCGGCCGCAGACGGAAGCTCAGAGCAGCTGGTGATACAGCTCTGAAGCAAGCTGTGAGTACTGGGCCCTTTGGCCTAGAGTGACAAGAGTCACAGCTCTCAGGCTTTGGATGTCAGGATCTTTAGCCCTTAAAGCTTTGCAGCTCTGCAGTTCTTCCAGCGACCAGAGCCCGTACTTCCTTGTCTACGGCTCTCTTCTTTCTTCCTTTTCCCAGTCTCGACTCCCCACCTGCTCTCGCTTGGTCGCGACCTGTGCTCCTCTGTGTTGTTTCTGCTCCCTGTCCCTTCACCCTTGACCCTCCGTGGAGCTCTCGCTGCCTCTTGTCGCTGCTCCTGCAGCATCCACCACCAGTTCAGCCTGTGGCTGTCACGTCTGGCCGCAGCACAGAAGGGAGTCTCCCAGAGACTCACAAACAGCTGAACAGTTTGCTTACACAGCCAGAAAGTGGGTGTGGCCAGGGTGTGGGCACCAATTACTGCAACCCTTTGTACAAATTGAGGGACTGTGCCTACCTAGTCATGGCATAGGTCCTCTGGCACCAATCAGCTGTCCACTGTGCAAACGGATAATGATGCTTGCTCCAATCACTGTCCTGTTTCTACAGCGCTCTTAACCACTGAGCTATCTCTTCAGCCCCAAGAACACACTTTCTGAAAGTGGCTTTACAGAATAAGAACAGGGTCTCAGCTGGGCAGTGGTGGTACACACCTTTAATCCCACCACTCAGGAGGCAGAGGCAGGTGGATCTCTGTGAATTAGAGGCCAGCCTGGTGTACATAGTGAGTTCCAGGACAGCCAGGGCTACACACATAGAAACACTGTCTCAAAAAACAAAAATCAAAAAGACAGCATCTCACAGTCTCTTCCTTATCCTTCCTTGTAAAAAATCAGTTCAGAGGCTAAGGCAAGTTCCTGCAAGGCGTCCTGGTCCAGCGGTGATTCTCAGAACAGCACGGAGCACAGGTGCTGCTCCTCAGGCCGGAGGCAGTTTACAGCACAGAGGCGAGCGCTTGAGTTTCTGCTCTGCAGCTGGCTTCCCAGACCAGACTTCGTTAGATTTTATCCTGACCTTTATTAAACTTAATGGACGTGACAGAATCATTTCCCCCTAATTGGCTCCAGGACTTTCCTCATTAGGGGACGTGCAGCTGGCATTTCTACAATCACAGGAATGAAAATTGACCTGTAGACCACAGAGTCCCTCTAATTGGGTTGAGTCGATTAGAAAGGCCACGTGTGCCATCGTCTTAATCACAGGTCAGAGACGGTGAGAACAGGGAATGGGTGGCAGAGCAGGGGCCTGTGGCTGCAGGCACATATCCTGAACAGGTATACACACCCGCTCGCTAAACTGCACACCACAGAAGTCCGTGCACTGTTTTTTCTCTACCGGGGACACTTTACCCCGCAGGCCTCACAGCTTGGCTTGTCCCCACTGTTCCTTCATGTCCTCATGGAAATTCCTCAGCCCCTCCATGCTTCTGTTTAGCCAAAGCACATGCAGTCTGCATGGGAAGAGTTCTGTCTGTTGGCTAGGGGAGCCCCTCAAGGGCGTACATTTCCCTGGCATGATTCTCTGCTAGGTCATGCCACCTGCAACTCCCAGAACATACCACAAGAGTCTGTAGGTAGCTCCCTTCTCCTCACCCTTTCCAGCCAGTGCTGCCACTGGCTTTAGACCAATCCTGAATTCATTCCTGAGCTACCATGGTGCACCATGGTGACACCAAGGACTTTTAGACTTGGGAGATAAAAATGTTTGCACTGAGCTATATCTCCAGGCCTTATGAGAGCAAAGAGGGCAGACAGGAGACAGGAAGCTAAAACTGAGCAGTTAATTTGACGAGCACTAACAAGGTGTGAGCCTGAGGCAGGGAGCAGGCCGTTCCCAGGACATTTGAGGCCCGAGAGGGCATCTGATCTGAGCCCGAGGTGAGGGGGGCTGAGCCAGCACCTTAGGGTTGTGTGTCAGATCTGAGCTTATCACCACACTGTTGCTATCTATATTGGGGTGCCTCCGCTGCCCCCTGCAAGTGGGTGGCCTAGAAGCAGCCTGCTTCCAACAGCTCTGACATTACCTGATTTAGGCTGCCAAGAGCTTTAAGGAGCACTGGCTACATGGCCACTCAACCATGCAAGCAGCAGGGCTAGCCTGGGCACATCTGACAAAGCACACTGTGTGCCATGCAGCTGCCGTCCTCACTGAGAACGCCCATGTGGGGCAGAGCAGAGGGGTCCCTTGCTTTCTGGGTGTTGGACAAGAGTGGCCATACGCTGAGCCGCCTCACCGGTCAGCTAGCGGGGTCCCAACAAAGCCCCAGCCGTGGTGAATAGGCATTGCCCAGCACAGGCGGGGGGGAGGTGAGGACGAGGGTTAGCTGCTGCCTCGGGTGTCACAGGCACCGTGTCTTCAAAGCTCGCCGAGACTGGCGTTCCAGGTGGACTCTGGTTGTGTATCTGTTGCACTCCATCTGTCTCAGCCTGTCTCCCCATCAGAGGAGCACATGAGAGCTAACTCCTGGAGCGGTTTAAGGACTGAATGCTGTGGTGCTCACGGAGGCCGTGACAGAGGCTTGCCCACCCTCTTCAGTTTTACTTCCCTTTGTGAGATCGGCTCAAATAGAACCGGAATGGCCCACAGTTTGTCAGAGGCGTGCCCCTGCTCAGAGCCTGTTTGTGGATATGCGTGTGTTACTTATGCCTGTGCCTTTAGGTGTGGGCCTGCAGATGTCCCCGAGGTGACCCATTGGCACAGCACGTCTGCTCCAGACATGTATCCATACTTCCTTGTCCTCTTCTACATCCTCAGACTAGTGGTACCTGCCTGACAGGTACTTGTGGCCTCTCTGTGTCACCAGCCCAGAAATGGTGGCTTGGTCTGACTACCCTCACAGCCCAGTCAACCCCTCGTAATATGTCTCTGGAAATGGAGTTACCCAGTAAGATGTGACTAGTATTTTTACAGCTTTTGATATAGATGCTACACCCTTTTTTTTGGCCCTCAAAAGGATATATGTATATGTGTGTGTTATATTTCACTGTGGGTATATGTATGTGTGTATATGTGAGTACGTATATATGGATGTGGTGTCTGGTATATGTGTATGTGTGTGCACGCATGTGGTATATGTTTGTGTATTATACATAGATTATACATCTATATGTACATGTGAGCGTAGTATGTACATATGTGGAATGAGTAGTGCCTGTGTGTGTCTGTGTGTTGTATGTATGCATTGTGATACATCTGGGCATTCATGTGGTATATGTACGTATGTGTGTGTGCATGTGTATGGTGTACAATGTGGTCTTTGTGCATCCTTGTATAGGTGTGGTATGTGTATGTGTATACGTATTTATGTGTGTATGGTATGTGTGTACGTGTATGGTATGTGTGTGTTGTGGTCTTTCTGTAGGTGTGTGGAATGTGTTGTGTGTGCACGTATGATCTATGCATGTGAATGGGTACCTGAGTGTGGTGTGTGTGGAATATTTTCTTGGCAGCGATGCCTGGGGAAGGCCACTGTCTAGGCCCTGTGACACGTGGGGGCTGATCAGCTGTCCTTTTCATGCTCTGCAAACGAGACAGACACTGAGGACGTGGCTTCGTGGTTTTGAATAAGCGTGAAGCCGTGTGTGCATGTGTTCACCATATGTCTTCCCCTCCCTGGCTGTGTGGCTTGCCTGCCCCTCCTTCTGGCCCTCAGGGAGATCAGCTCCCTGTGGGGGGGGGAAGCCCCTTCCTGTTGCATCTGGCTTCCATTCTGGGCGCTGGGCCTCTCCCGGTGCTCTCTGGAGGGACAGCTTGAAGCCAACAGCCCTTTAAATACCTTCCTGTTGGCAGCACACAATCCCCGCTCTACAGGCTTATCTGCGAGCCGGGCTTGTACAGGCCTGAGGTCCTTGTTGCCGCTACACTGTTTTAAAGTAGAGTACCCTCTCCTTTGCCCCAAGAACACTGTTGTGCACTCTGTGTGTGTATACATGTGTGTGTTGGTGTGTGGTGTGTGCGCATGTGTTGATGTATGAGTAGTATGTACATATATGTATGTTTGTGTATATATACAGGTGCATATGTGTTTTGTGTATATAGGTATGTTGTGTCTGTTTTCAGCTGTCTACTTTTAGCCATTACCTTATTGTTTTATAAAACACTTTTTGACTTTTTGTCTAGTGACTGATTATGTCCTCATTATCTGTCTAGGATTTTCTTGGCCATCCTCTTGTTTTCATTCCTGTGTTATGGTTTGAAAATGAAATGCCCCCCCCCCCCACAGGTTTGTGTATTGCAGGCGTGGTCCCCAGCTAGTGGTACAATTTTGGGAGGTGATGAAAACTTTAAGGAGGTGGGACCGTGCTGGAGGAAGTAGATCACAGGATGGGGCACATCACACCCAAGGCCCTTTCTGTGTCTCCCTGTCCATGAGGCAAACAGCCTTGCTCCCGCCATGCTGCTCAGCCTCACCTCATGCCCACAGCAGCGGAGTCAAATGACTACAGTGCAACCTCTGAGGCCATGAGTGACAATTACACCTTCTCCTTCCTGAATTGGTTTCTCTCAGGCATTGTTACTTGTGAAATTGCCTGTGAAACTTGTCAACACTTAAAAAATCCCATTGCCTCTGCTGTGGTTGAGTTCAACGTGATGTGTTTGTGTGGGCCACAGGACACTATTTTGATGGAAGGAGGGACTGGCACAGGACAAAAAGGGGATGGGCCAGACTTTCCTAGAGAAGCAAACTGGCAAGACATAGGTGGACCTTGGAACCAGCTCACAATTATATATAGGTGCTGAGAAGTCTCAAGGTCTGTGTCGGCTCCGGGAGCTCAGGGAGCTAAGGGTACAAGTCCCAGTTCAAAATGTTGACTTGATGCAGTCTAGCCCCAGGGTCAGGCTGAGCGCAAACTCCTCTCCCTCTCTCCATCTTCTCTGGCCTACTTGTCACGCAGGTGTGTGGCAGCCCTTACCCAACACACTCCAGATAACACTTGTTCAACGATCTCATTCCTGGGCAGAGAGAAGGCAACATAAATGAGCCATTTGTTGGCCCAGCTCAAGACAATCATGGAGGTTAGATGTGGAGAGCTAAGTATAATTGAAATGAGTGGAGCAAGCCTGAGCTTGGAACCCAGAGTGCGAATTCCATTCCTACCGCAGAGCTGCACGTGGTGAAGGGCTTCAGTGTCTGTTCGCCAAGAAAGCAAGCTACTCCACTTTCTGTTGGATACATGTGTTTGCTTAGGCTACCAGAAGCTGTACATGATAGTTATCTTCAGTTCATTGTCTCTGGAGCACCCAACAGCAGCAGCTTAAGCAAGGAAACATCTATTTGGATGCGAGGTTTTATACAGTCTCAGTCCATCATGTTGGGGAAGGCATGGAACAGAAGTAGGTGTGTCTTTGGTGGCAGGAACGTGAGGTGGGCATTCACATCATGGATGACTAGAGTGCAACAGGAAGCAGGCTTCACCCCTACGGATTCAATCCCTGTAGCCTGGTCCCCTCAGTATTTTCACAAGTTGTCAAAACAGCAAGACATACTGGTAAGAAATTGTCTAAAAATGAGCTGGGGTGGCTGGGGGTCCCAATTCAGTTGTTTTTAGGCAACTGGTACCTTTTTTAACCAACTCAAGTCAGCTTTAGGTTGGCTCTGGCAAACTGGGTGGGGAGGTAGTTATTGAGAGTGTCTACCCGGAGCACTGAGGGGGGTGGATGGATACAAATGGATACAACATGGAGAGAAATCAGGCATGACAGGCAATCCCAAGGGGGGGGGGGCAGCCTGATGCCCAAGTCCTGGTGGATACACCTTCCTCTAACACATGCAAAGTGCCTGGGCCCCTGGGTTAGCCAACATACAATGGGCATGTCAGGTGGGCCCTACGCCTCTAACCAGGTCCAACCCTCTCACCCCAGGTGTGGCAGTGTGGCGGCAGCATGGAGGTACTCCCCTGCTCCCGTGTGGCCCACATCGAGCGTACCAAGAAGCCATACAACAACGACATTGACTACTATGCCAAGCGAAACGCGCTGAGAGCTGCGGAGGTGTGGATGGATGATTTCAAGTCCCACGTGTACATGGCGTGGAACATCCCCATGACAGTAAGGCGGGTGCTGGGTGGGGTGGGCAGATAGGAGGAAGCGCGTGGACCCTGGGAAGGGAACTGAAATGAGGGACTCCGGAATACTGGGCCACATCCAGGCAGCCTTCCCCGCTCGGTAGCTCGTATAGGAAAGGGCTTCTCACTGTGGCCTACCTTCTCTGTAGGTAACTGTTTGGGCTACAAGTAGCCACCAAAGGTTGTAAGTACAGGTCAGCCACTCCCTAAGCCTCACCCCAGTGTCCCATGCCAGTCCAGCTGGTCCAGCCTCTCCCTTCTCTCCTTGCACCATAGTCAGAACCAGGCCTTGTATCCTGATTCGGTGTAAATGTGTACTTTCTCCTGTTTGGATATTTTTTTATTAAAGAGGGTCTTACTCTGCTGCCCAGTTGGCCTTGACTCAATAGTCTGCTTCTCCCCGCTTGTACCGAGGTCACAGATGTGCCTCGCCACGTCTGGCCTACTTAATCTTTTGAAATGCCTCTCTTCACCCTCCTAAGTTGGCTCACCTTTACTAAGGCAGCACACCTGGCACTGGATAGCCTCATGGAGCATCTGCGCTGCGCCACACCCCACCCCTGCAACCCTGCCGAGATGCACAGGACTGACCACCCTAACCCAGGACCTGCACGGTCTGCTTCCGGGCTTCCCTCCAGCCTCAAAGCTCAGGGTCCCCGTAGAATGGACGGTCTTAACCGTAGAGGCAAAGCCTAAGGATCCTGTTGTCTAGAACAAAGCTGATTTGGAAAATACCCATCTATATCTCTGTTAACATTGGAAGAGAACATGGGACATCACAGTCAATCATGGGAGCCACACATGAGGTGCCCTAGCCCCTGATCCACTTAGTCAAGTTAGAGGGAAGTCATGTTCCTCGCCTGATTTGCCTTTTTATGGCCTGTGATCCCAGGGTCACTTGGAAGTGCCCCAACTCACTTAATCCTCAAAACAAGGCAATCCAAGTGTCTAGTCTTGCAAGTGTGGAAACCGAGGCACAGTGAGGATAAGAGACTATTCCAAGGCCACAATACAAAAAGTGACAGGACTCAAAGTAGGTAGCCTAGGCCTAAGCCTGCTCTACCCTGACCTGAGGGGAGATGGAGCCTCAGAGAGTCCTGGATGGGGCAGGAGTTCTCAAGCTACCTCATCTTGATAGCTCAGGGCCCACAAAGAGTACTGGGCCCCACAGGAACTCGGTGAAAAGACCATCAACTCAGCAGAGCTGCTGTGTAGGCATAGCTATGGAGGAAAGGCATGGATCCACAGCACCCACGGTCCCCTCCTAGCCTTCCCAGCACTGACATGCCTATGAGTGGAGCTGCCCTGTGTTCCCCAAGCTTCTGTGTCTGGGGCTCAGTCATGGTGACAACACCCCCCCCCCAGGAGTCAAACTGAGTCCACCTGATACTTTGTGGTCTGGGGCCCCACCATGAGTGTCCCTCACTGAAGCACAGGCAAAGCCAACACAGACCAGGCAGGAAGGACAGAGCCCAGGTCTCTTCCCCAAAGCAGGGCAGGTATGCCTAGGCCAAATCGGTACCCATAGCCAGAATCCTCTGTCAGCTCCAGGTCAGGAGGCCAAGATGAGGCCGTGTGACCCAAGGCTACAACTGGGGCCACTCTTAAGGGTGGGGAAAGACCGAACCACAGGGTAAAATGGATCTGCAGCGCTTATACTCTCCTGCATGCTTGTGCCCATAGAACCCAGGAGTGGACTTCGGGGACGTGTCTGAGAGGTTGGCCCTGCGCCAGAGGTTGAAATGCCGCAGCTTTAAATGGTACCTGGAGAACGTGTACCCTGAGATGAGGATCTACAACAACACCCTCACGTACGGAGAGGTACCGCCTCTGCACAGGGCCCTGCTGGGGTGTTGGGCTTTCTGCCCGCTACCCCAGACCTATGCCCCGAGATCCCATGCCCCAGCGTCCTGTGCCCTGATACCATAGTCTCACCTGCATGAACGCGTATATTCTTGTGCACGTTCTCCAACCCTGAGACCCCAAATAGCGTGGGTATGCTCGTGTTGATGAGCACCACTACTGAGTCCACACAGAAACCTAGCCACACGTTTGCATGCGGAAATATACCCCGGATAAATGGGCCAGTGAGATGGCTCAGCAGGCGGAGGTGCTTCTGGCCTGAGGACTATGTTTAGACCCCGGGACCTACAAGGTAGAAGCAGAAAACCAACTCCCTCAAGTTGCCCTCTGACCTCCACATGCACACCATAACAAGCATGCATCCACACACAAAATGAATACTAGTTAATTAATTAATTGAAGTTTTTTTTTTCTTTGAGTCTCTCTTTGTAGCCTTGGCTGTCCTAGAACTTTCAATGTAGACCATGTTGGTATCAAGCTCACAGAGATCCACCTGCTGGGATTAAAAGTGTGCACTTCAGTGCTGGCAAAATAAATAAAAAAATTTAAAGGAATATTCCCAAATAGATAGGTCTATGTATACATAATGATATGTATAAACATTCACGCATGCTTATACGTGTGTACATAGACATGCAATCGCACACGTGCTGACGAATGCGTGAGATAGAATGCATGCCTATCACACACACTCACACATCCATACACATATCAAGATCCGTGTGTGCACAAATGCATTATTACATGTGAACCCGCATTCATACGTGTATGAATACACGAACTTATATACATGTGTGCAGCCTGTTTAGTCACTCATACGTGCGTTGTATATATATGTATATGTGTGTGTGTATATGTCTATATATGTACATATGGTGTTTATCACATGCATACCTGTGCATGAGGCCATACAAACACATGCTGAAGCATGTACTCCTATGAGTAAGGTGCACGCACGGGTGCATACTGTTCCTGATCATGTACACAGAGCTCCCCAAACACTCACTTTCATCCATGTATAAGAGCCTCCATCAAACATGGAGTGCACACATAGTGACATTCACACAAATGCATGCATTATGAGCACAGACAGAAGCATGCATGCTGGAGAGCCGGCACACCAGCTGTAGTGTCACCCCGGGCTCCCCAGTGCACAGCTGTGCACAGAGCCTTCTCTAAAGCCAGGGAGCAGGCGCCGCTTTCCTACCTCGGCCCAGGTCTGGAATCTAAGGTGTCTCACTACAGAACTGGCAGGGAGAAGGGACGGCATCCCCACAGACAGCAAAACCTCCTGTTCCCAGCTTCTCAGCTGCAGGAGTGCAGCCCAGTGTCCCCACAGGCAGGTGGCTTACATGCTGGCCCCGAGACAGCACTTGGGGACAGGGTTGGTGGGCCTGGTGGGCAGTCCTTGCAGAACCATTACCCTTTGGTGTTACCCCTTAGCCAGATCCAGCCTATGGGCACAAAGCTTTCCCCGGAAGTGCAAGTGGAGAGAGAAGCAACTGTTTCCCTACTCTCTTGCTGTCCTTCCCATTTCTGTCCACTGTGGGATCCGTACCCAACTCTAGATGCTGCGACCTGAGGACTTTTCCTGTTCTAGGGTCAGGCCCACGGGTCCCTTTAGGGAGCTGTGCTCTGTGATTGATGTGTTGCAAACTGCACAGCCCGGAACTCAATGGGGTGAAACAGAATACAGCTCTCCTGGGACAGAGTCCAAGGTCACCACTGTTCTGCTTGGCATGGGCTACAGTGTGGGTGCCGCCATGCTTGTTACATAGGCTAGAGATCATGTGGCCGTTGGTTGGGTCGTGTCACTCTGCCACCAGCTGGGAGCTGGAGTGAGCGTTCCAAGTGTGTCCTCTGCGGAAACCTGCAACTATCTCCTGAGCTGAGGGCTGCACACAGTCCCTTTTGCTGCAGTCCTTAGCCAAAGTGTCTTGGCAAAATAGCCTCTGCATCTGCTCAGGAGGAGATGCTAGGGCAGGGATGTTGCTGAGCTAGGGACCCAAGCCATTCTATAACAAATCCAGCCTCACCTACTGGGGCCAGCTAACTCTCCATACACTCACAGGACATAGTGAGAAGCACAGTCGTCTCTCCTCAGGCCGCCGAGGGAGCCAGGGCTGCCTCACCTGGCCTTTTTTTCTACCTCCTTCCCATGTACCCATACTACACCACACTCCTGCCCTACCCCAGGCAGATGCCAAGCCCCAGGGTTTTTATCCAAAGGGAAGAATTCTGGATATGAATTTCATCCCTGTGTCATCACAGGCAGCCCACAGCCAGCTACCAAGTGGTCACCTCTTCCCGTTAGTGGGAGACAGGGTGAGAGAGCTCCTGAAAGCCTTTCCTCCTCAGTGACTTGCAGTTTCTCTGCTGCTTCTGGGTATAGGTGAGAAACAGCAAAGCCAGTGGCTACTGCCTGGATCAGGGGGCAGAAGACGATGACCGAGCCATCCTCTATCCCTGCCACGGCATGTCCTCACAGGTAGGCAGTGCCTAGGCCTCATAGTGAAGGACAGGTGGGCATGGAATGGGTCACAGAGAGTCCCTGTGCTTTTGGAGCCAAGCTCAAAAGAGGCTGGAGCAGCCTGGGACTCTGAAGGCAGCAGGTGCCGAAAGTTAAGATGGTGAGTCATGAACAGCCCTGTGCCTCGGTTTCCCCATCAGTTAAATGGGACAGAGGCAGCACGAGCTTTCTCTGGTGGTCTTGTGGATTAACTGGACGTCATGATGAGGTACTGCCTGGTCTAGACACGGTGGAGGGAAAAAAGTTGTTTTCCGTTCCGTTCTCATTAGGTCAGCCAAGAGGCTTCCAGACTCAACTCAGTGCCTTGTGCTGCTCAGGGCTGGGGTCGTTCACCTCAAGGTGGCTGGTCCCATTCTGCTGCTGTTGACAATGGCATCTCCTCAGCAGGAGCTGATCTCAGTAGACCTGTCTTCTCTGAACCTGAGCCTCATTCATGAACATCCATGGGGGTAGACTCTGGATCTCTGTGAGCCCCTGGTTTTGCTGTGTTCCCCATGGATAGAGACAGCCATTGTCTGCTAGATAGATAGCCAATACCTGCTGGGTGCTTTTTAAATCTCGGGCTGCAAGATGCCTGCTTTGAGACAATGGCCCCGGTGAGTGGGAGATTGCGTTCCTCCATGCCACCCACTGTGGTGGCCTTGTTAAGCTGTCTGGACTGGCTCCTCCCACTGGGTTTTCAGCACAGTGGTCTCCCTTTGAAGGCAAAGGGTGCTAAGAGTGGAGTTGCAGAATGCTGTCCCTCCAGTCTCTTGTCAAAACCTGGGTGTCAGCCCCTGGCTGGCACCATTTTCTCAGGTCCAAGATGAGCAAGCCTGTGCTGGTGGAACGTGAGCCCCTAAAAAGATGCCTTGTGAAGTGACCAGGGTGGACATGGCCACGTCAACACCATGTTCTCTGCTAGAGAGAGCGTTGATGAAGGCCTGGCCATGGATACACAGGCAGGAGGAGGAACCTTGGGCCTGAACCTTGGTTCCACTCACAGCTCCCCTGTCTCCCCAGCTGGTGCGCTACAACGCTGATGGCCTCCTGCAGCTGGGACCCCTGGGCTCTACAGCCTTTCTGCCAGACTCCAAGTGCCTGGTAGATGATGGCCGGGGACGCATGCCCACCCTGAAGAAGTGTGAGGATGTAGCCAGGCCTACCCAGAAGCTATGGGACTTCACCCAGGTCAGTGTGGGGGACGGGGGGCTGACAGCTCTGGGAAGTTAGACTTCGTGGCTTCGGGCAAATACCAAGAGAAACAGCTGGAGGGAGAGATGTATTTGAGCTCATGGTTCCTGAGGGTTCACCATAGCAGCAGAGCAGGGCAGCTCACATCACGGTAGGAGGGAGAAAAGGAGACTATACCAGCTGGCTTCCTCCTTGCCATCTGCTATTTCATCTGGACCCCAGCCCACAGGGTATATGAGGACTGCACTTGTCTGGTTAACCTTTGCAAACAACCCACCCCCACCCCAGACACACCAGAGGTGTGTTTACTGCCCTAGGCACTTCTCAATCATGAGATAGCCAAAGTCTCTTGCCCATGGTACAGAAAGTTTATAAAACTGGCTCAGAGTCACACGGGAAGAGAGAGGCGCAGCCTTGCCTGTCCCAGCACCTCGACTCGGGCAGAGAGAGAAGACGGGTTTAAGAAACCACTCAAGGCTCTGATGCGTTTGAATCTGACCATTGCCCCACCACCCCTCACCTCAAGCCCCAGTCCTCTGGGTCTCTGGCCTGATGCAGGTCCGGTCCACTCATCATCCCTTCCTGTACACCCTGACCCGCTCAGCACCAGCCTCTATGGGCCACATACCCTCTGATCTTCTCCTGGCCCCCAGCCTCTAAAGATCCCACACAGAGGTTCCCTTGGGAGTTTTCTGCTGCCCTGAGCAATTTGTAGGAGCAGAGAGACAGGGTTTGGCTACTCTGGTGTAGGGTTTAGTTACCACTGTTGTTTGCTAAGCCACCGAGGACCTAAGGTTCCCAGGAGGCTGGCTGGGTGGACAGTGAGGGCCAGCTTGGAGAACCTGCTGAAGATGGCTCCAAAATTACCAGACTTAAGCCAGGGAGGCACAAAGATACCAAGTAATTAAAGGGACCCAAGTAATTAAAGGGCACCTGGGAAAAGGACAGCCTTACAGTCCCTAGATGTGTTCTTAGAAGCTCTTTGAACGCCAGAGAACTGAAGAGAATAGCTGGCACCTGGCCGAAGCCGGGAAGGACAGCTGCGTCTTCATGGTGGTAGTATAGGAAGCAGGGTGGGACCAGGATCACCCCTCAATGGGAACACAGCCTGAACTCCCAAACTGACTCTGTTTCTCCTGTCCTACAGAGTGGCCCCATCGTGAGCCGAGACACAGGTCGGTGTCTGGAGGTAGAGATGTCTAAAGACGCCAACTTTGGGCTTCGGTTAGTGGTACAGCGCTGCTCAGGGCAGAAGTGGATGATCCGAAACTGGATCAAACATACCAGGCACTGACCTCTGCCCCCACCCCACCATGACACACTCTGGCCCTTGGATGCTTGATGGCTGCAGGAGTCAGGTCCTGGACTGGAGCCAGGATGGGAACTTCTCTCCCACTCCCACAGACCCAGAGCAGTGTGGGCCCTTGCACACCTCAGGGCTGGGCCCTGTCACCTGGGACAGCAGAGGCCTGGGAACAGCAGCTCCAGCCTGCATTAGGAACCAAACTTTTCTGGAACAAGCAGCTCTGCCTGGGGGAGGACATCTGAGGACAACGCACACCCATGCCAAATCACGTGCCTTTTCTACAGTGTTTCCCAACCGGCTGCAAAGGAGAGCCGCCACGCATGTGCTAAGTCCCTGTACATAACCTACATGGAAACCAACTCAGCTATCCAGTGCTGAGGGCGGGTGCACCCTCATGCCAAGCACCCTGTCCTCCTGGCAATTTCAGGCCTCCCAGCCTAGCTGCCCCCTCACACACCCACTCAGCCTCACCATAACCTAAGGCGAACTTAGAGGGTGGCCCTTGTGCTCTGGTAACAAGGAGTGGGAAGGGACCACAGGGATAGACAGACACAGTAAGCAACACCTGCACTTTTCCTTCCTGAGGGTTAGCTTGCCATCACTGGGCATGGGTCTCAGCCTGGGAAGTGAGTCTGTTGTTGCTCTGCCATTTCTGCAGCAGGCATCACCAAATGATCCCTCCGGACCCTCACTTGTTTTATAAATAAAGTTTTATCGGCATACAGCCATCCCTGTTGTCTGAGATAATCGTGGCTGCAGTGTTTGAGCTGCAGCACACAGCAGAGACCGTGCTACATGGCTCCGAATGACTTGAACGTTAGGGAACTCTTCCAGATGCCTTTGTTAGCATGTGTTCGCTCTTGTAGTGCAGCAGAACTGGCCTCACTGTGTTATAGCCCAGCTGGTGAGGCGGCAGGGTAGACATGGAGGCACTGGCCTTGGAACTGTTTGTCTCTGTTGTCATCCCTGCTGGCCAGAGCTGGAAGATGTGGTCTATCACTGGGCAGCTGGACTTTGCAGCTGAAAGCCAGGGTTTCTAAGATACAGGGCAGGAGAGTTGTATGAATACAGTGAGTGTCTGCATAGACAGTGGCCCATCATGCCCTCTTTGCAATCACTGACACTCTTGGCCATTGACTAGTCACCACAGTGCCAATACTAAGCATTGACAGGCACCATTCTGGCTGGGAAGCTAGAGGTAGGTGCGCTTTGTGGTAGGGCTCTGGCTTTGGCCACTACCCTAAAACCCTGGCATTCCAGGGTTTCCAAACTGGTCTTAGCAGCAATGCTTCCTAAATAAGAACAGTGAGAGCACCTTGTCCCTTGCTAGGAGGAAGTAGACTGTCTCTCCCTTAGCCCCCATCAGACATCTGAACTCACCACTCACTGCTGGCTACAGAGGACACTGCTGGCTTCCTATGCCCCTCCATGGCATCAGCAGGAAAGGATGGTTTCTATTCAACTGGGCCTCCCTCTGTCACACCGTGTTCATACCTGTTTTAGCTGAGCAGCCCAGATTTCAGAGGGGCCATGGGCCTGTCAGTGCCTCTCCTAACATGTTTCTTTCCAGGAAAGAAGGTGTCCAATCTCATCTTGCTCAGGATATCAGATTCAGGAAGGAAACTGCTACAAGGGCCAGCAAACGTCAGGGCATCCCTCAACTGCTCCGATGTGGGCCAAGTTTCATAGTTCAGGCTCCCGGCCTCTTAGAGGGAGCTATTTCCAGAGGTGTACCATAATCCTCTCTTATCATGAGGGAGACACAGACGAATGTCTCCTTCCTTCCAAAGCTCCTCTGGGACCCCAGAACATAGCTCCTGAGTCCCTCCCCTCCTGTAGCCTGAGAAGCTCTGGGCTTCATGTATCATTCTCAGCAGGGGGTCCTCACTACCCTCCAACCACAAGACTACCTCCTTCTGGTCCAGATCTTCCCAGAGTTCTCATAGGAGAACACAGGAAAAAAAATCCACAGGCCTGATGTTCATATGAGGTGAGGAGGTGATACTGACATCCATTACTGAGAAAACATGGTCTGTGCCTTCATATGGAAAATGTTACAGGCTCAACGCCACAGAGCTGTCTTGATGTGTAGAGGAATTTCAATTCAGAACATGGCTGTTCTGGCAAGAGATCACATCCAAAGACCTTCTAGATCTGTGTGATCCAGCTGGAATACAAACAGGCCTTTAATCCGGGAGAGAGAGGCAAGCAGATCTGAGTGAGTTTAAGGCCAGACTTGTATAGAACAAGTTTCAGGTTAAAAAAAGAAAGAAAGAAAGCTAAGGTCCAGGTGTAGTGGTACAGGCCTTTATTCCCAAACAATGGCGGTAAAGTTAGTTTATAGAAGAAAGCACCCATGTTTGAAAGTGATAACTAATTGAGTGGCAGAAAAAGTGATGAATCAGAGAAAGACTTGACAAACTAGGATACTCCTAACTCTCACAAGAAGAGAGAGGAAAGGGAAGCTACTTAAGGGACAATGAGAAAGAGAGGCGGCAGTTATACCCGGGATGGTAATAGAGAGATGGGTTACAGAGAGAGAGAACTTAGGTGAAGATGGAATGAGCCAGAGAATGAGGAGCCAGAAGATTAGAGCGGACCACTTGAGTTAGTTTGAGACCAAACAGAGCAACCTAGAGGTGGAGAGAAAAGCCAAATTGAATAAGTTATCTGGAAGAGGAGTTTGAGCCAGAACAGCTGAGTTGAACCAGCCAGCCCAAAGCTCAGTAAGAACAAGAAGGGGTGAGCTTATCAAGCAGTAAGTCTCAGAGGCTGAAAACATTCTAGGCCGGGGTTAGATTGTAGGGATAGCATCTCTACAATCTAGGTAGAAGCTTCCATGGCTAGGCCTAGGTTAGCAGAAGGAGGCAATTAGCCTCCAAGACAACAACTGAAACAGGCAAATAAAAGTTGATTTTACATTGATGTGTACCCACTGGACAAATTACAGTAAAGTGAGGCCACCAGGCTATAGCCATACAGGATTGATCTCTCTCTCCTTCTCTCTCTCTCTCTTTCACACACACACATACACACACACACACACACACACACACACACACACACACACACACAGTTGTCAAACCTTCACAAACCAGATACCTGTCTTCCTCAGCATCTTCCTGGCCTGGGAAGGACTGTGAAGCAGGGCTGAGACATCCATTTCCCTGGCCTGAGGCCTTTTATCTGCTATGGCACAGGCACAATAGGGCACCTGCTTTGTGAGATACTTCGGTCTCTTACAGTCCTCACCTGCTCACAAATGAGTATATTTCTCTGACACCTACCTGCCCAAGAATGCTAGGGGACAGTTCAGGCCAAAGATGAAGAAAGGGTGTTGAGGGGGATGGAGAAGGTCCTGCTTCAGCTTAGTGCTTCTTGGTTTTGCTATGGTGGGTAAATGTACTTGTTGGCCTAGACCCTGTCTGTCCCAGAGATGTTCCATGCTGGGATCAGCTTGAATTCATGGTGACATGGGGCATGCATGTGTGTTGGTTCTTCAACCATAAATCTTGGGTTCAGAGTAATATCTAATACCATTGTGGGCTGAGCTAAAGCCAGCGAGGGGGAGGAAGGAGGAGAGAGGAAAGAAAGAGGAAGAAAGCTATTTACATTGATGTGACATTCAGGTCTCTATATACATTTAAGTTGCACTGAGAACATAGGCTGACCAAGCAGAGGCTGACCAAGCAGAGGCCCAGAGGAAGAAAGTGAAGTTGTACAAGACACCCACAGTCCCAGGGTACATGAGGTATACCTCTCCATGCCCAAACTGGGTTCCTGAAGTACAAGTTTCTGGTTTCCTTGAAGACTCATTTGTGTCAAGTGATGTTTTGCTGGAAGCTGTCTTGTGAGAGGGCACATGATGTTTTGCTGAGAGCTGTCTGTGCTAGGGGGTGGCTTTAGCCAGCTGAAAACATCCGTGGGTGGACTTTGAGGAGAAGAGATATATAGAAGCCGATGGATAGTGAGACAGACACTTTTTGGATCGAAATCACTGTGCTAGTCTTCGTTCTTCGACACTTCACAGAGAAAAAACATTGCATTCTCTCGGGGCAATCCAGCTGAGTCTTGTGGCTTTTGCTGACTTGTCCCAAACTGCTGAATCATGCTGATTGGTGTTGCTGTTTGGCATTTGGACTAGACTGCTGGTATCCGGATAACAAAGCGTGGACTCACCCCAAGGAACTACTTATAAAAAATCCACAACCCACCTTTCCTTTATTTCCTAAATAAAGTAGGTTTGTTAAAAAAACCTAAGCCTATAGGCTCCATCCATCCTGCCTGGCTACCTCTCATTGTTTCTTCTTCTCTTCTTTCCTTCCTCTCTTCTTTCTTTCTTACACAACAGTCATGTTTTAAATGGCAATAATCAAACAAATACAATTTAATAAGACTGAATGAGTCTGTTTCTTTCATTAATTCAATTATAAATCGGCTTCACAGCTAGTGTGGAAGAATCCATGCAGTTTGGGCAGAAAATGGCTCATTTGTGGCCAGAACTCTGGCTGTTCTAGGAGACAGAACAGGAAGGACTCCCCAGGAGAGCACTTACGTGCAGGGCGCTGCTGTTTTCTTCTGCTCTTGGTAGGCACGATGCATCAGAATTTAATTCTGCCTAATAAAAATGTTCAACTTGCCAGCAAAAGCTTCGCTGATGGCTCAGACTGTCTTTGGGAGTGGGCCCCATGGGAAGCAACCAGACTCAGTGAGCACAAGGGAATAGTAATGACAAATCTCACCTGGCACCTGGCACTCAGCACCCAGGTGGCATCCAGGCTTCCCAAGAGGAATCTTTTGGTGCCTACCTTCCGCCCTTTGATCTGTACCCACACCCTTCTTCTCCCACTGGGGAGCAGCTCAAAAGTTTCCATGCCTCCTTCCTGCACTGGTATCCTGTGGCTACCACAGAAAGGGCCACCCATCGTGGAATCACAGTGACAGGCATGTGACCTCTCCCTGTTCCAGAGGCCAAGCACCTGCTGAAGGACGGGAAGGAACAAGGCTTCAGGCAGGATCCTGCTTCCAGAGGTGATGAGCCCTCTTGGGTTGTGGCACTCCAGGCTCTGCCTCCATCATCATCTCTCTGTCGCCCTCCTGTCGTAAGGACAGCAGCCCCTAGCTGTCTAGCTCCAGTTTGACCTCCACTCATATTACATTTGCAAAGATCCTACTTCTAAGTAAGGTCCTTAGGTGCTAGAGAACAGGAACTTGGAGAAGACAGCATCATCATGTTCTCCTTTCAGAACAAACCCAGAAACTTCCCTGATCTCGCAGAGGAACTAAGTGGTACCTGGGCCATGAATTGAATGGAGTGGTGGCATACTCTGGCCCTGGTATCCCAAGCTGCACCCCATCCTCCAAGAAGGCTGAGGTAGAATGATTGAAAGCTCAACTTGGGCAACTTAGTGAGACTCTGTCTTAAAAGGAGGGCTGTGAGTAGCTCAGTGGTAGAGTACTTGCCTGGCGTGCACAGGCCCTGGTTCCATCTCTGCTCTTTATAAAATGACCAGGAGCCTGCAATATGGCTCATTGAGTAAAGAAACCTGCTGCCAAACCTTTTGACCTAAGTTCAACCCCCCAGATCACACATGGTGGAAGGAGAGAACCAACTTTGTGCAAATTGTCCTCTGACTTCCACATACATTCTGGGACACACACACACACACACATATACACATACACGCTCACTCACTAGTCATGATAAAGAAATGTAATAAAATTGTTGTTAAAACCAAACAAATAGCTGGGTGTGGTGGCATGCTCTTTTAATCCCAGCACTCAGGAAGGCAGAGGCAGGCAGAGCTCTGTGAGTTCAGCCAGCCTGGGGTAAATAGTGAGTCTCCTGTCTCAAAAAACAACAAGCAAGACCTATGTGTTGCCAAGAACATCCATATTGGCTATGGTGGTGTTCACAGTGACTCTGAGATGTGTCACCAATGCTGACAGGGAGGAACCCAAGGCATCATTTTAAAGTTAGTGAGGTAATAAGCACCCATCCGAGCCGACAGCTGCCGAGGGCCAGCCTGGGGCACTATCATGGCGCAGCTCTGGGAGTCAGGTGGAGAGGACCCTGGATCCTGGGCAGCACGGAGGAAGTTCCCTGGCAGAGCTGAGCTACGCTGCCCCTTGCAGAGGACCGGGTCTTCCAAGATAAGAAGTTAGAGGAACATAGTGGCATTTCCCAAGTACCTGGTTCAAAGGAAGCCTTAAGGTTGGGGACTGACACCCGTGCCTTTAGGTTTCACAGCTGCAGGCCGAGGCAGAGCTCAGGAACCTGAGAGTGGAGCTGGGAAGAGAGCAACATCAAACTGCTCCTGAGGCAGGACTCCCCAAAGCCCCAAATACCCCCAGAGAAGCTGATGGTGCAGGCATCTTGCCATGCCTGCACAGTGGTGTGCCGTCCTGAGGACGGCCTCCTCATGCTGATGAGGACGGCTTCCTCGTGGCCAGAGTTAATTAAGTTGACAATTTCACTAAGTCCCTGTTAGCTGCCTGGGGAGAAAGAAGATGAGAAGGCTTGTTTCTTATTTCTTCTTGCTCTTTTAAGCACCTGATAGTCATTTTTAAAATTAAATTAAATGGCTTATCTGCACTAACACAAATCGACAGGCCATCTTTCTTCAGCGGCTGAGCGCTGGCAGGCTGTGGCTGCTGACATTCATTCCTCATGGCTTGGCCAGGCCATGTTTACCAGCTTCGAATGATAAATTCCAAAGTCTAGTTCATTTCTCCCCTCAAAGGTCAGAGTTGTGTGGGATGGCATTTTGTTCTCTCAGCCTTCCATGGGGTGTCTGCAGTCCCACACCATGAGACAGCATGCCTGCTCTATGGAGACAGTGTCCTCACACGTGTGAGATCAGAAAAAGTGGCACCACGGTGTTTTGTTTACAAACTTCGTAATTTTTTTAGAACGAAGACAACCAAATCCAAACTATTTATAACAGAGGACAAGGACAGAGGAAAGGAAGAAAACATCAGCCTGCACATCGCAATGACTGATCTGAAGATCAGCTAAAGCATGCCTCTCTTACAGAAACCCAAAGGTCTGCTGAAGAGGAATGGACCACGCTTCTTTCTGAAGACTGACAAAATTCTCCCTAGCAGAAAGTTTTTTGAAGTCGATAAGTTTGGCAGCAGGGATTCTCATACTTCTTTGCACCGCTGAGGGTGCCCCCTTTGAAACTTGGCAGGGTCGGGTTAGAGCGAGACCAGGAAGAGCATGAAGGGCTTCCCAGGACTCGGGTGAGCGCTGGGCTGAGCAAGCGAAGCTGCCTGGCTACACGCCCCTGACTCATCCTCAGCACCTCCTCCTGCCGCTGTTGTGCCTGAGAAGCCCTCTCCTCACCGGCCCCACACCTAGCTCAAACTACACCAGCCAAGTCCCTGCCAGGCATGGGTGAGGGAGGTAGAGGGGAGGGGGCGCGCAGGACCGCGGGGAGCGTGCTTAGGAGACTTAGTGACCCCGGAGCAGCTCCCCGTTGGGCTGAGGCAGCGGGACGACGACGGGACTACTCAGTATCTGGCAGTTTGCATGGACGGCTTCCGGACCCCTGCGGCGCCCCGCTGAGAAGCTAGGACACCCCGGAGGGGGGGGGCGCGGGAGGGGGGAGTGCACTTCAGGTTTTACTATTACACCACAGTGATTTGAATTCTCCTCAGTAAAGAAAAAAGGGATAGGAGGGTGGGAGGTGCTGATAAAAGACAGGGGAAGAACCAGACTGGAAGAAAACACGCCCCACAGAAGCGAAGAAATGCCCTTGGAGAACTTGTGTGGGTAGAATTCTGAAAAAAGGACCCAGGGGATGGAGTAAAGGCACACTGCAGGGTTTAAGAAACAAATGAGTTTCAAACTGTAATAATAAAAAACTACAACACAAGGCTGAGGACATGTTCCCCTCAATACAGAGCCAGCCTAAGGAGCTCACTGGAGCCTCAGAGTCACATAAGAAAGGCAGGCATGGTGGCTGAACTAGCTAATTTGATGTCAACTTGACATAGGAGGGAATCCCAACTGAGAAAATGCCTCCATAAGACTGGGCTGTGGGCAAGCCTGTAGGTCATTTTCTCAATTAGTGAAGGAGGGTGGAGGCCCAGCCCATTTCAGGCGGGGCCATCCCTGGGCTGGTGGTCCTAGGTGCTATAAGAAAGCAGCTGAGCACGCCGTGGGGAGCAAGCCAGTGAGCAGCACCCCTCCTTGGTCTCTTCATCAGCTCCTGCCTCCAGATTTCTGCCCTGTGTGAGTTCCTGTCCTGACTTCCTTCAGTGATGGACTGTGGTGTGGAAGTGCAAGCCAAATAAACTCTTCCCCACCCACCCCCCAACTTGCTTTTGTTGGTGGTGTTTCATCACACCAGTAGAGACCCAGATTAAGACAAATTGTTACCAGGATAGTGAGGTACTGCTGTAGGACCTTCCTGGCCATGCTGTTTTGGGGAGGATTGTGGAAGAACTTTAGAACGTTGAGCTAGAAAAGCCATTGAGTGTTGAGAGCTCAGTGGGCTGCTCTGGAGGAGCTTAGAAAAGCATTGAAAGCAGTGCAGACGGCATCGGCTGGCTTGTGAAGTCTCGGAAGCAAAGACTCTAGGGAGCCTTTCCTGTGAAGAATCTGTGCTTTTGGAGCCAAAGAGTCCTCTGTGTTTAACAAGAAGCCAGAACCTCTCAAGTAAAACCTTTGTTTTGGTAGGAGAATGGATGCAGGTCAGCTGGGGCTGGAGAATCAGGCGAGTTAAAAGACCAGCAATCACTGAAGTCTTCTGGAAAGTGTTTCTTCAGAGTCGGCACATAGAAGCGTGTTCAGAGGTTCCCAAGGTTGTACCTTGGGCGGGCAGCAGGTCATATGGAAGTTTCCCGGGTGGTACGGGTTTTGAAGGCATGAGAGAAGATGAGGCTTTGCACTGGAGAGTCCAGGAGAGGCCACTGGTGAAACATCAGCCCAGCTACGGCAGAAGACCCCAGCACTTTGGAGATTTCTGTACCCTGGGATGACCGCCAAGGACAGCGGCGGCAGTAGAAGAGACCAACTGGAGCTTGGAAGATAAGCTGTGCGTGCTGGAAAGGACGGAGCTGGAGAAGTGACCCAAGCCCTTGGGAGGAACCCAGAAGATGGTGAGTGTAAGAAACCCCAAACACTGTACACTGGATATTTACTCTGTTGGAGCGTGGTTTTGCTTCGTTCTGATTGAGGCTGTGCCCTGGTTCTTCCCTCTTGAAGTATGAAAGTTTTTAGCTTATTTTTGTTTTTATAGGAGCCCACAGTTGGGAGACTGAGTTTTTAAAAGAGAGTTTAGATTTTAAATAGAGACTTTGGATTTTTGTTTGTTTTTATTTGTTTTACCAGACAAGGTTTCTGTGTGTGTAACAGCCCCAGCTGTCGTGGAACTCACTTTGTAGATCAGGCTGGCCTCAAACTCAGATTGATCTTCCTCTGTCTTTCGAGTTCTGGGATTAAAGTGTGTGCCATCACACCCAGTTGAGACTTTGGATTTTTACAGAGACTGAAATTTTAAAGTGTTAGGATCGGTAAAGACTGTGGGACTTTTAAGTTTATAATGTTTTACATCTGTGATGTTAATCTAAGATCTTGGGAATGAACCAAAAAAAAGGAAAGGTTATGTTTTAAAAAAATGTTGTTTGTAAAGTTGACCAGCAGTCAATTGTGCTGGTTAATTTTATGTCAACTTGACACAGGCTAGGATCATCTGAGAGGGAGGAAACCCCAACCAAAAAAAAAAAAAAAAAAAAAAAAAAAAAGCCTCCATAAGATTGGGCTGTAGGGAAGCCTGTAGAGCATTTTCTTAATTAGTGATTGATGTTGGAGGGCCCAGCCCATTGTGAGTAGGTTCATTCCTGGACTGGTGGTCCTGAGTTCTATAAGAAAGCAGATTGAAGAGCTTTCCCATGCATCCTAGATTTCCCATGATGCCAAAGGACCTGGGGCCTCCCCTGTCACAACCACAAAGGAAAGCTCTGTCAAACTGTGGCCTCTCTGAGACATGGTTCACTTTCTGCTCTGTATTATTGCTTCAGTCATCTTTATTCAGAGCATTTTCTCATATTTGTTTATACACAGAGTTGTGGTTTCCATATCAGATTTGCTTAGTCTGAGAAGTGTTTGCTTTCATAACAATGTCAGACCTTCAAATAGCTAATCAAAACTTAATCTGAGGTCAAAATTGTATTCCTGTGGGGTTGGGGATGCAGCTCAGTTGGTAGAGTGCCTGTCTCTCATGTATGCGGGCCTGAGTTCAGTTCCTGGCACAGGAAACACCAGATGTGTGGGATAGGCTTATAATCTCAGCATTTGGGAAGTGGAGACAGGAGGATGGAAAGTTCAAGGTCATCCACAGGTACACAGTCAACTCAAGGGCAATCTGGGAAACATGTGACCCCACTTCCTAAAATGAAATAAAAGAAAACAAGGGATGTTCTATATCTGTGATTTTGTAGTGTTGGTGTGCAGCGTTCTTCTGTTAAGACACCTGATTAAAATGATTGCTTAAGTCAAAAAAAAAAAAAAAAAAAAAAAAAAGGAAGCAGGTTGAGCAAGCTAGTGAGCAATCAGCACCCCTCCATGGTCTCTGCACCAGCTCTGTCTCCAGGTTCCTGCCCTGTTGAGTTCCTGTCCTGACTTCTTTCAATGATGGACCATGTGTGGAAGTGTAAGCCAAATAAACCCTTTCCTTTCTAACTTGCTTTTGGTCATGGTGTTTCGTCACACCAATAGAAACCTTGACTAAGACAGTAACTGAAACTTGTAATCCCAGCACTAGGGAGATAGAGACAGGAGGATCCCTGAAGCTCACTGAGATTCAGGTCACTGAGAAAGACTGTCTCAAAAAGCAAGGTGAGTGGCTCCTGAGGAATGGCACTCAAGGCTGTCCTCTGGCCCATATATATGTGTGTGTGTGTGTGTGTGTGTGTGTGTGTGTGTGTGTGTGTGTGTGCGCGTGCACACCCCACCCCCCATCAAGGAGAACAGAAAATAGCTAAGAGGCTGTATTAGTGTTTTCTAAAGGAACAGACTGATAAGATGAATATATCTAACTGGGTGGTGGTGTCGGCAGTGATGCGCCTTTAATCCCAGCACTCAGGAGGCAGAGGCAGGTGGATCTCTGTGAGTTCAAGGCCAGCCTGGTCTACAGAGTGAGGTCCAGGACAGCCAAAGCTACACACACACAGAAATGTTTTCTTGAAAACAACAACAAAACAAAACAAAGAGACAAAAACAAACAAACAAACAAGAATATTATCTATAGCTAGCTATATGTAAGGATATGTATATGTTAAAAGGGATTTATTATTAGTGATTTAAGGACTGTGATCCGGGTTATCCAACAGTGCCTATCTCTGGGGGTGGGGGGCTAAGAATCTGGTAGTTGTTCAGTCAGCAAGACTGGCTGTCTTGGCAGTAAGAGTTTGGTGCTGGAGCCCCAGAGAATTTCTCCATTCATTTAATCACTTTACAGCCCAATCCCAGCCCCTTCTCTCCTCTGCTCCCAGTCTCGCTCTCACGTCCCCCTCTCCTGCTCTCCTACGCTCCTTCTTCTCAGAAAGTCCCCTAAGGGGTGCCAACCCACCCTGGCACCTCAAGTCGTAGCAGGACTAAGCACATCCTCTCCCACTGAAGGCTGCCAAGGCAGCCCAGCTAGAGAAAAGGAATCCAAAGGCAGGCACTGGAGTCAGAGATAGCCCCTCCTCCCATTGTTAGGAGACCCCCACGATGACCAAGCTGCATGTCTGCTACATATGTGTAGGGGTCTATGTCCAGCCCATGACTGTTCTTTGGTTGGTGATTCAGTCTCTGTGAGGCCCCATGGGCCCAGGCTAGTTTACTCTGTAGGTCTTCTTGCGGTGTCCTTGACCCCTCCAGCTCCCTCAAGCCTTCTTTTCACTCTTTCACAAGACACTGAGCTCTGCACATTGTTCAGCCGTGGGTCTCTGCATCTGTTTCCATCAGCTGCTGGGTGAAGGCTCTCAGAGGACAGTTATGCTAGGCTCCTGTCTGCAAGCATAGCAGAGTATCATCAATAGTGTCAGGAGCTGACTCTCTCCCATGGGGTGGGTCTCAGGTTGGGCCAGTCATTGGCTTGCCATTCCCTCAATCTCTGCTCCATCTTTATCCTACACTTCTTGCAGGTGAGACAAATTTTGGGTGGCAGGTTTTATGGGTGGGTTGGTGTCCCCCTCCCTCCAGTGGAAGTCCCACAGACTACAGGAGGTGGTGACTGCAGGTTCCAAATCCCACGCTGCTAGAAATCTCAGCTAGGGTCAGCCCCATAGACTCCTGGGTGTCTCTCCTGTCCCAGAAATGCACCCTCCCTGCTGATTTCTGTCCTCTTTCCCATTCCTCTCTTCCCTTTCCACACCTAATCCCCACCCCTCTCACCCTCCCCACCCTCTTTTCCATCCAGGTCCCTCCTTCCATTTACTTCAGATGTCTGTTTTATTTCCCCTTCTGAGTGAGACTCAAGCTTCCTCCCTTGGGATCTCTTTGGTTTCTTGGGGTCTGTGGGTTATAGGAGGATTATCCTGTACTTTATGGATAATATCCACTTGTAAGTGAGTACATACCATGCATGTCTTTCCCAGAGAATTTTTAAAGAGCGGTTGGTCTTCAGTCTACATTGGGATCCCGAAGAACTGGGTTCTGATATCAGTGAAGGAACACTTCACCAGCATGAGAGATGAGCTTGCCAGTGAGAATGAAGGCAATCAGGCAACAAGGAAAAGCTCCATATTCCATTCCAGAAAACATGGCCTAGACTCGGATCTCCCCTTCCCTAGCATTATCAACTGTTTGGGTTTTAGTTTATTCCAGATGTAGTCAAGTTGACAACCAAGATTAGGCATCAAAAAGGCTAACAAGATGACTCTGCGGGTAGGGCATTCGCCTCCAAACTCAACAACCTAAGTTCAAATCCCTGGATTCTACATGGTGAGGGTACTTCTCTGTGATACCAATCATTCAAAATGAAGACAATGAAAAGCTGAGACAAAATTAAAGCACATTTATTACATCTAATTGTTGTCTGCAATTTTGTTCGAAACATAAAGAATGCTTGTATGTATGTCATACATCATGTCACACACATGTGTGGGGAAGGTTTAGACTAATCCTTGTGGGTATGCCTTCCTCATGGCTTTCCCAGAGAGTCCTCACAGCTTCATTTTGCTTCTGGGATTTCTGTAATAAGGAAATAGAATCCTGTCATCATGCCACAGTTAAGATTGCCACTGTAATTAATAACTACACAATGTCGTTGGCCACTGTGTCATTGTGGTAATGTTAGAATCACACCTTCCGTGGTTACTCTGGAATAAGGAGACGTTTGTGGTGAGAAGCTGCTTAGGCTGGAGTGATCGCCTAGCATTCACGAAGCTCTGGGCCTGATCCTCAGCACTTGATGTGTGTAGACTTCAGGAGGCACGAGAGTCAGAAGTGTAAGACCCTGCTCTGTACAGGGTATTCAAGGCCAGCCCTGGAACATGAGATGCTGCCCCACAAAGAAAGAAAGAAAGAAATAATTAGCTTGGCATGGTGGCTCATTCAGGAGGCATTCAGGAGGCTGAGGCAGAAGGGTTTCTATAAATTTGAGGTCAGCCTCAGACTATATAGTTAATTTGAAGCCAGACTGATTTACATAGTAGGTTTGAAGCCTGGGCTTGCTTCCCAGCAAGGCCCTACCTTAAGAAAAACAACAACAGCAAAAACCACAAAAAAAAAAAAAAAAAAAGAAGAAGAAGAAGAAAAGAATGGCATGGGTGGAGTTTGAAATTAATGAGTGGGGTAGAGTCTGCTGAACTGAAGGGGCCCTAGAAAGCACCTAGGAGCCAGGAGCCAGGTGCAGTAGCGCACGCCTGTAATCCCAGCACTTGGGGAGGCAGAGGCAGGGAATCTCTGAGTTCGAGGCCAGTCTGGTCTACAAAGTGAGTCCAGGAGAGTCGGGGCTACACAGAAAAACTCTGTTTCAAAAAAAAAAAACAAAACAGGCAAGTGCCTAGGACTCATCTGCACAGGGCTCTGAGTACAGGACCCCTCTCCTTGAATCCTATCCTCAAAATATTTGCTCACCTGAGCTCCAATACTTACCCATCATGTGTCAAGAAAGCTCAGGCTTTGGGAATAAATGACCTAGTAAAGAGATTTTGTTCTTGCAGTGGACTCAGTGCCCACACACAACTCCATAACTGTCCATAACTCCATTTCCAGAGGATCGAACACTCTCTTCTGGCCCCCACATACATGCAAGCTAAATAACCATACACATAAGATAAAGAATAAGTAAATCAAGAAAAAGAAAAAAAGAACCCTGCCATTCTCTATCCTCCCCTCCCCTTTCCTCTAGTCAGGGGCCGTGCAGACCAGCTCATCGGCCCTGAGAAGCTGAAGGCCATGGTCCTGAGAGTGAGCTCTCTGCTGGTGTTATATGCGCTTCTCTGAAGCCCAGCACCCTTCCTCCCTGCTCTGACCAGCCTCTTCCCGCCATGCTCTGATTTAATTCCCTGTCCACCTCACAACGTGGATTGTGATTTCATTAGGAAATTCTATACTTACTGTAAGGGTGAGTTTTAACATCTGCCAACACCCAGTTCCAGGCAAATACCCATTCTGCCAGGGGCGTGGAGGCAGGGTTGGCGGTCACAGGGCTATGGGGAAAGTAGACCAGTGCTAGGGACATGCCCTGCAAGGCTAAGAGGAGACATAAAAAGGAGACAGGTAAAAGTCCTGGGTTGTGACTGGGCCCGGAGCTTATTCCTAAGAGCCTGTGCTGGCTAGTTTATGTCAATTCCACACAGGCTACAGTCATTTTGGAAGAGGGAAACTTGAGTGAGAAAATGCTTCCACCAGAGTGGCATTTTCTTGATTGATGATTGATAGCTCAGCACAGTGGGGCCATCCCTGGGCTGGTGGTCCCGTTCTATAAGAAAGCAGGCTGTGCAAGCCATGGGAATCAAGCCAGTAAGCAGCACCCTCCATGGCCTCTGCTTCAGCTCCTGCCTGTTCCTGCCCTGTTTGAGTTCTAGCCCTGAGTTCCTTTGATGATGAGCAGTGATAGGGAAGTGTAAGTTGAGTAAACCCTTTCGGCCCCAAGTTGCTTTGGTCCTGATGTTTCATCATGGCAGTGGAAACCTAAGACAGTCTTTATCAAAAGATGATAGGGAGCTGGGCTGTGGCACAACTATTAGAATGCTTGCTTAGCATGCTTAAGGTCCAGAGTTGCATCCTAAACACCACACACACACAGTTAAAATTAAAATATGGAGGGCCTGACGGAGGTAGCCTGGCAGAAGAAAAATCAAAAGAATCTGGAAGATGGACCCAGGCCCGGGGAATGTCACACCTCTGGAACTGAAAAGGAAGGGACAAATTGTTCCCTGGGTCCCCATAAGAAACCACCACGGACTGCTGACCTATAGGATAGTGGAGCACCAACTGTGATTTTTCTTTAAAATTTTTATTTGTGTATGTGTGTATACATTTGGAGACTAGAAGAGGTCATCAGATGCCCTGGAGCTGGAGTTACAATTTACAGTGAGTTACATCACAGGGTTGCTGGGAACCTAATTCTGTTCCTCTGCAAGAGCAGCAAATGCTGTTAACTCCTAGCTACCCATCCCCAGCTGGGGTGTTTTAAATAGTGAAGGAACTGCTGACTGGCCTTAGTGGGTTGACTGGAGCCCTGGGCATTGAGATGACCTGCCTCCCAGATCAGGAGAGGAATGCAATGGGGACAGACAGGACCTTGGCCTTCAAAATAAAATTGGCCAGGCCCATGTGTGTGGCTCTCCTCTGAGGAGAGATTCCTACGTGCAAGTGGGGGAAATCCAACCAACGATTGATCTCCTGCATGGCTGAGTTATTTACTTGCCTGCTCATTAGGTCAGTAAATCGCATTTTGTGTAATTCTACCATTGATCGCGCAGCTCTGTGTGGTATGGGAGTGGGACTGCAGAGCAGAGGAAGCAAGGAAACAGATGGTCACTTAAAGATTCCCATAAATGTCAAGAAGATCAATTAATGGCGCTTGGACTAGTATGGGAAGGGGTGAGCCCCGAGGACAGAGTGAGGACACGAGTAGCAGAAGGAAGTTTTAGTTATTTTTTTCTGTGACTAGAACTTTTTCTTACCTTTGGATCTAGATGAAAGGAATAGTTTAGTCTGAAACCAGCTTCTAGCAAGGCCTGAGTAAAACTGCCATCAGCACTTATGTTGAACAATAATCACACCATTCCAGTTCTTCATCAGCTGAGATCCCCTCCGTCATGGTGGCTGAAGTTCTCAGGCGCCTGTATCTCTGACACAGCAGGCACAAGGAGGCTTCCCACCCACCGTCAGCAAGCCAGGCCAGCCATTCTCACCAATAGCCCAGACACAGCAAACCAGTCTCACCCGTCCTGGAACAGAGCACTGACGTCATAGGCCTTGCAGGCTGTACCCTACCTCTGGGCCACTGTCCCAACCCCTCTGCCTCATACAGCGCCAACCGTGTGAGCTGCGCTAGGGCCAATTTGCCCAGAGTCAGAAATCAACTCAAGTCCAGCTTGGCAAATTAAGTGAGCTTGATGGGGTGAAGGACAGCCACCAATTGCTGCACTCTCCCCAAGTCACCAAACTCTGGAGTTCTTGTTTTGTTCTGTTTCTCTTTACATTTCTAATTACAAAGGTCTGAAGGCTGCTCAAAATTGAGGCAGACCTGGTTTTAGAGTGCCACCCAGTGTTCAGAAGGAGAAGTGACTCAAGGTAAAGAAGAGCCAAAAACTGTCCTGCTCTGGGCAGTCACATAGCAGGGAGGATGGCCTGTTTTGCCAGTCTGACTCTTGACACAGCTAAGCGGCAGCTTGTTGTGAGGTAGAGTTTCTCTACCTAGTATTGAAAGGATTACTCTCAACTTGTGTCTGTCCTGAGAGTCTCTCTGTCCTGCCACTCTGCTGGCTCAGGATTGGACAGACCTGCGCTAGCCGCATTAGACATATCCCAGGTCTTTGATGGAGTGCTTGAGAGTAAGGCCCTTACTGTGGAGATACCTGGATGAAGAGTCTTGGCTTCCAGCAGTCTCCCAGCCGCCATGACAGCATTGGAAAGCAAAGCTTTGGGTGCCGTTGGAAAGTCTCACCTCCGTGTGAGCAGCCACAGGGCTTACAGTGCCAATGAGGCATGACTGGACTCAGGCAACACCATTCCAGATAGGTCTCAGAATAAGGATTGCTTTGAAAAATTTCAGACTCAAAGCTGGCCCCTTTCTCAGCCAAGTGCCTCCTGCACACCAGGAAGGCAGGCTTAACACCGCACCTGCTTAGTAAAGGACAGGCACGATGGCTGCTCACACAGACACAGCCCAGGTCTGGAACTAACAGTGTTGAGTTTACTCAGGAGGCTCAATAGTTTTTCATCCATCTAAAAAGAGGCAGGGGATGGGGGGGGGCAGGTGTGATTACACCTTTTGTCTCTTGACTTTGCTATGGGCTGTCTACACCAAGCCAACGAAGGCTGGGAAATGTTAATTTTCCTCCCCAACAGGACGTTATGGCTCATGCCAGCGTGTAGAGCTGACACTGCTCTAGAGGCGGTGGGACCCGGGAGAATGGAACAGGCAAATGAGGTGGACTAATGTCTCATGAGATACCAACTTTATTCAGAGCCTCAGACAGTTACACTCTGAGCATTAAGAAAGGTCACATGAACCTGGGTGGTGGTGGCACAGTCCTTTAATCCCAGCACTTGGGAGGCAGAGGCAGGCAGATCTGACTTTGAAGCCAGCCTGCTCCTCGGAGCAAGTTCCAGGACAGAGAAACCCTGATTCAAAATGTCCCCTCCAAACTCCTAAAAAAGAAAAGTCACATGAGTAAAGTTTTTTGTGAGTGCAAGCTGTACATATGTACGTGATCATGCTACAGGTGACAGAAACACGGTTTCCCATAAAGGCATATAGACATTTAATTGAGTAACAACAGCAAGTAATGATGAGCAATCTGACGTAAACTCAGTTCTACCCACTACACCTGGAGGGCGCTGCACTGTCTGGGTTAGGGTTTCATTGCTGTGAAGGGACACCATGACCACAGCAACTCTTATAAAGGAAAACATTTCACTGGGGCTGCCCTACAGTTTGGGGGTTTAGCCCATTATCGCCATGGTGTGAAATGAAATGGTGGCATGCAGGCAGGCATGCTGCTAGAGACGAAGCTGAGAGTTCTGCATCTTGATCTGTAAGCAGCCAGGAGAAGACTGTGTTCCCCACTGGGCAGAGCTTGAGCTTCCATGAGACCTCAAAGCTGGACCCCGCAGTGTCACACTTCCTCCAACAAGGCCAACCTCCTAATAGTGCCACTTCCTATGAGCCAAAGATTCACATACATGAATTCATTCCACTCCCTGGCTCCCATAGGCTTGTAGCCATTACATAATGCAAAATGCATTTAGTCCAACTTCATAATCTAGCACAGTATCAACAATGTTTAAAGTCCAAAGTTTCTCTTGAAATTAATCCCTTATGCAATCAAAATTAAAAAGTAAATCCCATACTTCCAATATATCTTGGCACAGGATATATATTACTATTCCAACATGTAAGGAAGGGAGCATAGTGAGGAAATACTGGACCAAAGCAAGACCAAAAACCAGCTGGGCAAACTCCAAACTCTGAATCTCCATGTCTGACATCAAAACACTCTTCAGATCTCCAGCACCTTTCATCTTTTTTGGCTGCAACACACTTCTCTCTTGGTCTGGTTCCACTCACTGTTAGCAGCTCTCCTCAGCAGGTATCCCATGGCTTTGTTATCTCTAACCTCTTGGGGTCTTGGAGGCTTCACATGATGGCCTCTCTGGGCCTCCATGCAGGAAGACCCTGGCATATGCCTGGCCTCAGCAGCTCTCCTTAGCTGTGAAGAGAGATTCCATAACCCCTTTCTTCTATTCTTAACTGTAAAGACAGAACCAAGCTGGGTGGTGGTGGTGCATGCCTTTAATCCCAGCATTTGGGAGGTAGAGTCAGGCAGATCTCTATGAGCCAAGCCTGGTCTACAGAGTGAGTTCCAGGGCAGCCAGAGCTATACAAAGAAACCCTGTCTTGAAAAATCAACAAGCTGGGTGCAGTGGCTCACGCCTGTAATTCCAGCACTCAGGGAGGCAGAGGCAGATGGATCAGAACAGCACTGTGAGCAGCAGGGCTATGTGGCCCTTCAGAGCATTGGCTCTTCTCTCTCTCACACGTCTATTTAAAATACCCAATCAGCTAGGCATAGTGGTGCACACCTGTTATCCTAACACATTCAGGGAGGCAGAGGCAAGCAGATCTCTGTAAGTTAAGGCCAGCCTGGTCTACAAAGTGAGTCCAGGACAGCCAAGGCTACACAGAGAAACCCTGTCTTGCAAAACCGAGAAAGGAGAGAGAGAGGAAGAAAAAAAGAAAAGAAAAAAAGAAAAAGACCACTACCAACAACAACCAAAAACAGTACCACATGGCAGAAGCTTTCAAGTTCTGCTTGCTAGGGCTGGAACATGGTCCCCTCATTCAATTACATCTTCCTTCACCAGTCTTTTGTGTTCAACACTTTCCTTCACTAAATTCAACCAATCCAAAATGGTCAGCTGTGAATGGAAAATCCAAGAATCTAGTAGTTGCTCAGTCTCATGGGGCTGGGTGTCTCAGCTGGTCTTCTGTATAAGCTGGAATCCCAAAGTCTCCAAGGGATGTTCTGGCAAAGTGAGTGCAAGGAGGCAAAGAACAAACGAACCTGTCCATCCTCCATTGTCCTTATACAGACCTCCAGCAGAAGGTATGTGCTACACCCACTCCAGTGTCGCCAGTGTAGCATATCGATAGATGTGCTACAGGGCGGGAGACACGCTTTCTCCGGAAATACACTTCCTGGAGGTCAATGGCAGGTCCCCCCGACCACCTAAGTTAAAAAGACGTATTCTAGGGTCTCTACGCTTTTTTGGTCGCAGTTGTGGAGCTGGATTAATGAGTTTTTTGATCTCTCTATGATTCCTGAAACAGCACAATTAACTATTCAAGGAAATGTATTTTTGATAGATTACTGAAAGCTTTAATAAGAATAGAACAGAAGAAAAGTAATTTTAGAAGTAATGAATTAGATTTAGTATTAAAAGCATTATAAGAATAGTAAAAAAATAATGGGCCCCTTCTTAGGAAAAAATAGCATGAGAAGTACAGCTGGCTCGAGCTTGCCCCCCTTTAGCGTCTTGTTTCTAGGGAAGATCGTAAATCTTTAGCAAGACATATGGGAAGATGGTTAACAAAGGTGTATTTAGATTTTGATACAGAGAAAGATTTTGGCAGGCATCTGACTTAGCTCCTGACTTTCCTCTTCATTGGTTAGCAATAATGAAACTGCAGTTTGAGGTTTCTTTTCCTTTGTTTGCTTTAATCAAAAAGTTCTCAGGCCAAGATTTCTTCTGGGCACTGCTTTGTTTGGCTACATTTTTGAGTTAAAATGTAAACTTTGTATTCTTGGTAAAAATCTTAAGTGTTCTGGGAAGTATGCCAACTTTGGAAGGTGTTTTCCTATGTAATTACTATAAAATTATTAGCCTGACTTCAGTAAAATGGCAGCAGTAGAATCACCCTCCAGTGTTGTCTCTGAGTGTCATTCGCCTGAAACTGTGCCTTCCTGATCTCCAAATCTCTGATTCTCCCGAGGACGCAGGGAGCCCAACTGGGCTGGTCCGTGGCAGGTGTGGCCCAGATTAAAGGTGTGCCTTTAGATCTGGATCAAAGCCTGTGACTTCCAGACCAAAGATCCAGATCAAAGGCATGTTGTCTTCCTGGCTCAATATCCAGATTACAGGCGTGCCCTCCATTTCTGGACTGTGGTTCATTCCAGATGTAGTATGATTAGCCATCACACATTTTAGGAACAGTTCCGTGTTTGAGGAACCTGAGGTCACAGGACTCTTGTCTTTTTCTTGGAGTGTTCTCACAAGCATATTCTCTTCACATGACTTAATTCCTGGACTGTGTTCAACATAAAGCCAGCAGTCATAGGAGCAAAAACCAAAGCTTCTAGGCAGGGCCAACTGAGCAATTGGGAAAAGCCTCATGGGTTCCCTCTCCACTGAGCAAGGCCTTTCCTGACCTAACTCCTGGCCCATGCAGACCTGTGTCAACTCCTGTGGGCTACGGAGTGTGAAGATGAAGAATGGCCCCAATTTGGTGGCCACAGACACCTCTTCTGCTAGAAACACCATGTTACATGTTTAACATTCAATCGAGGTCCAAGAATCCTGTTTCAAATAAACCAGAAAGGAGCAACCAAACCTCCAGGAGATGAAGCAAATACTTGATCATAGACTCAAAATGAAATCAGTAAGGTGGTGACAGACATAGGAAGACCAGCAAGTGGCAGATGTGCACGCCTGTCAGTGAGGAGAGTGTCCACCACAGTGGCTCACCAAGGAATAAGGACCAGGAGTAAGGGAAGGAGCTCCAGTTATTTTGTGTGACACAAGCCGAGGACCTTTTTTTTTTTTGGTTTTTAGTTTTTGCCCTGGCTGTCCTGAACTTGCTTTGTAGACCAGGCTGGCCATAGAGATCCACCTGCCTCTGCCTCTCGATTGTTGGGATTAAAGGTGTGTACCACCACTGTCTGGCAAGACTGGGTATTTTTTAAATTATTTTTATTAATTACAGTTTATTCACTTTGTATCCCCACTCCCTCCTCCCCATGACTAGATATTTTTTAAGAGACAACTTTTTGGACTGGAGAGATGGCTCAGTGGATAAGAGCACTGTCTGTTCTTCCTGGGGTCCTGAGTTCATTTCCAGCAATCGCATCACAACCGTCTATGATGCCCTCTTCTGGCATGCAGGTATTTCTTCGAATGCTCTATCTGTATATACACCTCCATGCCAGAAGAGGGCATCGGATTCCAGTATTGTGGTTGTGAGCCACCATTTGGTTGCTGGGAATTGAACTCAGGACCTCCTGAAGGGCAGACAAGTGCTCTTAACCTCTGAACCATCTCTCCAGCCAAGAGACAACTTTTAACATGTTTAAATTTGTAAGGCTGTGGGACTTTTTAAGTTTGTAAAGTGTTTTATGTTTTGATGTCTTTATTAATGTGTAATCTCAGGATGAACAAAAAAGGGACGGTTGTAGCTCAACAGTGATGTATTTGTGTGCCAAGTTTTGTGGCTAGTTTTATATCAATGTGACACAGGCTAGAGTCCTCAAAGAGGAGGGAGCCTCAACTGGGAAAGTGCATTCATAAGACTAAGCTGTAGGCAAGCCTATAGGGCATTTTCTTGATTATTGATTGATGGGGAAGGCCACCTGTGGGCTGGTGGTTCAGGAACCTGGGTCAGCGACAATCTTTACTAATAGCTGGGCAGTATTCAACTTTATGGTGGCTCAGTAAAAGAAAAGCTGTCAAGTGATTAGGGAGCCACTGTAGGGAGAACAGATCGGTGAAGCAAATACAGACAGGCTGGAGTCCCTGGTGGCTGTACACTGGGACACCTGCCCCACCACCTTCTGAGACCTCCAGGAAATTGGAAAACTGATACCCTTACAAAGGCAAGGGCCACATGCCCCCAGGTGCACCAAGAAGCAGGTTGCTGGATGCATATGAAATTGCCCACAGGAGCCAGCACGGGATGGGGTGGAAAATACCAAGTGCTGGCATTCCAACCATCAGGATGCTATCCTGTGAGGCTTACTCTGAGCAATGGCCCCTGTACATGGATATTATGATAGGATGCATGTATGAGCCAACCTACATGCTAAGGGTCTGCCAAATATATAGGACTCCTGCCAGTCAGTGAGTGGTATATGTTCTTAATTGTGTAGACACCACAGGGCTTACACAGGCCTTTCCCTGCAAGCAAGCAACATGTGAAGGTGCCATACAGAGCCTGACTCCTCAGTGTTATGCACGATACTCACAGAGCACTAACAGGGCCCTCACATTCAACTGTAGTCACTGACATGGGGTAGCTGCCCTTCCAGGAGTCTCCCGTTTCATCCCACTGCAGCTTGTTCACCTTGTATCTTTTATTCTACACGTCCCATCAAAGCTCAGCCCTTAGGAAGTTCTGGGCAGGCCGTGTTGCTTCCAGGGGCCTCTTGCTGACACGAACCATCTTATCCTCCTAGCTGAGTACCACCTCAAGAGCATCCCCAAAGGCCACATTAAAACTGGAGCTTGAATAATGGGACAGCTCAGAGGAATGATTTGGGACAGAATGTGGCCATTAGAAACGCCAATAGGCAGGAACCAGCCTCGCCGGAAGAGAGCACCATGGCTAAGGGAATGTGACATACAGAAGCTAACCGTGTGTCCCCGAATCATATAAGATAGCAGGCATATCCACCCAACATCATTTTCTTCGAAGTTTCTTGCAAGCCGTGCAGAGTAGGGCCTGTTGGCTGACCCCTTGCAATGGATTTACTTAGAATCCAAACAGCCAAATTTAGAGTAGACACGGGGCAGTATACTCATCTGCCTGCATTCCCACAGTTGCAAGACATCTCTCTTTGAACAACTCTCAGATGAAACTGAGGAACCTTGTCCTCAGTGGGAACCAGGCTCTTTGTGGTAAGGAGTAGTAGAGGAACTATTACCTCCCAGGAGCCCAGAGGATGGGGGAATCTGTGTCCCCAGGACTCCACTTGGGTACCTTGCCTAAACTAAGTCTAAACTAAGCATAGCTGGATATAGTAGGGTTGCCCCATTAGAAAGTGGGCCCAGTGCTCCTGTGCCACCTCTGTCAGGATCCCTGTGGAAGTGTCCAGGCCCTCCATGCTGCCCTCCAGGTTACAGGAAAGGCAGAGGACTCTGGCAGGCCCTCCTCATCTAACAGGGATGTGAGCCTGGCCCAAAGATGTCAGCCTTGCTCAAGATCCAACTGGCCATATATACTCCCTTAAAACAAACAAACAAACAAACAAACAAAACACATTCATTGGAGCTGGACAAATGGCTCAGTGGTTAGGAGCACTGGCTGTCTTTTCAGGGGACCTGGGTTTAATTCCCAGAACCCACATGGCAGCTCATTGCTGTCTGTAACTCCAATTCTAGGGGATCTGACAACCCCACAGACACACATGCTGGCAAAACACCAATGTGTGTGAAATAAAAAATAATAATACTATAAAACCCAAACATTTATTTGTAGGGCGTGGTGGTACGCACCTTTAATCCCAGCACTTGAGAGGCAGAGGTAGGTGGATCTCTGAGTTTAAGGCCAGCCTGGTCTACAAAGCAAGTTCCAGGACATCCAGGCTACATAGAGAAACCCCATCTCGAAAAAACAAACATAATTATAAAACATAATTATTAAGGGTGGCACACACCTTTAATAATCCCAGCACTCGGGAGGCAGAGGCAGGCAGATATCCGATCGGGTTCAAGGCTATGCCTGGTCTACAGTGTGAGTTCCAGGAAAGCCAGGGCTACACAAGAAATGCTATCTCAAAACCCAAACCAAAACACCAAAAACAAACCATTTATTTGAATCAGGCATGATGGTACTCCCTTGTAACCTCAGCACCAGGAAGGCTCTGGCAGGAGCACCACAAGTTACAGGCCAGCCTCACATAGTGAGATCTTGTCTCAGACACAAAAAGACAATTCTTAGATGACAGCCAGGTCAGCTGAGATTGAAGAACTGGGTGCACAGGTCGCCCTGCCGGCCCAGCAGGCCTTTAGTGGGGATGAACTCCAGGGGTACTGATGCAGGTACCTTCTTCTTCAGGTCCTGCTCAAAGATCTGCAAAGGACAGACTCTCATCCTGGGCTGAATACAGCGGTACCCGTGGCACACACCCCAGCATCCCTGTGCATGACTCTCACCTCATATGCAGTAAGTTCCAGGAGTGGCGCAATGCTGACCTCAGAGACAGAGAGCACCTGGTTGATGACACTGGCAGCTTTGGACACCTCAGGGTGATAGTGTTGCTGGAGGGCCTAGGAGTAGTAAACAGGGACCTCAAGACACAGCAGCAGGACCCTGGGATGGACCTTGAAGCCCTGAGGTAGTGTGGAGTTGCCAGTGACTAAGCACCTTGGTACACCCTGGCATGGTGCCCTGTGTGGGCAAAATCCCTGTGGGCTGTTGCAGATGTCAGTGGAGATTCAAATACTTCCAGAATCTGGACAGGCAGGTGACTCACCTGCAGTTCCCACAAGCAGCTCTCCAAGGCATGGCTCCTGGCTGGGTCCTTCTCCACTGGGTCATATGGATCAGTATCTAGCTCTATAAACAGATCAAGGTTCCATCTTCCACCTGGTCTTTCGGACCACTGGAGCCAGGTAGGATTACTGCCACGGTGTGCCACCATGCCCAGCTACTCATGTGCTCACCAGGGCCCTGTGGGCGGTGTACCATAACTCGGCAGGCAGGGTGTCTACGCAGCAAGTTGCAGATGAAGGGCAGGACCATAAGCAGGGCCTCAGGAGGTGCTGTTAGGGCCAGCCGGGCCAGGCGTTTGGCAAAGGCAGCCACCAGGTAGGCGGGGAGGTGGCTGGGAGGGCAACAGATATGAGAAAATAGTCCCCCAACTATTCTTCCACCTCCTCCCCAACCAGGACTATAACCTTTCCAGACAATGGAGCTAGATATCCCCCAACACTCACGAGGAGGAAAGGAAGAGGTCAGCTAAGTGAAAGAAACGGGCTCGGTACTTGACATGAAAGATGGATGGATCCAGGAGGCCATAGAGCTTTTGGTAGAAATCAGGGTATTCCCTGAGGGAGAGACCAGAGAGGATACATGAGGTGACAGGACCCCAGGCAACCAAGGCTTCATCCTCCCTCCTCCTCCTCCTCTTGCACCTCTTCTGCCTCAACCTCCCCAAGGTGAACAATGCAGGCCCTTGGAGAGAAACTGGAGAGCAGACAAATACGTTCCTGACACTCACAGGTTATGCTTATGGATTAGGATGAAAAGCCCATTCAAGGCCAGGAGGCTGATGGCACCACCTGCAAAAACACAGGAAGACATGAGGCTATAATTTGCTGACCCTGTGCCTGAGCAGGTAAGGGAGGGATGTCTGTAGTTGCAGGTGCCCATCTACAGGGTGATTACCTAAGGCCACAAGCAAGAAGGGCATGGAGTTTAGCTCAGGTCTGTCACAGTCAGGAGATGCGGCAGGGTATGGTTGAGTTCCCCTTGCTAAATAGCCTAGATGGAAGTCTCACTCACCCACATCACAGGCACTAGTGAGGAAGTCAATCATGAGCGTGGGTTGAGCCAGGTGGGGCAGGATCGAGTCATGCATTGCCACCAACACCTTCTTGTAGAGGCTCAGGGGCAGCTGCAGAGATTGTGTCCATTGTGAAAGTTATTCCCATTGCTCCCACTCCCCACATCAAAACTGGGCATTCCATCCACTAGACCCTACCTTGTGCTTGAGGAAGCCAAGCCACATCTCCTGGAAAGCTTTTCTGTGTTCCTGCAATGGGACCAGGCAGTATGTATATCCTGACACACCCACCCACCTACTTACCCACCCGGCCCTTTTGCAGTCAACTGTAGGCCTTTCACCCTGACAGCTTCACTGCAATCTGTAATGCCATGTCTTAGCACAAGAAGGGACAAGGTACAGAGATCATAAGGACTCAGGTCTGAACCTGGTCACAGGGATACATAAGAGGGGCATCACTTGATACTGTAGGGTACATGCTATGGCCTGTAATCTACCCAGAGAAGACTATGCCCAGGAAGGTACCCAAGACAGTGAACTTATCTCACCTTTAAGTGAACGACCTTCCACTTGTCTGATGTCTCTGTAATTGCAGCAAGGAGAGATCAAAACTTGCAAGAGGGGAAGACAGTGGCTATCCAGGCTGACAGACCTGGCATCTGTTCAGACTACGAGGAGATAGTCTCCAGTGGACCTTAACTTGCCCAGAACTCACGTGCATGCTTCACATAGAAGTTGGTAAGGCTGCGCTCTTGGAGGGGCAGGTTCACAGCAGACAGCAGCATGAAGGCATTGTTCCAGAAGGTAAGTGACACCTATGGGAAGTCTAACCTGAGCAGCTGGACGGGCTGCTACCACCTACCTGCCTCTCTGGGGAGCAAAGACACAGGACAGTGATGGGACTCAGCTGTTTACCTCAGGTTGCTGGCTGGTGGCCCGGGCCACAGTGCTGGTGGCCACCTGCATTGTGTGGAACCGGATGTCATCATACTCTACGTACTCGCAGAACTGGGAGATAAGCAGGCTGTGGTCATCTGCGGGTATAAGCAGGCCTCCTACCACTGCCTGGAAACAGAGATAGAGTGAATGGAGCTCTCCCACATAGTGGTCCTAGCATGGCCAGAAAGGGTGTCACAAGCCACCAGGCTGCCTGTCATTTCCTCTCCAACTGACAAGACACTAAAAGACCAGCAAGCACTGAGTCTTGCTCACCTCCTAGGTCAAGGCAAGACAGGAGCATAATATCCTCTAGCTATCTATTCAGGTAGCTGGCTTGTGGGACCATCTTAGACTGTGGCCACCACAGTTCTCCAGGTCCCACCAAGTCCTCACCCTGAAGAGTGTGTGGGGGAAGAGGTAGTGGTTTTCCCACTGGGGCTTCTCTAGGGGTTTTGCTCCTTCCAGTTGCACAAACTTCATGAGTGTCTTGAGAGCCAGCTCCTGAGAAGCAAAGAAAAGTGGCCATGATACCCCACCACTACCACAAAAAACCAAAACCAAAACCAAACAAACAAAACCCTCATCTAGCATTATGGTCTCTCAGAACTAGGCTTAGGCTTTGGCCAAGAAGCAGAAGAGAAAGGAGACCAGCCCCCAGCTTATCTTGGTTCATGTTATATGTATGTAATGATGGTGGCAGCAACATGCTCTTGGGACAGAAGTTGGCCTGAGGCCTACACAAAAGGTGGGCCTGCAGGGAGGACTGCTCTTGTCTCCCAGTTTTGGAGACACCATGGCAAACATGACAATATACAAATATGGTACCCAGAACTCAGGGTTACAGACTTCATGTCTTCAGGGCCAGATGAGTCACACCACACAGTAAAACAGCAGTGTGGAAGAACACGATGAAGATGTCTAGGTAGAAGTCTCTTTTAGTCAAGTGAGGAAAGAGATGTTCACATCAATAGCCCCTATCCCTGCTGTGAAGTACTTTAGAGATGAGGGGAGAAGTTAGGCCAACGATGTCAAGACTCACCTTGACCTGGAAGGAGGGATGGGTCAGGAGCTCCTCCAGGCGGTTACAGCAGCTGTGGTAGCGGTGTCTCATCCACACCTTGTATTTGTGTATGGCTCCCTGGGATCCTGAGGACAGTTAGGAGAGCTAATTCTCACTGATGTTTATGTGTACAAAGCCAGACCACAGTCCTAAACGCAGCCCCACCTTCCCATTGTCTATCTTCACAGCTGTAAACCTGTACTACAAATCCCAGACTGGAAATGGCAATTTCTGACCCTGCAAACTGGGAGCACGTATTGAAACGAAGTTCTTCTTACTCTGCCTCAGAATCTAGATCTAGCAAACACTAGGACAGTGACATTGTCACTATCAAACATTGAAAGTGACACAATTAAAACACAGGGAAAAAACCAGCTAAGTATGAGTTCATTAAGTCCCAGCAAGTACAGTGATCTCACTTCCTGAGCCACAGTGAACTGTCTGAGTCCTCCTACCAAACTACATGATCTGTGACAGGGCCCTGGTTTGGGGTGTTCCTCTTGTGTTGACACGACGTCCCACCGGGACCGCCAGGCATAGAACACCCCAGGCCCTCCAGGTCACTCACCTGCCAGGACCGTGTCTTCGCATGGCAGCGAGCCCACGAACAGCTCTTCCCGTTCCAGCAAGGTACCGAAGAGTCGGCTGCACGTGCGCACTCCTTCCTGGATCTCCTCAGGGTCCTCGGACTGAAGGCGGAGGCCCGAGAGGGTGAAGCTCAGTCCCATCGTGACTCCCACTTGCTGTCCCAGATCCGCCCCTGCCACCCGCGCAGCTTACCTGAAGCACGGCCAGGATGTCGAACACGGCGTTCGCCTGGCCACGACTCGTCAGCACCGCCTGCAGCAGGCGACCTAGCTCCCGCTTGGAGCCCTCCATGCTGCCGCTAGCTCCTCCCAGGAAGTCTACGCCTAGTGTGGTCGCATCCGTGATGTCATTGGCGCCTCCTTGGGCTCGCCACTGTCTGCGTCATCAGAGAGCGCTGAGACACACCACGGCGTGCTGCGACTATGGCGCTGTTCCACATAGCGCGGTATGCGGCCCCGGAGGCTGCCGGGCTTGAGGACACTGAGGCAGAGGCGGGCAGCCGGGCACGAGTGCTGCTCGAGCGGCTGCAGAGCCGAGCTCGTGATCGGCAGCAACGGGAGCCGGAGCTCGAGTCTACTGGGACGGCCGTGGAAACGGCAGGCAGGCGACGGCGGCGGCCCCGACGGCGGCGTGGTGTGAGCGGCTCGGTGGCTCAGAGCCCGGAGCCTCCTAGGGCGAAGCGACTGAAAGCAGACGACGATGTGGACACAGGTGGGCCGTGAGTCCGAGATGTGGACGGGGCGTGGAGGCTTGATGCGCAGTGGGGTTGACGTTTCCTACTCTGTGCTATATCTCAGGGAGAGGTGAGGCGGCGCTAGAGCTCAGTGCCGGCGCAGAGATTCCAGGTAGGAGGTCCCAAGAGGATGCCCCGAGACCCCTGGCTCCAGGCCCGGTGCTGGGAGACTTTGCAAAAAGGAAGATACCGAAGGTCAGTGAGCCTATAGGAGGTTCTATTTGTCCATCCGGGACTTTTCGGTCGGGAAGGTGTTTGTTTTGGTTTTCCAGACAGGGTTTCCCTGTTTAGCCTTGGCTATCCTGGACTCTTTTGTAGACCACGCTCAAACTCAAAGTGATCCGCCAGCTTCTGCCTCCCGGAGTGTTGGGATCACAGGCGTGCGCCACAACGCCCGGCTTGATTTGTTTTTTTGCCATTACATGGCCCTAACTACAGAAAGTGAGAGGCTTATGGAGTTCCTCTGGGTATGCGTGGGCGCTCCTGAAACTGAAATCAGGAGACGTGTAATAGCTATTGGGATAAAAACCCTGTGGTGTGCCTGGCAGCCCCCACTGCGAGCAGCATTTCTGGGTGCGGGGAGGTAATTACTAGGTTGGTGGGCTTATGGGCCAAGTATCCTGTGTGTGGACTTTATGCAGGGTGTTCAGTGTGTCAGGATAGGGTGTCTGCTGGCCTGGGTGTCTTGTCCGAAAGTTGCGAGAGAGGTGGTGGTGGCGAAGGGTTGGGGAAAGACTGGTTAGGTACTCCTCTGCTGTAGTTCCTGGTTCCTAATTACTGGCTGCTCCACGAGCCTGGAGGGTTCTACCGACCTCTTGTGGGTTTTCTTGCTTTCAGGTCCAGCCTTTCCTGCCAGCGTGGCTGGCTGAGCCAAGCTGTGTCAAGAAGAGTGTCACTGAGGATCTTACTCCTATTGAGGACATCCCTGAAGTTCACCCTGACTTGCAAAAGCAGCTGAGGGCTAATGGCATCTCTTCATACTTTCCAGGTGCTTCAGCCCTGGGCAAATGAAGGGATGGACTCTTTTGGCAGTCTTCCCTGTTCTGTTAGGGCTGCTCCATTTTAAGGGCTGTGGATTAGGGGTCCCTGCTCACACCAGATCGGTGAGCTTCTGAATCCTTGGGCTCAGGTCCTTGATGATTATCTTAAGCCTTACCCAGTCATGGTCCTATCTTTGACCAGGAGAGTTCCTGGGTGGGGTAGTACATCCTGGCATATACTTGACCTGCTCCTTTCCTTTCTTCATTTCAGTCCAAGCTGCTGTGATTCCTGCCCTCCTGGAGAGTGCAGACAGTGGGTTTCTGGTAGGCAGAGGTGGCTACCAACCTAGTGACCTCTGCGTTTCTGCCCCAACGGGCAGTGGGAAAACACTGGCCTTTGTCATCCCTGTGGTACAAGTGAGTATGGGGGTACAACTTTCCAGCTAGTGCTGGAAAGGGAGGATCCTGGTGGCACACATGGTTTCTGTCCCTGCAGGCCCTGATGCATCGAGTAGTCTGCCACATCCGAGCACTGGTTGTGCTTCCCACTAAGGAGCTGGCCCAACAGGTAGGTCGACTCTGCATCCAGAAGTCTGTCTTCCCAGCTTTAGTTGTACTTATCCCTTCGCCACCTGTATTAAACACAAGAGTCTTTGCTGTAGCAGGGGCCACCATCTACTTTAAGTCAGTGACAGACTCCTTTTGCAGGTGAGCAAAGTATTCAACATCTACACGGACACCACACCTCTGCGGGTTGCCTTGGTAACTGGACAGAAGTCACTGGCCAAGGAGCAGGAGAGCCTTGTCCAGAAGACGTAGGTGTGCCAGGTGGCGGGCTCTTTAAAAAGGTTCCTTCCTCAGGCCAACTGCTGTCCTTGGGTTGGGGTGGTATCAGTGCTTTGTATGTGAGGCTTTGAGTTAGATTGCTCCTGGGAGGTGCTTCCTTCCTCTGAGTCTCTGTGGTTTGTAGAGCAGATGGTTACTGTTGCCTGGCTGACATTGTGGTGGCCACACCTGGCCGCCTGGTGGACCACATTGACCAGACCCCAGGATTCAGCCTACAGCAGCTTCGCTTCCTGGTAGGCCACCTTTTGGACAAACGGGCTTCAGGCTGGGGTGATCTCTGCAGGGAGTTTTCCATTAGCCTTTGCTCCTGTCTGCTGCAGATCATTGATGAAGCTGACCGGATGATAGACAGCATGCACCAGTCCTGGCTGCCACGAGTGGTGGCAGCAGCATTCTACAATGAAAGCCCTGCAGGCTCCTGTGCCCTGCTTCAGAGGACACAGCCCCAGGCTGTGACTGCTGCCAGGTATCCTGCCTTCATGAGAGCTGCCTGCTCTTTCTTAGCTCCCCTTGCTGGCCCTATAATAGGAGTCAGGGTGGCATAAGGAAACCTGTCCTGTTAATATGCCCTTTGTTTTCTAGCACTTGCTTTCCTCAGATGCCTCTACAGAAGCTGCTGTTCTCAGCTACACTCACTCAGAACCCTGAGAAGCTGCAGCGGCTTGGCCTCTACCAGCCAAGGCTTTTCTCCACAAGGCTGAGACACCGAGACTCCAAGGACACAGTTGAAGAGGATGGAAACTTGGGGGGGAAGTACACCTTCCCTGTGGGACTCACGGTGAGCATGTAGGACATGTGGAGCAGGGTGAGGCATGTGGGTCCTAGGCCCAGGGCTTCTGGCCAGCTCCTGCTATCCATTTTCCATAGCACCACTATGTGCCCTGCAGACTCAGTTTGAAGCCACTCATTGTCTTACACCTGGTCCTTGGGATGAACTTCTCAAGGGCTCTTTGCTTCACTAACTCAAGAGAACATTCCCATAGGTAAGCTGGACTAATATAGCAATATACTGGACTAGTGTAGCAATATACACTAGACTCTGGTGCCACCTGGCTCCTATTTCTTCCCTACCTAGGCTCTTCCTGCTAGCACAAGCTTTTGGGGGTGTGAGTGTGGCTGAATTCTCCTCCCGCTATGGGCCTGGCCAAAGGAAGAAAATCTTAAAGCAGTTTGAACAGGGAAAGATCCAGCTGTGAGTACCTGGAAAACAGACAGGGTAGTGTTTGGTGTTATTGGGCTCCTCCAGTTCCTGGGCAGCTGGTTCCCAAGAGATATTTGGAAGTAACCCTGGCAGGGTGGGCACAAATTACTGTTTCTGGCCCTTAGTGCCACTGCCTGTATTTCATCAGCCTTATCAGCACAGATGCTACTGCTCGAGGTATTGATGTGCAGGGTGTGGAGCTGGTGATCAACTATGATGCCCCCCAGTACCTGAGGACCTATGTTCATAGGTAAGAGATATTTAGCAATGGTCATTTGTGGGCTGCGTTATGAGTTTTTGGTATTCATAGGGAGGATCACCTTGCATGATGGTTATGTGTAGTATGGCCAAGAGAGCTGCTATCTTGTTAGGACTCTGGGCCAGAAGCCACTGTCTGAGAACACTTATGCTTGGTTTTAGGGTCGGGAGAACAGCCAGAGCAGGAAAAACTGGACAGGCCTTCACACTTCTCTTGAAAGTGCAGGTAAGACCATGCAGTTCCCAGCAGATGTGGGCAGATCCAAGCTGCTGCAGGTGCTGGCCTGTTCTGGACTCCTTCCCACGAAACCCCTTCTAGGAAAGGAAGTTCCTCCAGATGGTGTCAGAAGCTGGGGTGCCTGAGCTGCCACGCCATGAGATCCCCAGGGAGCTCCTGCAGCCACTGGTCGCCCGTTATGAGGCAGCCTTGTCTCAGCTGGAGAAGACTGTCAAGGTGAGAGGACTTCTGCAAGTCCAGCTGCTGCTCCTGTCCTGTCATCACACACTCCAGGAAAGGGAGGCAAGCAGGACACAACTTCATGCCATGGGAGATGCCTTGTGAGCATGGCACCTGTTGTCTCCCAGTAGGATGAGGGGGCTTCAGATGGCAATAAGCATGAAATGCTGCAAAACCTCCTTTTCCTCCACAGGAAGAACAAAAGTTGAAGGTGGCCTAGATGGAAACCGGGGCCTGGAGGGAACATCCTGCTGCAGTGAATGTTTTGTGTGAGCAGAAGATGCAGTTCTTGGGGTTCCAATGGAAACAACCGTTCTCCCCAAGAACCACGGTCGTCTGGGCCAGGCACCCTAGATGGTGGCTTAGTCCTGAAAAGTAATGGCCCTTGGTTTATACTCCTGGGGTCCATTTGGTCTTTGGAAATAAGCTCAGGTAAAGCTGAAAAATGTCTTTAGGAATGTAACCAAAAACTATGGTCAGCCTTACAGTGAATGTGGATTGAAGTGCTTATAGCATTAGCATCTACAGAGAAGCTATGGTGACCCTGTCCCAGACAAGTCATTAGAGCCCAGGAAGATGTTTCCATGGCTACTAGTCTTCAGGATGATATGTTAGAGTTAGCCACTACCCAAGTATAAAGTAAATTTGAATGATAGGAGAATCCTTTCCTGAACATTGTCAAGGAAACTTAGCACTTACCTGTGCTTAAAAGAAAACCTGTTTTGAAAAGTCTGTATTTAAAAAAAAGATAGACTGCTTTCATTTATGTTCAGAAAAAAAAAATAAATGTATCATTTAAACCCATCCAAATCCCCTGATAGCTCAAACACTTAGTAACTCAGGATACCTAGGCGAGCCCACGAGAGCAGCATAGCCACAGGTCCCATCTTCAGGCCTTTGCTGGCTCTAGGAACATGGGTATGGGGAGGCCTCCCACCATTCTGCCCTAGACCCCTTTTTAATTTCACACACGTTTACCTGCATGTACGTCTATGTACAATGTGTGCCTAGTTCCCAAGGAGGTCAAAAGTGTGTGTTGGATCCCCTAGAACTGGAACTACAGATTGAGAGTCTGTGTGGGTGTTGGGAATTGAACCCAGATTGTCTGCAAGAGCTGTAACCACTGAGCCTTCTCTCTGCCTCTTCCCAAGGTTTTTTGTTGTTGTTGTTTAGTTTGCTTTGTTTTATGTGCATCAGTGTTTTGCCTGTATGTATGTATGTGTGTGAGGTTGTTGGATCCCCTAGAACTGGAGTTGCAGACAGTTGTGAGCTGCCATGTGGGTGCTGAGAATTGATCCCCAGTTAGGAGCGGCCAGTGTTCCTTACCACTGAGCCATCTCTCTGTTCCTTCCCAAGTCCTTTTTTTATCTGCAACTACCACAGCCTGGCTTCTGTAACTGGTGCCTTGTACCAGGTTGTGTGTCTTCTCCCTATAACCGTCCAGAATGTTAATTGTCCTAGTCCCAAGGTAACATCACTTTTCTCTCACAGGATCAGACTCATGCAGCAGACACAGGGATCATGAAGTAGAGAATTCAAACCTGGGCTTGCTCCAGGTTAAGTAGGGAAGTGCTTTTCTTTTTTTCTTTCCTCAAAAGAACACTGATGCATTATCTGTAACTGAGTTAATCGCTGATGTCATAATCCATGCAGTCACCCTTCCCCATATTCCCTTCTCCATCTGCCTCTAATCCTTCCTTCTGTTATTCCCTTTCCCCCTCTGTGTCATTGTATTATATGTCCCCTTCCTGGAAAGAACCTTCCCTCCTTCATGGCCCCTTATTAGTTCTGAACTTCTCCAGGTTTTCCATATGAAACACATACATCTAAAAATCCAAGGCTATATTCACAGAGGGAAAGCAGTGACTTGTCTTTCTGGGTTATCTCAGGATGGTTGATTCCAGTTGCATGTATTCACTTGCTACTTCTATTTACTTTTTAAATTTCAAACAGCTGAAAATTACATTGTGTAAATGTAGCTCATTTTCATTATCCTTTTATCAGTTGATGGGCTTCTAGGCTGTTACCATTTTCTGGTTATTGTGAACAGAGCAACTGAAAGAGCATGTACCCTGTACTAGTAGATAATAGTATTGGCTATAAGCCCAAGAGTGGTACAAGTGGAACCTGTGGGTGGTTTAATCTCAGCTTCTTGAGGATCTACCACTCCTTGATAGTGGCTGTATCAATCTGTACTCACATCAATGAAGAACTGTCACCCTTTGTCTACACTCAGGGTTTACTGTGTTGTTGTTTTTTTTTTTAATCTTGGCCATTCTGAGTGGGGTAAAATGTTTGAAGTCTCAAAGTAGTTTTCCATTTCCCTGATGGCTAAGGCTGGTCAACATAAAGCTTCTCAACCATTTCATTTAAAATTTATTGTGTGTGTGTGGAGGGGTTGCCTTTTTTTTTTTTTTTTTTTTTTAAGAGACAGATTCTCTCTCTACACAGTCCTAGCTGTCCTGGAATTCTCTTTATAGACGAGGCTGACCAGAGAGCCACCTACCAAGTGCTGGGATTAAAGGCCTGTGCCACCATATGCAGCCCTTATTTATGTGCATGAGTGTCTTGTCTGTGTTTATGCACCACATGTAGTGCCTGTGGAGGCCAGAGGAGGTCGTCTGATCCTCTGGAACTGGAGTTATGGATGCTCTTGACCCACCGTGTAGGTGTTGAGAATTGAACTGGGTCCTCTGGCAGAGCAGCAGTTGAGAGATCTCCAGCCCACTGGATTTCACCTTTTGAGAACTTTGTTTTGTTCCCTGCTCTATTTTAAAGACTTCTGTGCTTTGTGTGGGTGTGTGAATACAGGTGCCCCGTCTACCGCAATGGCAGTGTGTGTTCTTAACTGCTGAGCTGAGTCATCACCATAGCCCATGCTGTCTTAAGGTTTGGTTTTTGTGGGGGGTTTTTTGAGTTTTTTGTGTATTCTAGAGACGAATCCTCTGCTAAATGGTAGCTGGTAAAGATCTTTTCCCACTCTGTACACTGTCTTAACTTGAATGGTGTCCCTTTGTTGTACAGAAACTTTAGTTTCATGAGGTCCCATTTATCAGTTTATTAAAGATGCTATCTTTTCTCTGGTGTGTGCTTTTGGACTCTATCAAAACTCAGATGGTAGATGTGTAGACTTATCTGGGTCCTCAATTCTACTGCATTGGTTAATGTGTTATGCTGTTTATTGTTAACTCCATAGAATAACTTTAAAATTGTGGATAGTGATACCTCTAGCAGTTTTAATTGTTTAGGCTTGTTTGGCTCTCCTGGGTTTTGTTGTTCTCTGTTGTATGTTTCTGTATGAAGTTTGAGATTGCTTTTCAATTTTTATACAGAACTATCTGGAATTTTACAATTTTGATGGTGATTGCATTGAGTTTTTTTGTAAAGTGCTTTTGGTAGGATGACCATATTCACGGTATTACTCCTATTAATCATGAGCATGTGACCATCTTTTGTTATCTTTGTTTCTGAGCTTTTATTTTTTTTTAAAGACTGGATGGGATTGTTTCCCTGACTTTATAACCATCCAATATACAAATGAGTATATTGTGTGCTAACTTTGTATCCTGCAACTTTGTGAAATGTGTTTATCAGTTGTAGGGAGACATATGTGTCTATATATTTATACATACACACACACCAGGACATTTACACATATTATGTATATATGCATAAAATGATGTAATTAAAGATGGGATCTTTGACTTCATTTGTTTCCTTTTATCTCCTTCAGTTATGGCTTCAAGTACTATACTGAACATGAGACAGGAGAGTAGACATTATTGTCATGTTTCTGATTTTATTGGAAATGCTTTGGAGTTTTTCTCCACTAAGCATATTGGCTGTGGGGTTATTTTGCCGTTGTTATGTCGAAACATGTCCTTCTCCCAGGACTTCTATCACAAAGAGATGTTGGATTTTGTTAAAGGCCCTTTCTGAATCCAATGAGGTTATCTTCTCTCTCTTTTTAAGGTTTAAGACAGGGTTTCTGTGTTCCTGGCTGTCACTCCATCACCCAGGCAGGCCTTGAACTTAGAGATCTGCAGCCTCTGGCTCCGGAGTGGTAGAACGCATGACACCATTACCTGGCAGGTTTTTGTTTTCATTTAATTGCCCTCTTAATTTCTCCCTTGACCCAGTTTTCATCCAGTAGTGTGGTGTTTAGCTTGTGCTTTTTGTTGCTTCTTTGTAGCCAAATGGGATGCAGGGAATTTTCAGTTTTCTAAATTTGTTGAGACTTGCGATATATGTGGTTGACTTTGGAGAAAGTTTGTTTTGTTTTGCAATGGGACCTAGGCAGATGTGGTTATCTGGTCTTGCCTTTTTGAGTGGGTGTTTGGATCTCTGTTGTTACTTACCTCAACTTGTCAGGTTTGCGAACCAGGTGAAGAGTGTTTGGTTTTGAACACTGTATAATCCCCATGGTATCTTTGGTGTGTGGCGTGGTAGACTGGCTGTGGGAGTTCCTACCTAGAGTTTGGGTCAGATTCCATGTGGTAGGTTGGTGACTGATGGGCGGGTGGGTGGAGTTAGTCTGGGAGTGTCTGGGTCAGACTCCGCACCATGCTGAGTAGTGTGGTAAGTAGGATGACTTGACAGGCAAGTAGACAGGCCAAATGGGTCTTGGGTCAGACACTTTGCAGTGCCAGGGTAGCGGGTAGCACAGTGGATGGGGTGAGTCAACATCTACCTGTCAGGCCTGAGTCATTACACATCAGAAAGAGGTGGAGACCATGGGGCCGGCCAGGCTGAAGGCCACCTGCAGATGTGCCTGCATGAAGCTGGGTGTGAGGGCTGATTTTGCTCGACAGCTCTAAACAGAAATGAAACTTCATTTTTCTGGTGCCTAGGAGAGGACTTTAGATGACTATACAATGGGGTGACAGCAGGGTCACCTGATCACTTAGGCTGGAAGGAGGCAAGCAGCAACTCCTGGGAACACAGAAGCTCATAAGGACATTTTTACTCCCTGGCCTGAAAAAGAGCCTCAACATGGAGTCCTGCTGGCACTGTGAAGTCCTGAAGCAGAACCCAGGTGTGGCTTTACAGGGTGGCTTCAAGACCAAGTAACTAAAGACGTTGGCCACGCCTCTGGTGCCACACTGCTCCTTTTGATTCTTACCTTGTAAGTTAAAAAAACATATCCTTCTACAAAGTGAATACATTGTAAAAATCCTTAACCCAAACACTGGTCTATGAAAGAACAAAGTTGTAGAAAGGTCACTTTATTGGCCTTTGCTTGGTAGGACATTGGGTCCTTTTTAAAATCCTATTCAAGTACAAATGCTTGTGTTTACAAAGTATTTACAATTTCAGTCCTGTTTCTTACATTTAAAACAAAACAAAACAAAACAGCTAGCTATCTGGTTGAAAGGTAAACAAAAGTAACTTCCAAACTGCCTTTTTGTTCCCCACCAACCACTTGGCTTGGGCACACCGAAGAATGCTGCCACGACAGGGGGAAGAATGGACAAAGTTGAGTGTGATGTTGACAAAGGACCTCACGGAGGACTACAGGGAACAGGAACTGCTCCTGAGAGCCCGATACTAGGTACCCAGGAGACTCCAAAGGCCTTCCCCCAACATAGCACACCAAGACAAAATGATGGGTTTTTGCTTATGAGACCACATACAGGACCTCTTCTGGTTTTTCAATACCTAATTGCTACTCCCCCCACCCCCAAGTTTCACATTAAGAGCTCAAAGATTGAGTTCTGGGTGGGCTGCAGGATGTATTGTCACATTCCTGCCCACACAGGACACAAACATGACAGTGAGGAATAGGCAAACAACACAACAGTATCTGTCTTCAAGTGCTGACAGCATAGACCTCACAGACAAACTTCCCAGGCCATGAGAAAGCTACAAACAGATGTGGAACATGGACCTTCCACTCCCGCACATAAGAAGGCACAGTCAGCCTGTCCATGAATGCCACACAAGTCACCTTGCAGTAGTAAAAAGAAGAGTGAACATAGGACTGAACTCAATTCTAACCATTTTCCTTTCAACTGCAATGGCTGCCAGTTGTTGCTCATTCAGAATATGTCTGAAATCCACAGAGAGCTGCGAGGGTGGAGTGGACCAACAGATGCCTTCCTAGATGAACACTAGGCTCTCCAGACTACGCCTAGACCAGGACAACAGTAAGGGAACAGTGATCTTGATTCCAACTCTACGAGGCTGCTTCACCTGCCATGAACATGTGTACAGCACCTGAGACCCGCACTGCCTTGTCATGTTTCAGAGTCTCATTCAAATGAAATCCCATGTTCACTGGGACAGGATGGGTGCCCATAACCCAAGCCATGACCTCACTGGCATACTGAGAAGGGTATACATACTTTAAGTGGTCTACTGTCACCTCTTCTGCTGAAGGACTATGATGCATCTGATGAACAATGGTACTTAGACCATGTCTGAGCTATAATATGCTATAGGCTATGCAGCCCCTACCAAATGCTAAGTAGTGCACACTAACAGAGTAACTCTAAAAGACCACTGCGTGCACTCCCCAACATCAACTGCCACTGTCACATAAATACAGGAAAAAGTCAAACAGCTGTGTGGCCATCCCAGAGTCCAGAAACACTAGAGCATTCTGCCAAGACAGCCTTGTCACAGTACCAACCAGTGTCCTTCTTACTGGCATGGAGGCTTGGTGGGTGTCTTCAACCTCACAGCAGGGACTCTCATCTGCAACTTTGGCTGCTGGCTTGGGCTTTCGGAGCTGGCTGGAAGCTGTGCTGGGCTTGGGCCACCAGGGGTCTGCATTGAAGCTGAGGCAGTAGTTACCACCTGCTGCTGAATGAGCTTCTGCTGTACCACCTGGGCTGTTGCAGTCACCGTTGGGATCATCTGCACTTGTTGGCCTGCTGCTGTTGCCTGCGTGAGTGTCACTGTCTGTGGAGAAGCCTGAGCCAAGATGAGAGAGCACAGGTCACCAGAGAACAGCCCTGGCCAGCCTGCCCTTCTAACTATTACATACATCCAATGGTCTCAAGAAAATAGCAAAGGATCTGGCCAATGTAACACTGTTTGGTTTCTTCAAGTCCACCGGCAGCTTAAAGTGAAAATCCTTGTTACCATTATAAACAAATACTACTGCATCATAAGTAAAACCAGAAAGAAGCCAAAGGGCTCTGGGTCAGAAAGGGGTGTTGTCACCAGCCACCTTCCCTTCACTTGGATCCCATGCTGTTGACAGAGGCCTACAGGCCTCAGAAGCTATAAAATGTCTTGTGGAACATGCCAAGAAAAGTGCCTGCTGAGAGCAGGTTTAGGTTGGGGCACAAACCGTGACCTTCAGTTTGGTGGTCCTGCTCTGGAAATTATCCTGAATCATTTTCCCTGAAAGCTCCAGTTTTTGTGCACACTATGAAAACCAAAAGTAATTCTCTAATCACTAACATTCTTCTTCCAAAAGATGAAACCGCAACTTCCAACAAATTGTGCTCCCCATGGCCCCCAACTGCATAGCCTACCTGCTGAGAAGCTGATGCGACCTGCTGGATGCTGGCCACAGGTGTTTGTTGCTGCACAACTTGAGGAAGTTTTGCAACCTGTGACAAAACAAGGTTAAGCATAGGATTCAAGATACATGCACAAACATCTGACTGGCAGGTAACATAAACAATCTCACATGTGCCCCCTAGGATCCTAAGAGAGTGAACATCAGCTAACTCACCTCCATTACAACTCAAGAGGACTCTAGTTTCATATTCTTAGTAAATAAGACTTCAAATTTATACATGAATTAGATTTGGGAGTGAACTATCACCCTGAGTTCTTTGAGGCTTTGGACAAAAGTTCTGGACAGGCAGCAAGCTAAGTGGACCAGAAGGTCTCAACAGGACAGTCACTGACACTTCCCCAGTGGTTTCATCCATCATAATCAAGAGCTCATGATCTAAAGCAAAACTTTCCAATCTGTGTTCACTTCCTGCAGACATTTTGTTGCATAAGTCTTGCTGTCAAAATTTATTATTATTATTTTAAATGCTGAAGCTATGGCTCAGTAATGAAGTAATTCTCATGAAGCCCTAAATTGAATTCTTAGAATCTCAAAAGCTACAAAACTTCCACATACAGACTGTGGTGTATATTGTAGTCCACACCCACAACCTCCAGCACTCTAGAAGCTGAGTGAGAGTATGGTGAGTTTGAGGTCAATGTGGGCTACACAGCATGCCTAATGCCAACCTGATAAATAGTGAAGACCTCTCCAAACAAGCTGACTGTTTTTTAGTCAGGTTTCTATGACCTCAAGCATGTACATAGGAGACCCTAAAGCCTTGGCAGCAAGGTTAATGAGTCTGGAATTCAAAAGTATGTGCAAACACTCATACAAATTAAATACTTAAAACAAACAAACAAAAACCTAACAGCTAAAGTCAGCAGACAGAAATTAAAACACAGGGGAAGTAGACACAAAATCCTATCCCTTAAGCAAGAAGCTATTTGCAACTGATACATTGCTAGGAAAAAAAAAATCAGTTTTCTTCAATGCAGTGTCACTGGGTATATATCGATCACACTCCATGCACAGGAATATTTAACCAAATGCATTCCATTTTTTTAGTATGCTTTTTGTTTTGGTACTTTTTGTCTTGGTTTTCTTTTTCTCCTGTGTGTGAAAGAGAATACCCATGACTAAAATATACTGTATGAGTATTACGCATTAAAATATAAAAGTAATATAGAAGTATAAAAGTACCACAGAGGCTTGGTTTCAGATAAGAGAACAAGATTGAATAAGAAATTACAGCATATCTGTATTTCCTTTTCTTTTTTTGGCTTTTGGAGACAGGGTCTCTATGTGGCCCTGGCTGTCCTGGAACAAACTGTATAGATTAGAGCAACCTTGAATTCAGAGACCCATGTGCCTCCCAAGTGCTGGAATTAAATGCATGTGCCACTACACCTGCCCCATATTTGTATTTTCAATTTAAATTACTGTGGAACAGCATGTTAAAATTAGTGTTTACCTAATAAGGTCTAAATATATGTATTTCACAAAAGAAAAAAAAATAGACTATTTACAAAACACTAGAAGAGGAGTGGAGAAATGGCTTAGTAGTTGAGAACTTATTCAGAGGACCTTTGATTCCCACACAAACCCACATGGTAGCTTAAAACTGTCTGCAAACTCCTGTTCCAGGAGATCTGACGCCATTTTCAGGTCTCCACAGGCACTGGGCACACACATGATGCACAGACAATAGACGCAGTCAAAACACCCATACATAAAATTTTTAAGAATCCACATGGTAAGATGGCATAGGCCTGAAATCTTAGCTACTTGGGAGGCTATGCAGGAAACTCAAGTTCAAGTTCTACCTGAGCTATAAAAGGAGTTCAAATCTGTCTAGCAACTTAGCAAAACTGTGTTTCTAAATTGAAAAGTTTTAAAGAAACGGAAATGTGGCTCAGAAGTAGAACACTGGCTCAGCATACTTACACACAAAGTTGAACCCTCAGTAAATACATCTAATAGAATTTATAAGACCCTTTAGACATACGTAACAGAAGTATTCTGGTGAATTTAAAAACCAGGATAACTCTTGACTCCAGAACCCATGCAATTCTAATAGTGGCTGGATTATGGTTATAGACAATTGACTCCAAAATCAAAATGAAAGTGCAAAGAGCCAAAAAACAGTCAAGACAGTCCTGAAAGACAGAACAGCAAAATATGCCTAATAGAAAACTGAATCCCAGAGACTGTGCCAAGTGGCACAGGCATAAACACTGGACAGGGTTTGATGGAACACACCAAAACCACAGACTTAGGATGGAGTGGAGGTAGGAAGGCTTTTAAAATAAGCAGCCTCGAAAATAACAGGTATTTACATCAAAGCCCTTTTTTGGATTAAACACCGGAGTGAGAGCAAATCAAGAAGCCATACCTCTGCAGTAGATTTTTTTTTTTTTTTTTTTTTAAATTGTGGGTATGTGCATGTTGAGTACAGGTACTGTGGAAGTAAAAAAGAAAGCACTGATATCCCCTGAAGCTGGAGTTACAGGCAATTATGAGCCACCAATGTGGGGTGCTTGGAGCCGAACTTGGGTCCTCTGTAAGAGCTTAATTGCTAAGCCATCTCTCCAGCCTCCAGGCTCGACTTGAGAAGCAAGATTCTAGCCAGAAAGAGACTGGATATTCCAGTAGTTTATCTAAAGATACTGTTAAGTGGGAAGACAATGTTACCGGCACCTCAGAGGAGCCTTGAAAGTCAGTAAGCCAGGAAAAGATGGAATCTCATCAGTTATCCAAAACACAAGCTAATAAAATAACAACATTTTCCTATTACTACCCTTCAGACAAGGAACTCAGAAGCCAAATCTGGAAGGGAAGCATTAAAGGGTTAGCCTCTCTGGAACCCAGGTGGACCTGCACAAACCCTAGTGGCCAGCACTGCTCAGGGAACACACACACACTGTGGGACTCCTTTATGTTCTGAAAGGCTTCATGCCTGCTGCCCAGAAAAGACCCTACAGAAAAAGTCACACGGTGTAGCCACACCGTGGCTGGGTATCTGTACTCATCCTCAGTCTACAGGACTCAAGAATTTTCATTACTTCTCCCCAGGCCCTGCCATCTGCACTGAATTGCACACAGTATACTTACCTGGATCTGAGTTTGCACCTGCTGAGTCCCAGCCAGTTTCTGGGCCTGGGAGATGGGTGTGGTCAGAAACTGGGTTTTAAGAGCTGGCTGGGCTGCATAGGCGACCTTCTGCTGTGGGCCCTGAGTAGTGATCTGCTGGGTGGTTAGCTGAGTAAAGACAGCAGAGGATCAGAGCCAGGTGAAGACCAGGTTCCCTACTTAAACTCTCAGCACCTGCCAAGGGCCTTCTGGGGCCTTTACCATTTGACCCCCTCACAGCACCTTTTAGACAATATGGTCAGGACCATCCCAAGAACCTGGCATTGCTCTACCTTTCTGCCATAGGGATGAGTAACTCACTATGTACAAGAGGCAGCATCTCCTGGCCTGAACTCACCATTCCAGTGAACTCCACACGATGAGCCATTCATGCTTTCCTAGGCTTTTCTCGTCCCTTCTAGTCTGATAAATCTATACCTAGCATCCAGCTTGAGCCCACCCATCCTACCATCATCAATTACATAGACATTCATCTCAATAAGAAAGGAAAACAAGAGACAATGCCCACATTAGCACCTTCATCCTGAAGCCCACACCCTTGTGAGGCCTGTGGCCCAACACAGCCTGTTTATTACTCTGGACACCTCCTCTCCAGCCCAAAGATGCACTGAAGTGAAACTTCATGCAAAGAACCTATACCTTTTGCTGGACAGCAGCCTGGCCCTGGGCAACTTGTGGCTGGATGGCCTTCTGCTGCTGGACAGCCTGCTGTTTGAGTTTCAGCAGTTGTTGGACATGTACGGGCTGGGCCACGACAGTCTGCCCTACAAGAAAACCAAGTCAGTTAGGTCCTTGCAAAGGCTCCCTACTCATCCAGGATCTGTTCAGAAAAGAATAAACTCTAGAATTGTCCTAAGGCAAATTAAGCAGGCTCTAGATACACATTGTGTTTCTATTTAATAAATGGTGAAACATATGGAAAATGTCAGAATGTTAATGGTTAAAACCGAGGGCCAAAACTCAGGACTTGGAAATGTAAGAGAATTCATACTAAGCCCTAGGACAACACATGTGAAACAGGTGTTAGAACAGAGCAAGGTAGTGACCATCTCCACCAGAAAAGCCTCCCTGTGTAACACATGGCCACCTGGGAAAGGCATGCAGCAAGAGGAGGCTGCAGGAAGGTACCTGCTGTTTTTTGTGGCTGTCCAATTGCCACGCTGATCCCTGCAACGTTCATAGGCAGGGTCGTGACCCCCGGCGAGGAGACCACAGCTGCTGGGACAGATACCACTGGAGGCTTTGCCAAGGCCACCTGAGCAGGCTGGGGCGTCTGTGTTTGCATCTGCCCTTGTGCCTGCAGCTGAGAAGTAGGGACTCGGGTCTAAACAGTAGAAATAACAGGAGAATCCAGAGAAATTCAGACATTGTGTGTCTTTTTCTTTCCAATTGTTTTTTAACATTTTTTTTTTTGACCAGAGGTCAAGAGAATTTACACAGATGAACGAAGTGGAAAAGGGGCAGTATGAAATCTAGAATCATGAGGCCTTTACTTGACACTAGCATGGGTACAGAATCTGCACAAGACCTTTGGGTTGTCAGCCTGCTGCTACGTTCTGAAGTTCGTAAGATTCCTAACACTCCTCTCTCACCAGTCTCCATCCTCTGGCTTCCACTCCCTTCTCTCCACAATCACTACCATAACCACCTATCTGAAAACATATGCAAGGCTCTACCTGATCCCACAAATGTTCCACATTTTTCTGCTTAAATTACATTTTATGAAAGAACAATGAAAGTAAGTTTTGTATATACAGAGATTATCCAAACAAACAAAAGTGCCCATAGACAGGAAAGTGAAATTGACATTTGGTCTTCCAGGCACCTCTTCCATCTGTGCAAAGCTGCAGTAGAACGAGTCACTTGTACTTTGTAGCCCCTTTCCCAACAGTGTCTTTCAAAGTCCTTGATGTAAGGCTAAGCTTCATTGTCAATCTGACTGGATTTAGAACTGTCCAGGAAAAAACCCTCTGGGAAAGACTGTAAGGAGGTTACAGAGCAGAGAGGGGAAGACCAACCCTGAACATGGACTGGGAGCTCAGACCCATAATAGGTAGAAGGAGCAGCAAGGCCTGATGAGCATCAGCGATTGTTTGTCTCTTTGCTTTCTGACTGCAGAGGCAATGTTACCTGTCTCCTCTTTTTCACACTGCCACAACCTCCCTGACATATTACCATGTATTTTATCATTCACAACAACAAGGAAAGTAACTACTCCAGTTGCTAATCCACCTTTTGAATGTCTCTAGGGGAACAATCCCACTATTTCTGTAGAAGACAAGAGCATTGCTATATTAATGACGATGTAAAGTTTGTGGCCTAATTAATAAAATTCTCTCTGAAACAGCTTATTAAGTGCCTACCTACTAGCTGTTACCACTCCCCTGACTTGCAGTTTTATAAACACAGGCACAACAGGCTTATTTTTGAAATAAGTTGTCCTTAGACTCCCTCTTTGGTGAAGGGGACCTCTCACAAAGACATACACAGAAGAGCAGAGCCCAAGTACCTGGGATCCTGGTCCTAGCTCAAGCTATAATTGCCAGGTACAGAGTATTAGCATGTAATTAGCCAGCCTGTGTGACACAGTTCTTTCACCTGTAAAAGATAGCTCAAATACAAAACACCTGGAGACTGGTGCAGCAGCACTGGTTGGGCAAGCACTCCAAGGGTCACCCATCATTGGCTGTTGTGACCAGAGCTTGCACATCTCCCCAGATACCACTATCTTGCTATGTTCCTTTCTTTAAGCCCTCAGGCTCTCCATGCTGCCAAGTGGTCAGTAGTGAGCTGGCCATGGAACCTGTGTGCTTGCAACATATATGCACTGAGGTCCTGTGCTCTATCTAGCCATACTGAAGTTTCCCTTACCCTTCCACTGCAACCAACAGGACAGCCAGTGTGCTGTGCCTAACCTTCACTGTTCACTTTCTGCTGTCCCCAACCACTCAGTTTCTATCAGGTCCAGTGACACTTTGGTGGTTCTGTAAGCACCACTTCTCACTAGCCTAGTACCTCATCCTCTCTAAGGACCAAATCTTCAGCAGGTAAAGGTGTGTGCTGTGCAAGCCCAGCAATCCGAGTTTAGTCTCTGTACTCATGTAAAGATGGAAGAATACCAACTCTACAAAGTTGTTCAACCTAGATAAACATGCAGTGGCACATGCTCCCCCACCCCCAAACCACCAACAATTTAAAAACAAAAAAGGTTTAGGGAAATACAGAGATGGCACTTTAGACAACAAATATTATAAATGGGAACTTACAAGCCGGGCCACCTGGAGGTTGGCAACTGTGGTGCCTGTGAGCAAAGCTCCAGGCCGTGGGGCTGTGACTGTGGTGAGCTGAGGACTCTGCTGCTGCTGTTGGGGCTGTGGGGGCTGCACTTGCACTTGCGCCGGCTGCTGTGGAGGTCCTGGCTGGGCCTGTGGTGTTGGGGGCTGTGGTGGCAGCTGCATCTTCTGTTTCTGCATCTTGATGATATGTTCCTGAAACCCAAATAAGGCATGTTCTGTACATGAGCTAACCATAAGCCACCCTCCATCTCTACTAAGGATTTAGGTACATTAGGTGATATACAGAATGTAAATCATCCCCACAGGTAAATGGGCACTAAATGAAAATCAGCACTTCAGTGAGGAAACTGGGGACAGCAACTCTGACAAATCACTAAGTTCAAAGTAAACTTTCTAGGTTCTTAACTCTCACAGTCAGTCTAAAAAAAACAATAATGACTTTGTAACTAAACTCTATCAATAGTAATAACTGGGCAACACACTCTATCTATGCCTTTCAAAAAGTACAAACACTGAGATAACAAGATAATGAACTGGGCATGGTGGCTCAAGCTTGCAATTCTAACACAACAGAAGTAGAAGAAGAAGGACCAAGAGTTCAAGGCCAACAACAGCTACATGATACCACCTGACTTAAAAACAACAGAACCAAAGCTATTAAAACACTAGTTCAAAACACATTAAAAAAATTACTTCCTCCAAATCCCCAAATTATGAGTTGTCCATAACATCTCTCTGGATAAGAAATGACAGTGGCTTTGAAACTAGATTTGGAGAATGTGGGTGAAGGATAAAGGAATAAGAGGGTGAGCAGGACTCCTGGCAACTACAATGGGTGAGAAATGCTGAGAGGAACAGTCTCAGTGCCAGTCAGAGCTATCAGGCAGTCTGCCTCTGTTGGCTTTAGAGTAGTTAAGAACAATCACTCTGGTTTACTGGAGGAAAAAGGCTAGACAGGGCTGTCTAGTTCAACAGCCACAGCCTTGGGGGCCTATGGAGCCCTGAAACATAACTGCAGACATGCTTGTAGAAGCCACACATAGCTGTGAAGCTCCCATCTGAGGTGCCCGATCACTTCTCAAAAGGAACAAGGTTAAGGTGGTCATCAACACAATCAGGAGATGCTATCGAAGAAGACAGGATAACTGATACATCTCTGGATCCTTCCCCAGCCTCAGAGAGGTGGCCGCAGCTCAGCTCAGCTCAGCTCTAGTGAGTCCAGCTTCTGACCAGCAGCTAACAAGATCAGGCCCAGCAGTCAATAGGAATCACCAAACAAGTTCTTGTTCACATTGTGTCTGTTTTCCTGGTTCCTTATGATGTTGCAAACTAATGATTCTCATTTGTGGCAAGGACATAGCATTTCCTTCTAAAGTAAACACAGTAGCACAAAAGATGGCAAGATAACAGACTGGCAAAACTTGGAACATCAATGTTCAAACAAGTAACAAAGAGAAGCAAGCTGTGACCTAGCTGCTTCTGAAGAGGAGCACCTTTGTACCATCCTCCAAGCATGGTGCACAAAGTCCTTTTAGTCCTCTGGAAAATGAGCTGTGGCAATACACTGCCTATGATTTGAGCTTGGAGATGCACCTGCCAGCAGGAAACTAAGGTTTCCCAATGCTTCTCAGATAGATGACTCATACTTAACTGGGTGCAAAGTTGTGTTAAATACAAAAAAAAAACAAACAAACAAACAAACAAACAAACAAAAAAAAACAGGCTCTCCACCTAAACACAATGCTAGATTTTTGCAAAATAGGTTCTGAATTGCATAAAGGCTAGGCATGCCTGTAATGTTATGATGAAAGATATGCTCACCGGTGCCAGCTTGCCCACAGCTTTGATCTGTGCAGGAGACTGGGACTGGCCCTGAAGCTGTGGAACTTGAACCTGTGAGGTCTGCTGCTGCTGCTGCTGCTGCTGCTGCTGCTGTTGTTGCTGCTGCTGCTGTTGCTGTTGCTGCTGCTGCTGCTGTTGCTGCTGCTGCTGCTGCCTTAGAAGCTGGAAGTGGGCAGCAGGGGTAATGGTTTTTCCAGGGAGCTGAACCCCTGTGGCTATAAAGAGGATGGCTTATCAGACCTTCTTGTCCTCAGTTCTCCTGAAGCTCTAATAGTAGATACTGGCTCAGGAAAACACTAAGACCCTTTACCTTGGGACACCTGGGTTACTAAAGACCGGGTTGGAGTCTGCACTGGAGTCAGGTTGGTAGTGACCACAGCAGAGGCTGTCACGGAAGTGACTGCTCGAACACCCTGAGTTGTTGTCATGGACACCAGGTCAGTGGTGGCAGTCGCTGGGGAACCAACTGCTCGTTGTTGTGTGTGGACCACTTGAGCAGAAGCAGAACCTCCAGATGTCTAGAAAGGTAATGTAGGAATGTTATCACAGCTGCCCAAACCAAGGCAAGATGTTTCCCTTTAGAAGTCCATAGTTTCAGCGACTTGTTACAAAGTGTGAATTCAGCTGGGAATCCAGATGCATGCCTTTAATCCCAACACTTGGGAGGCAGAGGCACAAAAATAAACAAAAAAAAGTGTGAATTGTGTGTCAAGAATCACTGTTTAGTGTATGGCTCCCCAACTGTTCTGACACCACCTGATGAGGCCAGTCCCTTCCCTCCTGGCTTCCTTTGTCATATTTAGCAAACCCACAGATTATACACAAGCATTTGTATCTATATGGTTTTGTACCCCTCCCAACTCTATCCATTTTTGTGTCTACCTCTGTAGGTTATCAGAGAAACCCCATCTCCCAAAGGGATTCCATGCTGAGGCTATAGCATTAGAGCTTTGGAATGCATCTTCTTATACAGATGTCAGCCTGTGTAACAGAATAGCTGTTCTAATGCTGTGTTTTGACTGTGAGCAATGAAAAGAAAAGCAGGTGGCTGACATAGGAAAACCCTCTGATCACATGCTCTGTGCTATGCCACAGAGGGCACTTCCTTTCCACCTAGGGAGATCTTCCTACCGCCAACCTCTATCTTGATGCCTGTGATGGCTCTCTCCTGCCCAGTTCCCTTCACCTTTGGAAACCAGGTTGCTTGCTCCCCTCATACGGCTCTGAGACCCCCTCCAGCACAGTACTCTACCAGGATAATCACTTCACCTCTGCTTTCTACTGGTACAGTGAGGCACAGATAAGGAGCACCTAGGTTAAGGGCACTGGCTGCTGTTTCTTCATACACCATCTCTCTCCTTTCTGAAAACTAGTGGTATGGGGAAATTCATCCTTTTCTAGCAATACAAAAGAGTAGTTTCCTAACCCCAACCAGGTGCATATTTTATGAAATTCAAACTAAACCAGTTACTTTTCTCATCTATGCAACATTCAAAAAGCAAATAATCTTCCCAAAACACAAGTCATGGTATATTCTCCGAACATGGGACTCACAGTCAAAGCTCCAGGAGCCACAGGTGATGCCAGGCGCTTGTTAATGGACTGAAAGGTAGCAGCAGGAACACCAGCTATTGTGTTCACAATCACATTTCCACTCACAGTGCCTAGAGAGGAGGATGTTGGTGAGGCAAGAGAAAGACTGAGCTCCATTTTCAAGCCCTCTGCACCCACCTCACCTGTTGGGATGCTTGTTCCAGTAACTGATGTCTTAATGGTTCCTGCCTATTGAAAACAGAAACTTAGGTTAACTTCAGGCCAGGCTTTCTGCTGCAGAAAATACAAAATCAATTATTATCAGCCAATGCAAATTCCAGAACATACTCCCTTGGCTGCCTTCAGACTCTAGCCTGCTTCTTACCACCTGGGCTGTCTCCAGCTTGGTTTCCCCTTCCCCTTACCATATGCATTACCTTCAGCCTAAATGTCCCCTGCTCCTTACACTGGCCCCATGCAAGACTTTGTACCAGCTGCTTCCATTCTGCTCACAAATGTTTTCCTGTCACTCAGGCCTCAACTTTCAGATGCTATTTATTTAGAAATCTTCCTACCAACTAATCACTGTCCATTTTCTTCTATGATTATTACTCTAATCCACATACGAAGGCAAACTTCAATGGGCAGGAGATTATTGCCCATCCACCTTTCTGTGAAAGTCCCCACGCCACACAGTGTTTAGTAAATGTGTTATCTGAGTGAAGAAAGAATGTTGCCCACGCACATACAAAAACCCAACACAGCTCAATGTAATGATTCAAGATCTCAGATGTCTTGGTTGATAAAGCGCTTGCTTTGCAATTATGAGAATCTGAGTTTAACTCCTAGCATCCATGTAAAAACCTGCAAGTAGTGGTGTGTGCCTATAATCCCTGTACTCATCTTTGAAGTGTAGATAGGAGGATCCCTGGAGTCCACTGGCCAGCTTACTTAGCCAAATCTGCTAAAGCTCAGGTGAAGCCCATCTCATAAAACCAAGTGGATGGCTCCTGAGACCACCCAAACCTTTGGATTTCACATGTAATAGCACTCATGTGCATTTGCACACAGCACACAAATATTTCCTCATGCCTAGCTGACAGCCTGAAGTGTCATCCCATTTAGCACAGTGCCTGTTCTCTTTAAATGTGACTCTGCACGTTTTCAATGTCTGTGTGACAAACACAACGGAAAAATGAACATAAACATGTACGTTGACAACTCTGTCCTCCAGAGCCAAAACTCTGAATTTCCTTTGGATATTTGTGCTTGAGAATGTAGGTGGGTACAAATAGAACATCTTTAGGTGGTGGCTGTACATGCACACTGACAATGAAGGTGAACTGTTCTCTCCACTTTCAGTGATTGAAGGGAACAAGCCCATCTGTCTTCTTTTACAGAATCCAGCTTCTTTTTTGTTTGAGTTACAGTCTTGTTTTCCAGCCCAGGCCGGACTCACACTCAAGATCTCCCTGTTTCAATCCCTCTCGAGCTTGGATTACAATCATATGCAACTACACCCAACTTTAGGACTCAGGTTCTCCTTAGCCCTGATCCTTGTACCAAAGAATGGCTTTACCCTCCCAACCCAGTGAGACTAGTCTATGAGCCTTTGAGGATGACTCAGGCAAGTGAAAATGCAGGCTTTCTTACACCCTGAGTTCTCACAGAGGGAGGTCCATAGACTGTGGGTTTAGAGGCTCTCACCAGCACAGCAGCACTGCCGACAGTTGTCATCGTGGGCTGCCCTTTTGACTGTGCCGGCACAGACTGTGGCTGAGACTGGACCTGGACTTGGGGCTGGACAGTAGGCTGGCCTGCTGGTGGCTGGCTGCCTGTTGCCTGTGGCTGGGGCAGTGGTGGTGGTGGCTGCTGTGGAGGTGGTGGGGGCTGTTGCTGCTGCTGTGGCTGCTGCTGCTGCTGCTGCTGTGGCTGCTGAGGGGGTGGCTGTGTCACTGGTGGCTGCTGTGCCTTCTGCTGATCAGCCAAAGCCTAGAAGGGTCAGGTAGAAAGAGAAGCTGCTAAAGAAACTGGACCCAGCCCAGGGTGACAGCATAATACAACAGCATGTTTCTGAAATGACACAGGGTCCAGGGCACCATACCTTTTTCTCTTTTGCAATTCGCTCTGCACGGAGAGATGCAACTTGAATGGGAGGCAGTGGCTTGTCATAGTTGATTCCACTTAAAGGTAAAAAGCCAAAGTTTAAAAAAAAAAAATCCTTTTATTGGTTTGGACAGGTGGCTCAGAGGTTAAGAGCACTGACTGCTCTTCCAGAGGTCCTGAGTTCAATTCCCAGAAACCATATAGTGGCTCACAACCATCTGTAATGAGATCTGGTGCCCTCTTCTGATGTGAAGGCATACTTGAAGATATTGTATACATAATAAATGAATGAATAAATAAATAAATAAATGATTTTTTTAAAAAAATCCTTTTATCTATAGCTTCAGTTACATATATCAGCCATAGTCAAAAATATTGCTTGGAGGGGCTGGAGAGATGCCTCAAAGGTTAAGAGCACTGACTGCTCTTCCAAAGGTCCTGAGTTCAATTCCCAACAACCACATGGTAGTTCCTAACCATCTATAATAAGATCTGGTGCCCTCTTCTGGCAAGCAGGCATACATGCAGGCAGAATACTGTATACATAATAAATCATTCTTAAAATATTGCTTAGAAAATTCTAGAAACAATTCATAAGGGTTTTCTGGTTTGTTTTTTTAAAAAATAGATTTAATTTTTAAAAACATATGTATGTGTTTGAGTTTATGCATGTGAATACAGGTATCCATGGAGGCCAGAAGACAGCTGGCACTGGATTCCCTGGAGTTGGATTAACAGGTGCTAGGAACCAAACTCTTAACCACTGAGCCCTATCTCCAGACCCACAATTCGTTAGTTTTAAACTCATATTGTCCTGAATAGTTTAATGAAAACATCCTTTGTCTCAATTCATTTCAGCTCTGCTATGAGCTGTGTTTTGGTTCAGGGTATATACTACTATATATATAGTACTCACTACTCATCTATTAAACACTGTCATAGGCCCAGCTACCAAACTGATATTTCAGGCTTCTGTTAAGAAACAAACAGCCAAGCAGTGGTGGTGCACACCTTTAATCCTAGCACCCAGGAGGCAGAGACAGGTGGAGCTCTAAGTTTGAGACCAGCATGGTCTACATATCGAGTGCCAGGACAGCCAGGGCTATACAGAAAAACCCTATCTCAAACAACCAAAATCCAAAAACAAAAACAAACAAAAAACCCAAATGACAAAAACAAACATCCCCCAAAACAACAACAAAAAGTGACTTGACTTAATGTATAAGAAGAGTAATGATGGAGATGTATATATGCCAAAAAGAAGTCATGCAATGCTTAACAAGCGTAAGGTTTGTACTTAAAAAACCAAAAACAAAACAAAAAAAAGCCAGTATACAGAGCATGGTGGCTCATACCTGTACAGGATTTCCACCATTCTGGAGGCTGAGGCAGGAGGGTTACTGTAAGTTCAAGGCCAGCCTTCAATAAAGCCTTGTCTCAAAAAGAAAACAAATACAATCTTCCCCCCTCCCCAGCATACATGAGTTTCAGGAACTCTGTGGGTCTGACCCAGACACACCTTCACATGTCCTCTACCCAAGAACCTAGAGCTTGTCCACAGCCATCCCACAACTCTAGACAAACACCCCCCACCTCCTACCTGACTAAACACAACCCTGCTATTAGCACCCCAGATGCTCTAAGGTTTCCACCCAGCTAAATTACATGACAGGCCACAGTGACCTCATCATTTCCCACATCTAGCTACGTGAGGGCCCTGTTTTTTTTGCCTATACTTTGCCTATACTGCTCTGGTGGCCTGAGTCTCTTGTCTTCAGCCTCCCCTTCAGGCCTAGCTCACACCCCACCTTCCCAGGGATGTGATTAAATACCCCCTTATCCTAGCACCTGACACTACTCTCCCCAAACCCCAAGTATCCTCCTTTATGTCCTGTGTTATACTCAGAACACAGATATCTGTGAAGATCCTCTCCTCCCTCTTTCATGTTACACACAACTATGGAAGGCATGCCAGTACCCTTCATTAAGCACTGTTTGCCATGCTAGCCCTTAACCTATTAATGAAATGGCTGAATTAACTCATCATTTCACCCACCCAATAAGCACTGCTACAGAAGTACAGATAACAAATGAATAATAGAAGCCACCTCTGAAGGTAATCCCTATTGAAAAGCACTTCAGGGCTGGGCTTAAAGTTTCCACGTGGTGGTACAGCCCGAGGAGTTGGAACACTGAGAGGTGAAAAGCCCAGGTCACACAGGACACTGCTAAAGGAAGCTCTCAGCCAACGTGCCATGAGTTGACTCTTTGGCAAGGACTAGTCTCACAGCTATGTGACAAGCAGACATACAGCATTTAACAGAAAAGCAGGGGGTGGACAGAAAGTGACCAGTATGCACATGTTACAGTGATGAAGTCAGAGGTGGCTGTTTCACCTAATCATATCTCCTTCCTAATAGTTCATCCCAGAGAACATACAAAAACACTGCCAGTATCCAGCCCAGAGTTCAGCTTCAAAGAGAGTGCTTTCACTATCCACCCAACAACTAATTTCTTTTTCCTTTACTGAATGCCTAAGTACATTCATCTCTAATGTTATCTCTAAACTGAATATTCTTTTATGGTATAACCAACAAAAGTTGTATCTGCAAGGCAGAGGAGCCTGGGGAAGCTACTTCCTTGCAATCTGTCTCTTAGCCTTGGAACATATTCACTATACCCGAGAACAAAGCCCCTGCCACAAAGCAAGAGGGGATGAAGATTCCTTATAAATGCAACACAACTCTCAATGTGTCTGGCAGAGGCTATCCAGACACACTCTGCTGAAGAGCAAAAGATCTCAAGGCTCAAGGTTTCTTAACCTCAGTCAGGGTCTATACCATCATGGCTAAAGCCTTAGATCATGCTTCTTGATACTATAATTCAGTATTCTTAGTGACTACACAAATGCACTTCAAAGAAGAAAAATGTATCAAATCCATAGAAGTACCTTTCTGCCAGCACAGAGGCGTGTTTGGGATTCTTCTGAAAGGGATTCATGCCAAGCCTACAACAAAGAAATAAGAGAACAGTTAACAATCAAGAGCAAATCTTAATCACCAGCCTTTTAAGCTGATGCAATCACAGTACCCCAGTGAGAGCCCAGGAAACATACAGAGGCTTGATTGGGGGGCTTCTCTTGCCAGCTGTCATTTTCATCAGGTCAAAGTGGCTTGTGTACAACTGTGTGTGCGTGGCGTTCTCATCCTGAGCATAAATCTGGCTTGTGCGGAGTGGACGGTTGCTCTTACTCTGAAACAAAATTGATAGGAGCTCATCAAGTTTATACCATCAGCAGACACACAACTACTCTGGAAACAGCATTTGCTGAATCAGAAGCCTGTGGCTAAGCTCCAACGGATACACCCAAGTCCCAGTCCCTTCCTTTCCTTCTGGGATAACATAACACCACAGTAGCAACACTGAGTGGCCATCATTTGCTGGTAGCTGGCAATATTCCCCAATCCTTAGGAATCTTTGCTCAGTTGAGCATCTCCCTTCACTGAGGAGGAAAAGGTTGCACAAAATACTCAGGCTCACGATCGGCAGGTGACACAGCTGAGTCTAATCCCCAAAAATACTAAAGAGTAGTGGTGATCCCAAATAGACATATTCTACCCACAGTTGACAGTGAGGGCGACAGGGGTGTCCAAGACTGCATTCTCTTGGGCCTGTAACATCATTCGTACCTAGTGATTTCTTCTACTTATAAATAAATGCAGGTAAACAAAAAGACATTCAAAAGTTTACTTGCTACCAAGACACTTATGCACTCCCCCTCAGATACAGAAAGTCCAGAGATAGTCTGTGAAAGGTCAGAGGTCAGAGACAAGAGCTCACAACCCCACCTAGCCCAGGACTCTCTCTGCTTCTCAGTATCTCTAAACCTTGACTAACCCCACTATTGAAGTCAATGATGTATATCCAGTATAGTTGTGATATACTCTGGCAAATACACACATGTACACGTCTGTTGCTGGAGGAATGCCTGAAGTTCAGACAGAATGAAAGTCAGAAGTAAAAAACAAATATGCACGGATACATGGATCTACTTCTTGAACATTGTCCCCTATTATAAGCATTCTTGTATTTAAAAGCAACAACAACAACAACACTAAACAAAGGGAAGCAGGGAGAAGGGAAAGTAAGAGCCAGTGCATCAAACCCACCAACCAGAGTGAAGGCAAGACAAGGCCAAAAGCAGGAAGGCCATGTGTTCAGAGACAAAGCCCTGATTGATTCTAGCTACGACCAATAGCTCCAGGGCTCTAAGTATGCTTTGCTTACTGGCATCTAGCCACCATATTACAGGCCTCAACTGGGTATGAACAACAGGGAGGCTCTGGATGTCCCTGTGGGTCTCAGTGAGTCACTATGTGGTTCCTTCATGTGAGGAAGCAAAGCCTCTATGCATAGGAATAAAAGGCACTTGAGAAAACCCTAAGTGCTATATTTCTGATTCTACAGTCCAGACTCAGCCTGAATCTCACTGTGCTCCTTTGCACAGGCACTTACAGAAAGCTTTCCATCTCATTCAGAACACCTCCTCGTACCTTATAAATATTTTGTGCCTTTTTCTTTGGATTAGCTTCACAAATCAGCTATAAGAGAAGAAAATATTTTAGCTTTATTTTTTTCAATATTAAGGTAATGGCTGCTATTATTACAAATGCTTCCAGAACATAAAAGAGTGGGTGTGAGGTTTCAGGACGTTTTACAGTGGAGGTTCCACAAATGGTGTCATGAGGAAGGCTTGCTTTTTATTAAAAAGCAAAGAGATGCTTTGTTCTGAGACGAGTGTTTCAGAGATGACGAGAGATGGTTCAGAGCGTGGCCACAGAAGTGAGGTGAGTGTGGCAACCTCACCCTAGGGCACACATGGCTCTTAACACCAACGTTGTTTTGACAAATTTTACCAAAACAAGGACTAGATGCCTGTCTTGACAACATCGCTGTTGCTCCTAAGCTAACAGACAGACTGAGGTGGTCAGAAAAGCAGTGTTCTCTGCACACCTGCCTTGGCAAAGGGCTGAAATATTTGCAAATGCTGGTGTGACATGGCCTGTGGACACTATGCAGAAAAACTAGCAACAAGTGGCAAAAAAAAAAAAAAAAAAAAAAGAGGGAGCTGTGTAAAGAAAGCCAAATGGAGAAATGGAAACAGACAAACTTAGAGCAGGTAGAGGGAAAGCCAAGTAGAGGCCTGCATATTCCTGAGCAGCAGCACCGACTCATTTTGTCCAGGATGCAAACCATAGCTGGCTTCTTAAATCAAAGACACAATGGTTTGGCCATATTATCAGTACATAACCACTTGCAATGCTCCAAGTTAACCCAGAAAGAGACTGTGCTTTGTCAAACCACTGACTGTGCTTGAAAGCAGCACAGAAATTATGAACAGACTCTTCTTGAAGTGAGCTGGTTACCAAGTCAAAGAAGAGTTCTTCCCTTACACAAAAACAAACTATGTCAAAGGATTGAATAGCACAGTTTTTCCAAACTGAAGCAACAGATGCTGACATCTGTTTCATATATTGCTAACACCAACCATGACTCAAGGGCAAAGTGACCGATACTCCATGAATGTCCATATTGTGTGCCAGGTACTGTGTACATGTGAGCCTCATTGATCAAGGCTGACTTCACCACAGTCTATAGGGACAGCTACACTGACCAGCAATGCACAGCAAGACCTGGCCACTGAAGAGGCCAATTCTTCCCAAAGAGACCAAGCAGTCCAAGCTCACCTTCCCTTCCTCTCTGGGAATGATGACATTCTCATAACGATTCCGGCACTGCTTGGAAGAACGGTAGATTCGGCTGCAGGAGTTGACAACATCACTGACAAGGTCCCAATTAGGAGTATGGGCAGGTGACACAATTGTGAGGTTCAAGGGCAGCTCAAGTAACTGCTTTACAGCCTGGAGGATAAGGTTTTAGAGCACACAGGTCAACACACTTCAAATGCATATGCTCAACCCAACAATAACACAGCCACTCACCTGTAGTAAGGCCCAGTCCTCGCCAATGAGCCAGTCGGGACTGTCCTGGGCAGGTTCCCCTGAGGACTTGACATAGGTAGGCAGAGGCTTGGCGAAGGGTGTCTGCTGCTTCAGCAGCAGGTTCTTCTTCTGCTCCTTGCCTTCACGTCTTATTTTCAGCATGCCAGGTGTTGCCCGGTCAAATAAGGATCGTGGTGGGACAACTGCCTCACCATGCCGCTGTTTCTTCTTCCGGCCTGCAGCTGAACAGAGGCAGAGTTCAGCAATATAGGACACAGAGAGATTTCCTCACCAGTGGGATTAAAAAAGGGGAAGAAGGCACCAAAGAGACATGTAGACTAAGGAACTATGGAAAGAATGGCTGAAGGCAAAACCACTTTCTTACCATTATCTGTTTCTGGGTTTTCAAAACAGTCTCACTACTTAGTACAAACTGGACCATGAACTCTAAGATCATTCTGCCTCAGCATGCCAAGTGCTGCGAATGCAGGTGTATGCCACAGCACCCAGCCTTCCAGTGGTTTTCTAGTACTAATAAATGTAACTATCAAGGCTCCTCCCCTGAAACAGGAGGACCCAGGAAAATGGTATAAGGGACAAGTATTCCAGCAGAGGAAGAGCCACTTGGCCTCCCACCAGCACAGCAATTCCTGGGAGCGGAAGACAGTGGGGTGCACACCTGAAGGATCTGTTTTGTGCCGCTTGCGCTCCTTCCTCACATAAACAGGAGGCAGCTTGGCTTCTGGGATGGGCGTGGTCTCATACATGAGACACATAACCGAGTCAATGTAGATGTCATTGTCATCCTGAGGAGGAGTGGGTGGTGTCCAGAGCTGCATAGAGAAAGCAGGTTCCATAAGCTGCCAAACTATGAAAAGGTTGGCCCTTGCTTAGGCATTCAGGGAGAGGGATTACATACCGGCATGACTTCTGTCTGTCCATCAGCATCTTCATACACATACTCCTATGGAACACAAACAATAAAGGCTTTGCTTCATGCTATATGCCACATCACATAACTTTGATCAATATTCAAGCATGACTGTGGATTTAAAACTGTGTTTTATTAAAATCCCATAAATACCATCCATTAAGTCAGTCTATCAGTTAAGACCTTAAAGTGTCAATTATCTCCAGCAGTGGTGGCACACACTTTTGATACCAGCACTCAGGAGACAGAGATAGGTGGATGGATCTCTGTGAGAGTTTGAGGCCGTCCTGGTATACAGAGCCAGTTTCAGGGCAGCCAGGGTACAAAGAGAAACCCTGTCTTGAAAACCAAAAATTTTCAGTAATCAAAAAAGTGCTTTCAGAAAAGCAGTCAGGTGAGGAAAGGAGCTGAGTGCTGTCCTCAGGAGTGGGGCTAGTTTACCATGCTATAGGCATCCTCTCGGGTATAGGTGAGAAGCTCAGCCTCCTCCTGCTCAAGCTGCAGTTGGGCCTTTCTTTCCTGCAGAGCTCTAGCATTGCGGGATTCCCAATCCCTCACTGATGCCATCACCAAATCCTGCCAGAAAACAAACACACACCATAGAACTTTATAGAGATCAGAGCACACAGCTTATTTCTGATCTCTTCCTAGCGGTCAACTCCCCTAGCCACTGTGCACACGGTGGAGCCCTATCTCCCCAAAGGAATGTCTCAGTTCTTACTGCTACACATGCTCTGCCCCTAAACATGTAACCCGCTAGCAGTCCAAGCTACTTCAAAACAAGTGCAATTACATTAAGATGAAAAGCAAGCCAGTATAGGACTTCCAGATCTCAGTCTCAGCAAGACTTGCACTGCTAGGATTTGGATGTCCCTTTAATTTCATGAAGACACAGTCACTTCAAATCATATTCAGCACTTAAAAATTTTTGCTTTTAGTATGTTACACTGACCAAAACTTTATTCTCTTACCTCACTGCTTCTCTCTTTTTCTTGTTCAATGGTCGTATGGAACAATTCCAAGTAATTCAATGCATATTTTTCAATTGGTGTAAGCTATTTCAAAAATACATTTTTTTGAACTGGGTTAGTAGCAACTTAATAAAGATCAATACAATTCCTCATAAAATCCTTTCACCAACATTTAATTTTAAAAGTAACTGTTCTTAGTCAAAGCAAATAAAACATATTTTACAAAAGGGTTCAAATGTTCAAATTCCTAGCTTTAAAGAAGAAAAAAAAATCCCCAAACCTGTTCCATAAAGTCAGCCAGCTCCTCCAGCTGTGATGGTTCCTCCTCATATCTAGAGCCATCTGAGTCTGAGGACACAACTACAGTGCTGGATCCAGGCACAGCTTCCTCTGTGGATCTCTGCGCATCTTCCTCCAGATACTCAATGCTCTTGAGGGCCTACAGGGAGTCTGCACTGAGACTTGAGGGTGGACTTGTCAAATGAAGGAGTTTATAATGTTAAAGTAGTTATCTGTACTGTAAGCAACCAACAAGCCTCCAGAAGTAGTTCCCTTCTTTTAAAATTCTCATACACATGCTGGATGATAGGCATTCCAGTGATGAGCGATGTGGATGGATCTAAGAACTTATAGACCTTATAAAACTAATATCAAGCTAGATAAGAATATTCCATGGAAGAAGAAAACACTGACCTGGTTTAAGGATAGTAACATGGCAAAAAATGTGGGAAAAATGAGGCTACCAAAAATTACAGACTCTATGAACAAGAAATGGCCACGTGGTTTCATCTCACACCTAGTACATAAGCATTAACTACAGCTGCCGACACAGAGAGAGCAAAACAGAGATCTGTTCTCAGTCCAAATACAAAAGCTAAGTCTGGCCAAAAGGAAGTCCAAAGAAAACTGTAGAAGAGAGCCCTGAACATACAGGACAGCTAACTTTATTAGAATATGTGGCATGTACATTAAAAAGCTGCCACTGGGGGCTGGAGAGATGGCTCAGCAGTTAAGCACGGACTGCTGTTCCAGAGGTCCTGAGTTCAATGCCCAGCACCCACATGGTGGTTCACAATATATAACGGGCACTAATGCCCTCTTCTGTCATGTAGGCATCTGTACAAATAGAGCACTTATATACATAAATAAACAAATCTAAAAAAAAAAAAAAAGCTGCCACACATTATCAGGAACACACATCTGATAATGTCTGGATGGGGATGTAAAAAGAAGTGCTTACATATGAGACAATATAGCCACAGAGAAAACAAAGGAAAAAAAAAAAAAAACCAAACATCAACAAAACTTCATGCAACCAGAGTATTTGGCAAAACCTGCAGCTTAAAATATTATCACACTGCACAAGACCCACAAAAATCATTTCCAGAAGACAATGGAAGAGGGCTCCATGGAGACCTGAAGGATCTTTAAGGTTGGATACAAAAAACCCTGATGATGACGACAGGTCTAGAAATCTCTGTTTAGTTATATAAAGAACAATGGCATGGGTGACCTGACTCCATAAATAAAAAGAACCCAAAAAGACAGTAGAAGAAAAGAGAAAAGAAAAAACAAAACAACCTTCACCAGAAGACATTAAGATGGTTCAGCAGATAAAGGATAATGCTGCCAAGACTAATGACCTGAGTTCAGTCCCTAGAACCCACATGGTTGAAGGAGGGAACTGATTCTTGCAAGCTGTCTTCTGATCTACCTACACAACATACACATAAAAGCAAGGATGAGGCTCGGTAGTAGAGGCTTACACAAAGCCTAGGGTTTCATCCCCAGCACTGAGGCAAGGGAGAAGACAGTCAAATGACCAACAAACTCATGAAAAAGGTATTCAGATTCATAGCAACATGGAAAATAAATCTATCTCATGAGACCATGTGCACAGCAGCTGCAGCACACAGATGGCATACCACTTAGCTATATTCACAAGTCATTTATGCAGGGTATGCTGGCCAGAGACACCACTTCAAGACCTACATTCAGTAGGAAGACATGTACATGCTAACATCAGACACTACAAAAGCACACTTCACAACAGTTATCCATGCACAGGTCTGATGAACAGTGTGGTGAATTCATGAATATCATTATGCAGTATGGTGACAGATATAGTAGAGCTACATGAAACAAAGAACAGACCCAAAGCACAGAATTCCATTCACATCCAGCTGAAGATGGGCAATTGTAATAAGAGCAGTCTCTTTTGGAAGGGAATGGCTGAAGGAAGGAGGAAGAGAGGGACTTTCTGAATAGTTTAGTTTCAGAATCACCACCCTAGTCACACAGCAGAATCAGAAGTGTGGCAGTTACCATGGAGAGGACACTCAAAGAGGGCATGGAGAGCAGAGTCTGGAGAGGAAGGAACCCCTTCCCTTTACTTGAGGCTGCAGTAGAGAAGAGATATTCAGCAATCAAGGGGCAAATAAGACCTAGCCTTGGGGTCAAGCCAGGTAAGTAGCCCTGAGAAGTATCTGTTATGTAACTATAAAGAGAGCCACCATACAGGACCCATGTGTGCAACTCCAAACCTTCCAGTGCCTACACTGAAACAATAGTATCCCTCATGTGTATCCAAAATATTACAAGGAACCAACATAAGAAGTGTTAAAGAGACATTCTGGGGCTTCATCTAAGTCTCAAAGTCAGCAGTATAATTTACAGGAACAGTACATCCGACAGAGATGAGCAGCGTTTCTAGTGCTCATCTAGGGGCACATAACATGGGTGGTTTCTTTGAGACAATACTAAAAATCAAATATGTCTCAGAAAGTCCTAATGGGAAGAGGACAATGGCTAGCATCTTCTCCTCTACACCCTTGATACTTCTTTACAGTTGGGGCAGAGGAGGAGAAAAGGCAGGAGGACTGCAGGATCAACAAATGGGAGAATCAATGCAGAGCAAGGACTGAGTACTCAGAAGCCAGGTGCGTGAACCCATATAGCCATACACAGAAAGCACAAACAGTCAAGACTCAAACAGAACACTCATTGTCAAGAAAGTATTATGGTTGACCAAATGTCCTCTCACCTCTATGAAAGGTCTTGCAATTTTGGGTGCAATGGTTTCACTGACAGATGGTTCCTGAGAAAGCACCACAAATTCTTCAGCCTTCACAGGAAAGCCAGCATCATCCATGGGTGAGTAAACTTCAAACAGCTCCTGTATAGTTCGCTGAACACAAATAATAAGCACAATAATTTCCAGAAACAGACACAATCCTGTATCTGACCTGAGCCTTGGGCAGCATAAAACACACACAAGAATTATCCCTCATTAATGAATCCATATTTTAAAAAAAGGCCAGGTTGATATCAAATGTATTATCCTCCTGAGTGCTGAAGTACAGGCCTGTATTACCATATCTAATCGCTGAGTATTCTTAACATATTAAAAGTACCTGAGTTAAGAATGCCATCGAGTAGTCATTTCCTTGAGCAGCTACTTCCCGGATCAAATCTTTAGTTCCATTTTTTAACAATTTCTCTTCAATAGAATTGCCACTGACAAGCCTACAAAAGAAAAAGAGAGAGAAAAAAAGTAATAATATATAGATGAAATAAGTTATGTCACCTAGAAACACAAGCCAATACCAGACACAAGTGTCCAAATGGTAGCCAAAGAAGCAGCACCTACCTCCTGTGCTGATCAATGTCCACCACACCACTCTCTGTCAACCCCTCTCCAACCTTGACTCTTGTGAGCTCTGGAGTCTGTAGTACATCCCTCTGGCTGCTACCGTTTCTACCCCTAAATTCTATATTTCCCCCCTACATAGACATTCTCACCCAGCCCTGGACTGGGTGTCCTTTCTGACACTTTCGGAGCACAACAGGTAGACCTGACAGCTTCCCTGACTTCCTAGTTAGAGACTTTCAAAAGAGATCCAATTCTTAATTACATATGAACAGTTTGCATGTTCCCAGCAAACTGCTATGCCCAGAGGAAGTCTCAGGGTAGTACCCCTAACACGCCCCATCATCCATTGTCTATTATTTTTCTACAACATTCACAGTTTTGCTTTAAAATATTTTTTAAAAATTATATGTATATGGGTGTTTTGGCTACATGTATGTCTGTGTACCATTTGCATGCTTGGTGCCCATGAAGGACAGCAGGTGGAACTAGATTTCCTGAGACTAGACTTACAGACAGTTGGGAGCTGCTATGTGAGTGTTAAGAATTGAACTTGGGTCCTCTGGAAGAGCAGACATCTCTCCAGCCCTGATTATTTGTTATTCGGATGCTGAGTGCTAAAAGTCAAGAAAGAGTAAGTTAAACCATTTTTTAAATATTTATTTATTTATTATGTATACAATGTTGTACCTGCATGTACACCTGTATGCCAGAAGAGGCACCATATCTCATTATAGATGGTTTTGAGTCGCCATGTGGTTGCTGGGAATTGAACTCAGGACGTTTGGAGGAGCAGTCAGTGCTCTTAACCTCTGAGCCATCTCTCCAGCCCAAGTTAAACCATTTTAACAATATTTCTCACAGGGATAAAAACAACAAATGAAAATTTTCTGGAAGAAAAAAGTTCTAAGTAGAAACATGGAAACAAGTGACCAATCAAGGAGCACTGCTGTCTTGTCATAATAGGATGAGCTTTAGGAATATAAAAAAGCAGCCAGGTTCTAATTCATGACATAACACTAAAATAGGTTGCATTTCTGTCCACCTTTAGATTATAAGGACAGCAACAGTCTGCATGTAATGTACCACCTTACATTCACTTGATAGCGGCACATTCATAAAAGTGGGTGCGGTTGGGTTTTATAGCGCAGACTAACTTCAAACTCATGACTTTCCTGTCTAAGCCTCCTGAATGCTGGGATTTAAGCATATGTCACCATGTCCAGTATGAGTAACACTTTTTTTTTTCTTAATAAAAACACACAAACAACAAAAAAACTGCATGTGGTGCATGCCTGTAATCCCAGGACACTGGGAGAAAAGGCAGATGAATCACTGTGAGTTCAAGGAAGGAAGGAAGGAAGGAAAAGATGGATGGAAAGTTATAGTGATAAATCTCCTTCAATGTAGGTCCTGGAGATTAAACTCAGATAAATTAAAGGCAAATGCTTAATCAGCTGAGCTATCACATGGGCCCTGTGGGCAAATTTTTAACAGATATATTGTTGTACAATGTTGTCCTTCAGGCAAAATTGCAGCAATCTTCATCAGATCACCTGTGCCTGCTTGCAAAAGACCATCAGGAGTATTGATATCCTCTCAGTAAAATGAGCTGGGAAAGGAGGTTCCTCATCTTTGTATGCAATTCTGCGCTAACTGCGTATGAATGGGCTAGAGTACAAAGGCCCAGGGAAGGTGAGAAGAAGAGAGTCCATCTATGCAGTGATGCAGAAGTAACCATCCATTCTAGGCTGCTGCTTTGAAGCTGCCTACATTCCTGCAAGAAACCATTCATGCTCTATAAGCCCAATAAACTCTGCAATGTTTCCCAAGTTAGGCTTTGGTGGCATCAAACTTTGGCTTGTCTTTGGATGTTCTTTATAAAGAGGCAGATGGGAAGGAATTGTTGCAATACGTATTTTCATCATTGTTTGCTTTTCTAACCCCTTCCCCTAGGCAGCCAACACAAAGGCTATTAGAAAATGCTATTAGCCTGGGTGTACCGACTGGTCTTTCATGCATGCAGCATGAGGCACAATCCTGTCTGCCATGGCATATGCTAACACACAGTTGCTCCCTTTGCTAAGCAGCATGAGGAAGCTGCCTATGAATATGCTTTCCTTTTGTCTGCTCAGTAGATAGGAGTATGGCTGCATCCTAATGGATACTCCCTATTCTTGCTGCAATTAACAATGTTACACTATAGGGCAGATGACTTAGTGTGATGATGACAAGATAAAGGGCATAGCACTTTTTCAGTAAGTCTTCTCGAACTGCTTTCAGAAGTGCTGAGGCAATCCCTGTGGCCCATAGATATGGCAGCTTCCATTTAGTAGACTCAGCGTCTCTTTGATATGCTGCCTGTTTGTAGGCTGAAAGGTGTATTTATATTCAACCTGAGTATCATGCTACCTCACAGTGGGCTGGATCTTCTTCGTGCTGTGACACTTGAAATTGACTATTCAAATTCCTAGGCCCTCTTTATGCCCACTATTAAATAAGAGTACCTTATTTTTCAACTTATGAAACAGATCTGACCTTTGCCCTAAGAACTGCAAAGCATTACTTCCATTTTATCATTTACCTGTTTAGTTTACATTTCTTGAAAATACTGGGAGACCTTTGACACTTTCTATGAGCTGTCAATTCAAGTCTACAATATTCAATTCAAGCTGTCAATTCAAATCTACTATATTCTTCAACACAAAATCTGGAGCCCATTTATCTTTTGTTGTGCTCCTTAGGAAACAGTGGCCCAGCTCCATTCTCTCAGAGACAGCTAAGGGTATAGCACACCACACACAAACTAGTACTGTATTACAATAATAAACAACACCCAGAAATTTAGAAGCAGCCATGGGGCCCTTCTATCTTCCCAATTACCCATGAATGGCTACCAGTGACAATTTATATGCCTGAAGATAATGAAACATGTAAAAATCTTTCAACAGATACTTTGTATTTTATATTACAAACCAAACATAAGCTGTGCTCTCCAGGTGCTCTAAAACAGGTGTAGCACACGAGCACTGAACACTAGGAAAACAACAGCAGGCCTGAGCCACACAATATTACAAATTCAAGCCAACGTCAAGTATGAAGATCAGACAGAATAGCAGTACTTGAAACATGTCTAAAAGGAAAATAACTCTCACAGGTATGCAGGAACTTTTTAAAATTCAATGGCAGCATAGTACATCTGGCTCTACCTCTTATCCTGTGTTTGTTACTGAGTTCCTGCACCCATACCTTCCACAAAACTCATTATGTGCACCTCTATGAGTTGGCCAGGATTGTCATCACCTGTATATGTGGATGTCCTTGCACCTCCCAATTCTATCACACCACTCCTGGGCCTTGGCGTCCATAACTGGATTTAAGTCATTGTCATAAAACACCACAGTGTCAGCCTCAACAAGATTTATGCCAGTGGCACGGCTGTGGGTGGAGAGAAGGGCACAGAAAATCCGCCTGTCTCTGTTGAAACTCCTCATCAGCTCCTGAGAGGAAACAAAGTGCTTTGGTTAACATTTCTTGAGAATACTGGGAGACCTTTGACACTTTCTATGAGCTGTCAATTCAAGTTATTTTTTAACAGTCCAATTTGTTCCATTTATAACATCTTACTCTGGCTCTCCTTCATACAAGCAGCAACTTCTATCCATAGCATCTCAGTGTCATGTTTAGACAATACAGGCATCATGCACATAAGATGCCATGTCCTATCATGCCCTGGCACTTGCTGTCAGCCCAATCTGTAGGCCCCACAAGAAAGCAAAGTCTTGCTAGGGAGGGAGCTGTGCTTTCTTCTCTATCCTCAGGCAATGCCAGGGCACTCTACAGACAAGAAGCCCCTGGAGTAAGGCTGAGGAAGTAAAAAAAGATCTCTCTAACCACTTAGTACAATGAACTGTGATGAATGTGAGTACTTCTCTTCTGTAATTATTTCCATGTAAAAATAGAACTAAAGTTGACTAACCCTCTCCCTTCAAATAACAACAACTACACTATTATAAAAAAAAAAAAAAAACAAAAAAAAAACAAGATCTTTTCTATCTGCTGTATGCAGTGTAGGAACCTTGTATTTGCTTTAAAACATAAAAAGAGCAACTAAAGCGTTGTCAAGAACACTGTTTTTGTTTTTCCCACTCTGGACCCCTTGTACTATATACTCAGGCTTGTACTGAGACACTTCTGATAATTTTCTGGTCTGTCATTTGGAGTTGTGAAGACAGTTGTGGTTCACTGACAAGGCACAGAACTCTGTATTTCCTTCTGCTGAGTATACACTGTGTTACTGGTCATAGCTTATCACATACACTTCTACAGTGAACAATTCTTTGTACCAATCACTCGGTGAGTGAAGCAGTATTGCTGCTGTGTGGAAGTCCTGGATGGGAATCACTACATGAAGTGTTTATTTATCTCTGAGTTTGGCAACCCATTTCTGAAGGGTTATGCTATAAAGAGGTTCCTACCAGCACGGCATATTAACCAAATGTTAAAAATTAGCAAATATGGTAAACAAAAACATAGAAACACTTTTCAATTTGCATTTCTTTGTAAGTTAGTCTAAAAAGCAGTCATATCTTTGCTACATAGCCATCTCTTAACCTATACCAGTACTATCCCAAAGTGACTAGAGATTACTATTTGTCCTGAGACACCTAGGACCAGACACCCAGCTGGTTAACACACTTGTTGTGTGTGTGTGTGGAGTCAGTCTGGAGTTCAAATATGTTCTTAATGCTACCTCTTTTGCAGAATGGGAAGTGGAGCACTGACCTCACAGCTGTAGGAAATGAAGTTTAAATCCAATGATCTGGGGTCATACCATAGAATCCCCATGAAAGGAAGATCATTTCTTACCTGCCGTTGTTCACTGTTAGCATTTTCATCAATCCGTACATAGGTGAGATAATGAAAGTTCAAGAACATCTCTAAAATGTCCAGCATAAGAATCATCTGAGATAAAATCAGCACTCGACGTCCTTCAGATTTCAGTTTCTGTAGCAGGATTGCTAAAGCTTCTAACTTCCCTAAAAAAAAAAAAAAAGAAAGAAAGAAACAGCAAGAGTCTTGCATTCCAGAACAAGTGTTATCTCACTTCACAAACTATGCCAATGGGGTCTGTCATACCTGAGTCAAACTGTACCAGCCTCAGCTCCGGGAACTGCAGTGAGCGCAGTGCTGTTAGCTGCTGCAGCTGTCGGTGGTAGGGGCCGGTGTGCTCCTTCAGGCAATGTTTCAGAGCTCTCAACCTGCTGCTATATAGTGAGGATGGCCTCGCCACCCACAGGGAGGGTGGTGTAGCCACCACTGGAGGAATCACACAGGCCACCCTGAGAAGCAAAAATCATGTGTGGTCACTATGTAGTACCCTGGACCCTCTGGGAACAGTGAGGCTTCTGGGCAAGGACAGAATCCTCTGACAGTGTGACTTGTCAGGTGTGCAATAAAACTCCTGATTCTATCACTGCAAGTCAATATAATTTTTTACAGCTGAAGGACACAACTTTAGTCAGGATAAATCTAAATGATCAGTGTAAAGCATTCTCCAGACCATAGCCACTGGCTTAGATTTTCTTGCTGGGACTCTTAGAACAGAAGTAAATTGGCTCTGGATATAAACTTTCTAAATGCTACAGGTGACATGTAAGTAGAAGGGGCCAGACCCAGGACACGCTGCAGAAAGAACAGCAAGGCCATGACTAACCTGACACGACTGGCTAACCTCCAGTCATTTAGACTAGAAAGCCCTCCTAAGCATCAGCTGAAGCTAGTGTGTATATATATTATATATATATATATATATATATATAATTTATTTCTATTTTATGTGCATTGGTGTTTTTCCTGCAAGTATGTCTGTGTGAGGGTGATGCCAGATCTTGATGTTGCAGACAGTTGTGAGCTATTACCATGTGGGTCCAGGAATTGAACCTGGTCCTCTGGAAGAGCAATCAGTAATCACTGAGCCATGTCTCCAGCCCTGAAGCTCAGCTTTAAATGTTATTTACTTACACACACACACACACACACACACACATATTTATATTTATATATTTTTTTTAGACTCATAACTCTAGGTGGCCTGAAGCTCATAGATATCCATCTGCTTCTCTTTTCCTCCCCAGTGCTGGGATTAAAGGTGTTAACTACCATAACCAGCTATCTTTACTTTTACTTATGTTTATGCTTGTGTGTCTATGTACGGATTTGTGCATACGCATTCAGTGCCTGGAAAAGGAAGAAGACGTCAGGTCCCCTGGAACTTCAAGGATTTGTGAACTCCTTAACACAAGAGCTAGGAACCAAACGGGTCCTCTGCAGAAAAAATATTGGATCTTAACTGCTTAGTTATCTCTCCAGGCTCTCAAGCTAGATCTTGGTGGTTTGCTCCCAAGTACATCTCTGCTAAAGTGGCCATCTCTGTGAAGTGATGTAAAAAGACAACCAGCAATTCAAAGATAAACAAGGGCATGAGAACAAATGGCTGGAAATCTACCACACAGCCTGGGAAGGCCTGGCACAGGCTGGCTCCCTGTCCTTTTCCTCATTAATTCACTGGTAACTCAAGAGACCAATGTTGAGACTAGTCTCTGCATACTGAACTCGGGCACTGGGTAATCAAGGCCTCTCCTTGGACAAGGATTAACAATGTAGTTCAGCCAGCTAAAGAAAATGACCCTGAAGCTGAGCCTGGAGACAGGGCTAGGGCATACAGAGAGGGAGGGTAGTCACAACAGCAGCACACATATCAAGGCCCAGGAGGAACAGTGTGGACACCTGTGGTGCCAAGCCCACTGGGGCTGCTCTATTAACTTGTTCTTAATTCTATTCTTCAATATCCCTGAGTAACATATGGCTAGTTTCATGGGTCAGTTTTCTTAAAAAGCCAGCTAATAACCTATGAACCATGCCTCCGGTCCCAAAAGATGTAGACCTGAAACATTGCAAACCCCCAAGCAACTCAAAAAGACAACCTGGGGGAAAGCAATTGGAAATAAAAACAGCTATTTAAAAAAAAAAAAAAAAAAAAAAAAAAAGCAAAGAATGAAAAAACTAGAGGATGTGGTAAATCATACTAGCATTTGAGGAGGTGGCAAGAGCATCAAGGCAAGCCTAGGTTAGCTACACAGAATTGGAGTACAATCTGAACTACGTGAGATGCAAAATTAAAAAGAAAAAAAGAAAATTTCTGGTGTGCAGCAAAGTGAAGGAACTAAAAGTAAAGGGTAAAAATATTTACCTGCATACACTAACTCACCTGTCAAGAACATCTTGAAGAGATTCTTGACGCTGACTCAATGTCAAAATCAGATCACCTTTAGTTTTTGAGGGTGACATATAACAGTTTGCTGCTTCCCAAGGTTCCTTTCCAAGATTGCTATCCAAAGACCAGCACAAAGGCCTCTTCCTTCTGCCAGGTAGGGAACAAATCCTCAGCAAGTCTCTGCCATACACTGGAGCCTGGGAACAGCGCCGCTCATTGATAAAATGCATCTGATCCAACCGTTCCTTCAAAAGTCTGCTCTTTTCCTCCTTGATCAAAAATGTCAGAAAAACAAAAGCAAAAACATTTGAGAAAATCATCTGACTAACTGCTTTGGGGACACATTCATTTCAACATCCATGGCCTACTTCTATAAAACTACTGGCAGAAAATATGAAGAGGCAAGAGAACAATCTCTCTCCCAAAACATAGAGGAAAAGACAAAGCAAAATGAAGAAGACAGAACCTCAGTATCTGCAGTCAGAAGCCTATCTCAATTTTTTCATTGCGAATGAGTGTGCATCTCTGACACTCATAAACTGAAAAGGATGCATAGGAGCCTTGGGTGTCACACAAAAGCTTCTGAACTGTGCACTTGCCATTGTGTGTCCTTGCATGTAATCCTTACCTGGGTTGGCCCCGCAGCAGGAGAAGCTGGTTTAGAAGCCAGCCCAGGTTCTCCAACAGCCATAGCACTCACTGCTACTCGACCGGGAACACCAACTACAAATGTAAAAGCAAACAAACAGCAGAAGGGGATGAGGGTGAAGTTTAATAGAAGAGCACTTGCCTGAAATGCTTGAGGAGTTCCATCCCCAACATCCTTGAGCTTCCTGCTCACAAATCAAAAAGCAAAAAGGAAAACCAACATGCAATGGATCCATTCTTACAGGTGGACTGCCTGGCCAATGTATAGAAGCTGGCTCCTGAAATCCCAAGAAGATAAAAGGAGCTGGCTCTAAGAGACTGGTGCATCAAAGCTATGTCCAGAACTGGAGTCAAGAGTGTTCTGGCACCGAGAGATCACATACCTGTCCCACATACCCTCCTCAGTCCTGCACTGGCAAAACACCACAGGTTATCAGCACAGAATAAGAACAGCTCCTTGTTTGCCCACGAATCAAACCCACCCACCAGCTCTAATATACAGAGGATATACAGGTAAGGACTGGTCCTTAAAGAAGCTGGCAGAGAAAAGGATAGAAGCTGAGAGTCCAGCAGACTTTGGGAATACAGAAGTGTACAAACCCTGCACCAAGTATATGGCTTTACTCTCAGAAGGCTGTGGGTACATTTGCTAAATATTTTGTGGTTCCCAAAGCTTCTTTCTTAAAAACAAAACTGTGTGTGTGTTTAACTTTATGTATCACCATTTTGCGTGCACATATGTATGTGTTCCACACGTGAGCCTGGGCCTGCAGAGATCATATGGGGATAGCAGATTCCCTGGGACTAGAGTCGTAGATGTCTGTGAGCCACCATGTGGGTGCTAAAAAACAAACCCCAGGTCCTCTGCAAAGCAACAAGTGTTCTTAACTGATGAGCCATCACTCTGACCCCTAAAGTTTTTTATTAGAAATGAATAATGGGATTTTGTCAAATTCAACCAGTACATTTGAGAGCAAAAGAAAGAATAAACCTTCATGTTTCTTATAAACAATACGTAAAAATAATAATAAAAAAAGAGCAAAATAAAGAACTGATGTCATGATGTGTGTAGAAACCAGACTATCACAAATAAGGCTTTGACATGCAGAAGGCCCATGGCCAGAGATGCATGATCCCTGTCCTACCAGTCACTCCAAAAAAAAAAAAAAGATTAAGAAATTCTCACCAAGTCTCCTTCCTGTTCAGAATACCCTACCTTGTGGGGTCAAGGGTACAGGGCTGGGACCACTGGTTGGGGGCTTGCTTCCCAGGGTGCCATGCACAGCGCCTGCCTGAGACACAGTCTGCATCACCACAGGGCCTGGGGCTCGCAGGTAGGGCTGCCCAGGAGCTGACACGATCTGGAGTACACTACCTGCAATCACATGTCCACCAGGGGCATCAGTAACAGGTGTATGCACAACATAGCTACAGTCCAGCCACTTCCAAATGGTATAGAAACTAATGAGTCCATATACTGCACACACAGTCACATTTACACAAGCAAATACATGCACAGCTCAGTAACCGATGAAGGAGGAAATATTCTGAAAATCCTAGATGGAGACAGAAAATCATCTGAGGAGAATCTGCTCTACAACAAATCAAAAAAAAAAAAAAAAAAAAAAAAAAAAAGGAAAAAAAAGACCATTAACCATGCACATAACCAGGCATATATTCATTGAGGACCACAGCTGCCCTGTGAGGGTCACAGAAACATTCACAAACCCATGCAGCCATTGTCAAAAGGATGAAAAACTACCACAAAGAGTTGGACTTAAGCCCACGTGCCTGTAACTCTGTGACTGCTCTTCAAGAGTCTGCCACTTTTCTATTATGTGTGCCTAAACCTTACCAACTACATTCCTGGGTGGCCCTGAGTCTGAGATCCCAAACCCCATGGAGAAGCTGTCATCCAGCCAGAATCCAGGGCAGTGTCTTTTGGAGAGACTTCTGAGTGGGAAGCAGGGAAGCTAGTAATGCCATAGAAATCTGTGAAACTGTAACCTGAAGGCAAGCAGTGAAAGATAACCTGGTGTTGGACGCAGCTAAAGAAGCTGCAATTGTTGCCTCATACCACTCAAGATTAATTTTAAGGAACTATTCAAATTTTACTACCTCCTTTCCTTTGAAAGCAGTGACTACATGTTCTTAGCCAAAGGTCTGAGAGGTTTGGATCCAGGAATTAAAATTACAACTAGCACAAATCTTGAAGTCTCGGATACTTGAGAGGCTGAGACAGGAGGACAGCATTGTCTCAGAAGTTACAGGTCAGCCAGGGCAAGATAGTAAGAACCCAATTGATAGGAACATAGACAGATAGACAGACAGAGCATTTCACCTACATAAATCACCTGTCTTTTGGCATTTTGGGGAAATTTTGACTCACATACATATTAACACATTTCTACTCTAACTTAGAAAAGAGAAAACTCTTTTCAAAGAGAAGATGGTATTGATTTTAAAAAATGAATATCACTTATTTAGGGCACTGCCAAGATGACCCATGAATGTCATCTCATCATTCCTCAACAAGCCCTGAGGTGAGACTTGTTAAAGCCACTCCTGTGTGAAGAACCTGAAGCTCGCAGGGGCCTCCCACTTTTTACCCTGCTACCCAGACAGGTTCTCAAGTGCAGTGCTGAAAGTGCCATACCTCTGTCCTTGTCAGCATTAGTATCAGCTGGTTATCTCTTACCTTGCAGCTGCAGAGGCTGGCCTGCTGTAAGCTGCCGCAGCTGGCTATGTGACAAGGTAAACTTATTCCCCTGGAACTGCAGTGTCACAGGTGTCTCTGGCTGGGCAACACGGCTCTGTGGCCCTGCAATGGACGCCAGCTGAGCTATTTTCACTACTTCCCCACCTGTTAAAACACAGAAGAAAAGCTCAACTAACAATACTTGGAGTGAAACCATTGACAATTGTATAACAAACACTATAAATAATGACATACTATACTCTACAGTGCCTATACTATACTCAAGTGTCTTCAAAACACTAGTTAGGCATTGCTATCATTTTAAGAAAAGTTATTTTAAGACAAAAGAAAAAATTCTATTAAGTATCAGACTTCAATGATTAATTTATTTAATCACAATTGGCAGGGACTTTCAATATCAACTACTACTCATCAAACTATTAAGGAATATTTTTACTTTTCTCTCCAAATAATAAAAGAGAAAAAGAACAGTAAATATCAAAATTATCAGAAATCTATTTGCATTAAACTCTTCTGATGACTTAAAAAATTTGGAAAATTATGTGTCCCACGAATACGATCAGATCACCAACATAAAACAAACTTTAATCATACATGCTTTTTACTTAAGTCTACGAAAACTTAAATAATTAAGTCAGACATAAATTTCTGAGTTTATATTAATTCAAATGAACTCATAGGATTTGATATTACATATTACATATCAAATGACCAGAAGCTTACAAGACTGTTTACCCAATAGGTCCTATCCAAGTTCAAACCTTTCCCAAGAAAATCCATGCCAGGGTTAGAAAAGGTGCCATAAAGAGAACAATTAGTAAAGACTAGCAAACTACCTGAAGATGTCTTGCACACAGAATAACTGTGCACAGAAAGAGAAAAGGAAAACCAGAGACAGAGAGTTATACATAAACACTTCAATCTCCCATCAGCCCTCCTAGATGACTAAAGCCAGCTGAACCCCTCATTTCACACACTACTATATGTTAAGTCCTCCCATATTAAATATAACTGTCATCACCCACTGAAACATGACGTATATGCAGCTTTCTCCTCTCATGTGACCGCCTAGGACAACCACTCTACACTGCTGGCCAATGGGACTCAAAAGTTTCCCCTGATGCTTTTCTTTCCCTTCCCAGTTTTTCAAAAAGTCCTCAATGTGACTTTGTTATATAGCAAATAAGAAACACTTATGACCTATAGTATTTTAGGTTGGCATAATTTCCACAGTAGGCTGGAAAATGGTCTACAGATTTGGAAACTGCTAATCCCATTGCTGGCAGTACAAAATCCTGAGCTAGGAAAAAACAGTAATGCTGTTTTAGTCACTGACTTGTTGAGAAACATCTCTTTTGAGGAAGTATTCATCCCAAGTTTAAACTTGGAAATACGTAAGAAACTAAAAAGAGCTAATAGTGTCCAGAAACCTAATGCTAATGCACATGGTCTTCCTACTTGCCCTCAGTGTGGACCTTGGCCGGCATTGGACAGACCTGTGGCTAAAGCTAAGTGAAGGTGCTAGCCCTGACACCAGTGCAGCACAGGAGGAAAGCAGAGCTGCTTGAATGGGGAGGAGAAAGAGTAAGACAGAGCAGGGCCCTGGACAATGACTACCAGCAAGGCCCCACCATGACAGGCATCACGCTCCAGGCCTGGACTGAGGAATAGACAGAGGCAGTGGACAGCAAAGGCTCTTCAGACATCCCGTGTTCCTGACACACTGCTCCAAGGCAGTGAGAGCAGACTCTGGACAGTAAGGCCACTTACTGGGCAAGCGGGCCTGGGCCTGCGAGGTAAGCACCAGCCGCTGGGGCGGTGCACTCTGCCCGGCCACCAGCGAGGGGGCCTGGGGCGGGGGCAGGGGTGGGCCTGGGGTGGAGGCCTGGACAGCAGTCTGAGCCCGCAGTTTCGAAGGATGGGCTGGGCCTGCTGCTGTGCTGGAGGTCGAGGTGGGTTGGTGTCGAGGCGCACCGACGGAAGCCTGAGAGTTCTGAAACGGGGCTGCTGCTGCTGCAATCAATAAGGTTGTTTTGTGCAAAGCTGTTAGAGGTTCTTCATAACAGGCAGTATTTTACAACCGAATGTTAAAGAAATTACATAAACATTTCACAGTCTCTCAAATGAGAAGCCCAAGCTTAGGAAACAAACATGGAGGGGCTGGTACAGTTCTTAGGTTGAGAGAAACTTGAGGCTCCCTATGAGCTGACAGAACACATAGGACACATATCCTGGACTAGATACAGGGCTGTCAAATGCTGCCAGCTGTTAGAAAGCACTCTGTAAACACGCAGAAGCACTGCTCTCAGCTGTACAGAAATCTTGCACTGCTGTTCTCAGATGAGGTTACAAGACCACTTCTAGGTCTTTCCCTGCCTCTTTAACATAAATAAAGCTAAAACAATACTATCAAATGCAGCAGGAAGGCTCAGAACTTTGCTGAACAACCTTGATATACTTAAAGAAAAATACTTTTCAGAAGTCCCATCACCTGCTCAGCTAAAGTGAGCAGGGAAAACCCAGCATAGGAAACAAACTCTATATCCAGGCACAGTGTTGCATGCCTGTAAATCTCAGCACTCCAAGGACTGGAAGCAGGAAGATTGAGAGTTCTAGAGCATCCTGGGCTATGTAGTGAGATCCTGTTTCAAAAAAAAAGAGAGAGAGAGAGAGAAAGAGAGAGACAGAGAAGAAAAAAGGTACCTTCAGCTCATCACATCTGTGCTGGCACCTTTGTGGGCCCTTTGGAGGTTTCCACAATCTGAGCAGTGACTATAATGCTCAGTAAGTAGGCCAGGAACAGAGTGCTAGTAGCTTTCCCAGTCTTCCACGAGAAAGAGAAAAAAAAAAGAAAAAAAAAAAAAAAAAAAAAAGCTGATTATGTAAGGTACCTTTTGTATCTGGGTTGGCAGAAAATGTAGCAATTGGTGGCCGTCCTCGAACCTGGCCCTGTGGAGCAGTAGTGGCCGTGTTGGTGGCTGCCATCCGAGGTGGATGTGTGCTGGGGAATGGCACGGTGCGACCCTCCGGCTTCTGGCCATATTGCACAGGCTGAAATAACCTAGATGCCCATTGGCCCAAGCAAAAGACATACAGCATCATCAGACTGCACACAGCATGGGTTCTATAGGACTACCTTTCAGAGACCAGCTGGTAACACAAGCTAAAGAAGTATAGTGGAGGAACAAAAGGAACTACAAATACAGTTGACAAGAAGTTTGCATCAAGCCTGTGGGAACTGCTGACAAACTCTGCATTCAAAAGTTGTATATCTTAAGTGGTAACACGATACCGTTTAATCTTAATTTTTAGGTATATGTCAAAGTATGTTAAGAGAAAAATACCTCTGGCATGTAACAACCACATTATAACTGTAACTATATTACAGTTTTGAGTAAGAGCAAAGAAAAAGCAAATTCTCTAGTAGTACACATGTGACAAGATAGCCTATGAAATGGACAGAAATGGCAGCAGCTGGTAAGGTACACAAAGTGCCCAGCTAGGCGGCTGATTCTAGTGTGATGACACACTAGAGCTCTGTGTATGAGCTCTGTGACTAGAAAATGGAAGAACAAACAAGGAACTGGCCATAGAAACCTCTTAGCAAAGCCCCAGGTACATCCAAATGGATGGCCTTGTCTGTATTCACCAGCTATAGGCTTCTTGTATGGGTCTGTCAGACCTGAGCTGAACTGCTCTGGGAAGCCAAGTCTGAAAAAAGTTTGAAGAATGGGACTCTTTATTTCTTAAAAAATAACTATTTTCTGTTTCCCTTTTTCACCCTATCACAGAATTCTACTTCTTTCTTATCACTGGGTTTAGTTTGTTCAGAAGCATTTATATCCTGATTTTATCATCCATCTCTCCTGCATCATGATATCCCTCACTCCAAATCATTTATATAATTGTATTTTCACGTTTGTTTTGTTTTTTGTTTTTCAAGACAGGGTTTCTCTTTGTAGCCCTGGTTGTCCTTTAACTTTGCTCTGTAGACAAGGCTGGCCTCAAACTCAGAAAACTTTCTGCTTCTGCCTCCCAAGTGCTGAAATTAAAGGTGTGTACCACCACTACCCTGCTATCTTGTCACTTATAAGAGCAATGACTTCACTATTGTTGAGTGGACCCCATGTCTGCCCTTGTTCCTGACCATAAGCATACACTGCATTCTTCCTAGTAAGATGTCTGACTTGGCCTTGTCAGTTACTGCTACATCAGACAGCACGTTGTTCTCTGCCCTGACATACCCCAAATCCTAAAGCTTACTTTATTAAAAGTAACCAAGAAATATCACTCTCAGGATTTGCTGCCTCTGTTCAAGTGCCTCAAAAACATCTTCAAGAACACAGCTTCTTATACCACCTCTGACTGCCTAGGTCAGCTAAATTGCTCATGCCCACACATCCTTGGAGCAGTAGACATGCCAGATGAGCCACATGCTGCTTCTGACCCATCCACACACCTGCTGGCCTTGAGCTTCACTGCTGCTGGCCGGGCTGATGGAGGGGGTGAGGCAAAGACTTCCTCCATGAGTTTCCGAGTCACTTTTTTCTTAGACAGTAATTCAGCCTCGTGGCGAGTGATTTTATTCTCTAGCCCAATGAGATCAAATATAGAAAGATCGGTTTCCTTAGAAGAAAAAGAAATAAAGAAAAAAAAAAATTCTGTAATAGGTGGCAGAGGAAAACACCTGACCAAGAGTCAAAGCCTGCTAAGAATCAACTGAGGAAGTTCTGTTTATATGGTATGGCAAGCCCTCTCATGCTTGGGCTAGGTAAGATCACACCCCCTCAGAGGCCAGATCTCCTTTCACAGCAGGACAACAGCTATTTGGGCCCTCCCAGCATCATGTGAACAGATATTGAGATAACCTGGAACAGCAGAGGAGCAGATGAAACCAGAGAGTCATCATCCAAACAGTGCAGAGACAAACAGCAATCTTCCCCACGAAAGGGGAAGGGCAGGTGTGGGCTCCATGTGCTGATCGCTATGTAGGAGTGACCCCTGTAATGCCTATTGTGATGACCCAGTGCTTCACAGAGTGGAACTAGTCAGATTCATGACCATGACCCTGGCAAAAGCAAGTGCACTGGTTTCCACAGCACCACAAATGTGTATTTCTCAGAACTTGAGAAAACAAGAAAGTAGCATCACACTGAAGAGGTTGAAAGACAAAAAGAGGGTCATGGAAGCCCTAATGATGCTAGGACAAATTAGGTAGTTCAGCTGCAATGGCATAGTTGACAGCTCCTTAAAGAGGTAGATGGAGTTGCTATGTGAGTCAGCAATTTGACTTGAGGTACACTCAGAACAATGAAAATCCAGCCTATAGGAATGTTATCAGCTATACTAACAATAGCCAGAGATTGAAACCATCTAGGTATCCATCAACTGATGAAAGGATAGACAAAATGTGGCCTTTCACAAGAAAATACTACCCAGCCCTTAAAAGGAATGACATTCTGACATAACACATTGATGATGAACCTTTAAAATACTCCAAGTGAGAGAATCCAAATACAATTCTGTGTGTGTGACCTGTCCAAAACAGGAAGGCCCACAGAAACTAAACAGAAGGAGCTAGAGCAGTGAGTAGTTTTCAACCTGTAGGTCGTAACCCCTTTGGGGAGGGGCCAAATGACCCACTCACAGGGTTACCAAAGATCACTAAAAAAAAAAAAAAAAAAAAAAAACACTGGTATTTACATTACAACTCATAATAATAGCAAAATTAGTTATGAAGTAGCAACAAAATAGTTTTATGATTAGGGGTCACTATAACATGAAGAACTGTACATAGCATTAGGAAAGCTGAGAATCCCTGAACTGGAGAGAAGAGGGGTTGGAAAGCGATCCCATGCAACCATGTAGATTTTATCTAAAAAGTGCTAGAAATTCTGTACTATCTTTCTAGGTCCTCTACTTACCTTCCATAATTCTCTCTCCAGAACTTTGAGAATTAAAGAGGCTGACCGATACTGCAGAGAACCTGCTGCATAGGAGGAGCCTGGTACCCGCGGCTCTACCAGCCCAGGATGGTTGCAGATCCGCTGTAGGCGTGTCAGGACACTCAAGACACTGACAAAGTGCCCACTCTTCAGAGCTTCCTGAGTCCTGCTCATTGAGAAGAGGAAGATTTCAGGATCAAGGGCTAATGTATGTTCATTATCCAGTCTCATCATCAGTGACTTTCCTAACCTCAGAAAACATAGGAACTAGCAAGGTTTCTGAAGACTGGGTTAATAAATTAGTTATACTGCACATTCAATTCTACATTCCTGTATGGGTCTTTATGGAGTCACTACAGAGTCAAGGGGTGGGTACAGGCCAAATTTCAGGTGACACAACTTCTCAAGGAGAAGTCCATTCCTTTATAAAGGGCCATGTCTCAATAACATCAGGATAAGTGCCCTGAAAGAGGAGTAAAAGCATACAAGGTATGGTTTGACATGTGAAAGGAATCATTAAGCCAGAAGGTGAGATGAGAGTACCCTCGAAAGCACATCCCCTGATCCTTCAAGGAGAGTACAGTAGTAGATGAGATGCCAAGGAGACCATAAACCAAACCTTGCTGCAGTAGCAGACAGACTGAGACCCACAAGGCACACTAGGACCAGGGAGCTGCACCATGGAATAGAGCTCTTGACTGAGGAAAGTGGCTCCCAAAGCAGAGCAGAACATTTCCAGCACTCCAAGGCAGGTAGTAAAGAATGACATATCTGGAGAGCTTGAGAGAAGGATAGAGAACCATCATGAAATGACTGCAGGTTCCAAACCCAAACAACTCATGTAAATGATACCGAGAAAGAGCTGGGCTCAGGAGGAAGCCTGAGCTCCTTGTGGGAAGTGACAGCTTAGTCACTCCAGGGGCAAAGTAGGTGTATATCAGAGAAAGGTGAGGCTCCTGAGAAACACTGCCAGCAGGGGATGCCACAGTAAATCTAGCATGGATAACAGAAAAGCCAAACACAGGCAGCTTGGAATCCTGTGATAAGGGCCTCTGAACAGGACTGGGCACAAGAAAAGAATCATGAGCAAGACAGAGTGACTGTCCATATAGCTTTGGAGAACAGAAATAGAACAGAACATAGATAAGACGTGTTTAAAGCAGTTACCATGTTTGGCTTTCAGTGGGCTAAGATTGGGATCTACTTCCCTGACTCCAAGAATGTTAGACATTTCCAGTGATGGGGTGGGGATGACCAGGTGCAGGTAGAAGCAGGTAGGAGCAGAAAGGAAGCTCATCCAAGAGCCAGAATTGGTATTCCTATGCATCTGGACAGTGTAAATGTGGAAATCAGGGCCTATCTCAGGTTTTTGTCTGGCAGTCTAATGGTCTACAGAAACCTGTTTCCTAAGGGCAAAAATGGGACCAACGTGCAAAAAGGCTTAACACACTACCCTTTGAATTGTGACTCAGAAATGGAAGAAAACATGAAAAGTCTCACTGCCATTCTACTCAGAGCAGTTGTCACAAAACCAGCCAAAGATCATTAAGACAAGATGTGCTAGATCCAATGCCATGACCTACCACACCTCCACAACACATGACATCACTCCCAAACACAAGCATCTCACTTGGTGGCATAGTCACAGATCAAAACAAGCTAAACTCCCTGAACAATGACTTATCAGAGGACAACCTAAGGAATTTAAGGGTAACTAAGCTGTGTTCCCTTGTCTGCTGGTGGTGGCACTTGAACTCCACAGAAGGGCCAATTTCTTCCCAAAAAAAATTACTTCTCACTAACTAGAACTAGCACATCACTAAGGTCAACAAAAGATGTTAACATTTTGCTGAAATATCTGACAGAAACCAGTGTTATAGTAGCAACATAACTAAGTATTTTCTGCTTGTGTAGCTTCCAGGGTATAGAGGTTGATCACAGTAAATGCTATGAGGGCACAATCACTGCTCCTACTGCAGACATGATAGGCTATGTGTCTCATTACCAATATAGTTTGGCAAGGACTGCATCAGAAATGGTGTAAAAATAAGCAGCCATCCATTCTTATACTCAGTCCCAAATTTTGCAATAAGCCTTATAAACATGCTCCAGCAATGCCAAATTATTTCTTGAGGGCATCAAAAGAACCACAAGGTACATTGAGAACTTTTGAGATATATTACATTTCTTAAAGGCTCACATACAGCCTGTGCTCTGCAAACAAAAAGGAGCAAGAGGCTGACCAGGTTCTACTTGCTTGTCATGAATGGGCCTTGTGCCCCACTGCCTCCCAACCTTTGTACACAGCTCTGTCCACAGCTAAGTCTTCTGCCTACAGCTAAAGCAAGAACTTACAAAATAGCTTTGGGTATGCCTGCTCCAGAGTACCCTACAGCACCGCATTAAATTCTCACCCAGAGTGGGAACCTGTAAACCAAGTGAGACTAGCCTGATGAACATGCCATGTTCCACAGGCCATGTGAGGTCATAACAAACACAAGTGATTCTTCTCAGCTGCCTTTAGAGTCAAGAGTGTCTAAGTACTGAGCACTACCAAGTTTAAAACTAAAATTTGTTTCCATGTTTTTTCCATTTATTTTAAACACATGACACCACAGAGAAAAAAAGAATCAAGAGCCACAGAGAGGATTCAGAGGGTTCAAGTTGACAAAGAGAGCTACCAGGCAAGAGCTGGGGGATGACCTGTTTAGGTCACAGGATACTATAACATGACATGGATACTATGCCTCACTGGGTTTCCTCCCAGAAAGACCATACTGACCTGGTGGAGCAGTGGCTTCAAAAAGAAAGCTGGTCAACCAGTTGAGTTCACACTAACTATCCATGCTAAAACAAGCAGCAGAAGCAGCAGGCAGTGAATAGACATCAAGCTACATAAATGGCAGGTGTGCAGTGTAAGCATATCTAATGGGAGAGTAAGCCAGAGGTAAGAGGAAATGTTCTAGAGACTGCAAGAGCTCCTGGATGCCTCAATGATATGCACACTTACTGAGGCAATAGCATGTATCTGCTTCTTACTGCTTAGATGCACTTACCTAGGCTGTAGGATAACATCCTCGTACAAGGCTTTCTGCCGACTGGAAAGGCGGCACTTCAGCACATGCTCATACTTCCTGCTCAGCTGTTTCTCCACATCTCTCTTGGTTCTCCTCAAAATGAATGGCTGTGTGACCTGGAGAAAATAATAACCATTCTTCTCCCCTATATGCTATGGTGTATTTAGCAGAAGGCAGATATGCTTTAAATGAGTCAGCTGTAGTCACAGAAGCAAACATACCCTGTGTAATCGTATGACCATTTTGTGATAGTAATCCTGGTTTTCCTCATTGGGAGCTTTCAGGGGGAAGTTCAGGTAAGGCCTGGAGATTCCAGGAATGAGAAAGTGCACCATGGTCCAGAGCTCCAGGAAAGTGTTGTGCAGAGGCACGTCAATCAGAAGCAGGCGCTGCTGGCTACATACAAAATGAGACAGTGTTGGACTCTGAAATACAGAAAGAAGCTACATAACTTTTCTTTATGGCAATGTGTGATGTGAGTGGAGACAGAAGTTCTATATATGCCTTTGGGGAACAGACAGGCACACTAGCATGCACAATGGCATGCACAGCACTAAGGGAAGGGGACAGGAGTCATAGGCAGGCAGACCTCTAATTCAAGGCCAGCCTGGTCCACATAGTTAGCTCCAAGATAACCAAGATAGTGAGACCCTGTCTCTGAAAAAAGTATTGAAGGGGGCTGGAGAGATGGCTCAGATGTTAAGAGCATTGGCTGCTCTTCCAGAGGTCCTAAGTTCAACTCCCAGAAACCACATGGTGGCTCACAACCATCTAGATCTGGTGCCCTCTTCTGGCACACAAGTATACATGCAGACAGAACATTGTATACATAATAAATAAATATTTTTTAAAAAGATTGAACAAAGGGACTCTGTGTATCTTACACCCAACATGCTGTAACAAAGAGGAGGAAAACTTCTTTTCACTAAATTGATATATGTATATAATTATTTAAATTTAAGAAGAATCCTAAGTAAGAACACTTAGAGAGATTTGGAGAGGACAGAACACATGACTATGGTCAGACCTCTGCAGCTTGAAGATGGCTTCCCAGTGCCGCTCAGTCATACCCTTCACCCGCTGCATTTCATCAATGACAAGGCATTTCCAGTGCACCCTTGAGAAGGCAGTGTAGCCTCGGAAGAACTGTTTATAGGACGTGATGCAGATGTGGAAGCTATTGGGCTCAGTCCACTCCTGTAATACAAAAAAAAGCCTCTTATCTCCCTGCAACCATGTGTAGACTACTGGTGGGCAATCAGGTTCAGTCAAGCTGTACACATCACCAGCAATCCAACCCATTCTTCACAACAACTACACAAGAAAAATTTCAAAATATTATTCTCTGTTCTTCCAGAGCCTAACAGTCTTTATTGACAAATTGGGCTGCTTTCAAGGCACTAGAACATTGTCACTGGGAAAACAGATTGACAGAGATGATCCTGGCTTTTATAGTGTATAATCTAAAAGGTCCAAAAATAAAATAAAATAAAATACAGATGTATAGTGAAATTTTGAGTTTCTTAAAAAAAAAAAAAAAAGGGGGGGAATCTTATGTGGATATGTTTTTTGTTTTAATCACAGGTGTAAGATGTGGGGCTGCTTCAGATTATCCATAGCAGCTGACTATAATGTGTCTTGTGCTCTGGCAAGGGCGTGATTTTACCAGCTCAAGATAGTTGACATTTGGAATTCTGGGTTCTCTTGAGGAGGTATAAAGTGCCAGAGCCGAGACAGCCTGTGAGGGCTGCCCCTGCTTGCTGCTTTTGCTGTTGGGTTGATGCCGCTAAGAGGTACTTGCCCAAGGAGCTTGGCACTCCTAATCAGCAGGAAGTAGCCTGAGATCAACAGCCCCTTTCCTCTATCATTCTTTCTCTCCTACCTCATGTTGATGGGTTAGAAGGTATAAGGCTAGTGGAGGGATGTAGGTAAAAAAATGCAATAAAGTAGCCAAAAGTTACACAGGTATCTACATTGCAGCTAACTACAATGAGATTTCCAAAGCCAGCTGGAGAAGGAGCTGTGGCCTAATGCATGCCCTCTAAAATTCATGGTGAACTGGCTCCTGACTGTGGCAGCATTGACTTGATCCTTCCCAGTCCCCCAGAATGAGTCCATTTACGAAAGGGTAGCAAAGATCCAAGTGAAACCCTTCTGAATTTCTACCCTCCCCTATGTAAACATATCGCAAAAAAAGTATCATCTTGGTGCTGGAGAGATGACTCAGAGGTTAAGAACAGCAACCAATTCCCAGCAACCACAAGGTGGCTCATAACCATCTATAATGAGCTCTGGTGCCCTCTTCTGGTGTGCAGGCACACATGCAGGCAGAACACTGCATAAATAATAAGTATTTAAATCTCTTTTAAAAAAAAGTATCATCTTAGAAATTGAAACCATGCCTTCATCAGACACCAAACCTTTCAAAACTTGGTTGTAGGTTACTGATCTCTGCAACTCTAAGCAATACATTTCTACTCTTTATAATTATCTTCTCTGTAGTGTTTTTTTTTTTTTTTTGGGTGGGGGGGCATGCTGCCTGTTTCTATTTTACAGCAGGAGAAAAAGACAAACACATGGTAAAAGAGAAAATGCACCTCAAGATTCAGCCTTAGTAAATTTTACTTGACATAAATACCATCTAACAGTAATCAAATGACAGATACTGCTCTATATACACTTTCACTTGGGACCTGGCACTATTAAGTACTGGGGGCCAAACAAAACGTGTATCTGTTACAAATATTCCTGTGACTAATCCAGAGAAATCAGGCAGTCTCAGATACTCCTCTAGGCTTGTGAAAATCAACACAGTCTTGAGGTAGGAAGCACTGCATTCTCTCTCCAGAGAACTCAGTTCTGAACTATTTTCCTTACACTACTGGGAACTCAACTCAGGGCCCATACATATCAAGAAAGCACTCTATTACATCTGTAACCCAAAAGTAAAATGGGGTCGCATGTTTAAGCCGCTTTTTCCCAGGGAACTGGGAGTCCATCTTGTGTCCTCTCTGCTTCAAGGGACTCAAATTCAAGAACCAAATATAGGTTTGATAGCTTACAAACAAAAAAATATCACTGATACATGGTAATCACATTAAGCAGCATGTAATCGTACTCAAGTGGCTAAAGCAGGAGGATCGAATGGTTGAAGCCAACAAAAGGAGATTCTATAGAAAAATTAAGATGCTGGGCACACTGGTGTGTGCCTGTAATCCCAGCACTCGAGAGGCAGAGACAGGCAGATCTCTGTAAGTTCGAGGCCAGCATGGTCTAGAAAGCGTGTCCAGGACAATCAAGACTACACAGAGAAACCCTGTCTCGAAAAACCAAAATAGGTTTAGCTTTATTTCATGCTTAATTATTATTGTGGGACATGTGTGAGATATGTCTATGTAGTTGTGTATACAGCACAAAATGCCTACAGAGGTCAGAGGACAATTTTGTGGAGTTGGATCTCTCCTTTATACTTTCACGTGGTCTCTACGGATCAAAATTAGGTTGTCACGCTTGTGTAGCAAGTGCTTTTTTTTTTTTCATCTGCTGTACCATCTCTTTGGCCCCGTATATCGTATTTAAAAGATGCTTGGCTAAAGGCATAGTTCATTGGCACACCTCTTGTCTAAGATGTGAAACCTGGGTGCATGCCCAGCACTGCAAAACAGAGAGAAAGAAAGAGAGAGAGACGAGAGAGTGACGGGGAGTGGGGGGGTAGCACTACCTGTCTTTTTGCTTTGAGTTCTCTGTGGCTGCCAACATAAGAAAGAGTTTTGAGGCCAGGACACCAGCGTTTCAACTCAAGTTCCCACTTGAGTATGTTACAACTCCTCATGACAACAAGATGAGGGCCCCAATTACCTATAAAAGAAAAAAAAAAGCTGTGAGATCTGGTACCTAAAGCTGAGTCTGATCAGAAGCTTATTAAGTATGTGGCCTCCAAAGAAAGCAGAAACCAAGGAAACCAAAACTATCCTCCAACGTAATTAATCACACTGCCCAGAATAGGAGCAGGGGTGTCCCTCATGCACTATGACAGGGGTCAGGCTCTCCAGAAACACTGCTGAAAAGAATGGACACAAATAAAACCAGGATCCACTGACAGCCACATGAACTTCTATCATAAGCCTGAGAAAGAACTCTTGTTTGGCATTTGGGAGGCACTGGTAGGCCGAACTTTATGAGTTCTAGGTCAGCCAAACTGTATAGTGAGACCTTATTTCAGAAAACAAACTAACAGCAACAAAAAAATAATTCTGTCTATGGCAAGCAACTCCCCAAAACAAGAAAGCTGCTGACGTGGGACCTCGGGCCTTGATTCCTAGAAGAAAGCACCTTGTAAGTACAAAAACAGATACGCACCTCCTTAGGTACCCACTTCTAAGAGAAGCATACTCAATTTACCCAGTGATCAAACTTTGCCTCAACACTGCATTTTACAAGTCAGTAAGTAAACTCAGAAGGCAAATTTAAATTTCTGTGCCATAAATAAAATAAATGCACATAAGTGTCAAAGACAGAAATGGTTAGTTTTAAGATAAAGCTGCACTTCATGTATCTGTGGCCATGGCTGAAGCATTGCTACTGATTTTGAAAAGGAATAGCTCAAAAGAAAAATGAACCACTGTTACAACTGAAGTTTCAGAGAAAAAAACTTAGCAGAAGTGTTGGCATAATGTTCTTTTGGAATGTATACAATTTACCCTTGTTCACTCAAATACTGATTTCTCTACCCCACTATCTGGTTTCAAGTCAGACACTGCATTGTGATACTTACTGTAAGCATCACCTGTCTCAAGTTTGTGTAAATACGCAACCATTTGTTCTCTCTTTTGTCAATTAAACAACAAACCAGCCAGTGCTATACAATGGAGAATATACGGTGGGACATCCTGGCCCGGAGAGGGGAGAAGGAAGCAAGTGGAAAGAGAGGAGAGCGGAGTCGGCAGGAGAGGTCTTGGAACCATGTGGAGAGAGACCTAAGATATGACTAAACGCAAGTATAGCTGAACGGTGAAAGCTGAGTGGTAGGAAATTATGTGGGCTTGGAGGTTTAGGATGAAATAACTATTGCCCAGCATTGTGCTCTAATTAAATAAATCCCAGTCTCGGTGTGGTGATTTGGGTATACAACTGGTTTAGGAATAACTGCTGATTAACTAAAAGTTAAATCAATAATAAATATTAATAACCATGAACACAGAAGTCAATAAACTTTATTTTTCCTTGTTGGTGGTGATTCTAGAGATCAAGCCAGGATCTCTCTAAACACTGGGAGGAAGAAATGGCTATTTCAGAAGACCCAAGTTTGATTCCGTGCACAAACTTCAGGTGTCTCACAACTGCCTGCCTATGTCTTCAGCTCCAGAAGGATCTAATACCTCTGCACTCACAGACACATACATGTACACATAATTTTAAAAGTAAAAACTACAATTTTTAAACACCCTTTTAAGTAAGGAAACATGACCAAACCCAAAACTGCATTCATTCTAGAAAGTAAAACAGGATTAGAAACCTTAGGGGTTAGAATGATGGCTCAGTAGTTAAGAGCACTACTACTTTTGCAGAGGAACCAGGTTTGATTTCCAGCATTGCAGGACACAGATGACTGTAACTCCAGTTCCAGGGGATTCAATGCCTCTTCTGGCTCTATTGGCACCAAGCAACCGCATAGTACACAGACATTCATATAGGTAAAACACTCATACATGTAAGATAAAATAATGAGTAGGGGTCTAGAGATATGGCTCAGTGGTTAAAAGCGTGGGTTGCTCTTCCAGAGGTCCTGAGTTCAATTCCCAGCAACCACAGAAGCCCTGTCAAAAGGAAGGAAAAAAAAAAAAAAGGAAGGAGAGAGGGAGAAAGGGAGGGAGGGAGAGACAGAAAGAAAGGAGAGACAGACAAGACAGACTTGGTGACACTAGGCCCAAAACAGAAACACTCAGTCTTAGAGAGATTAGGAATAAAAGGGACATACCTAAACATAATAAAGACAATTTAAAGAATGCCAATAGCCAACATCAAATTACATAGAGAGAAACTCAAAGCAATTCCAAAATCAGGAACAAGGATGTGAAGTGGAAGTTTCTGGTGTCTTTGAAGACTCAGTTGTGTCATGTAATGTTTTGCTAGAAGCTTGTGAGAGGGCATGAGATGTTTTGCTGAGAGCTATCTGTGCTAGGGGCATGCCAGCTGAAAACATCCATGGGTGGATTTTGAGGAGAGGAGATATAGAAGCTGACTGATAGTGAGACAGATAGTTTCTGAATCGAAATCACTGTGCTAGTCTTAGTTCTTGGATACTTCACTTCACACAGAAAAACACTCCAGAGAACGTCTCAGGGTAATCCAACTGAGTCTTGTGGCTTTCACTGTCTTACAATAATCTGCTGAATTGTGCTCATTCATGTTGCTGTTTGGTTGGTATCTGGACTGGGCTGCTGGTATCCAGACAATGAAGAATGGCATCACCCTAAGGAAATACCTCTAAAAAGGTCTACAACTCCCTTTTCCTAATAACCTTCTTTCTCCCCTACCTTTGGTCAGTGGATAGGAAAGGAGGTAAAAGCATTTAAGAACTCTAAATAAAGTAGGTTTATTGAAAAACCTAAGCCTACAGGTGGCGCGCAATCTAAGCCTACAAGGATGTCCACTCTTTTCATATCTATTCAATATAATAATTAAAGTTCTAGCTGGAGCATTAAGACACATGAAGGAGATCAAGGGATAACAAATTGGAAAGATGGTATCAAAGTATTGTTGAGGATATGATACTTAAGTGACCCCAAAAATTATACCAGAGACTCTATACCAGAGAACTCTTATGGCTAATAAACACCTTTAGTGAAATGGCTAGATACAAGATTAATCCCCACCCCACCCCCCAAAAATCAGTAGCCCTCATATACACAAATGACAAATGAGCTGAGAAAAACAACACTCTTAACCATAGTCACAAATAACACAAAATATCTTGGGGTAACTCTAACCAAGCAAGACTTGTACAACAAAAACTTCAAGTCTTTGAAGAAAGAAATATTAGAAGAAGGAAAGATCTCCCATGCTCATGGATTGCAGGATTAACCTAGTGAAAATGCCATCCTACCAAAAGCAATTTACAGAGTCAATGCAATCCCCATTTCAACACAATTCTTTACAGATCTTGAAATGACAATTCTGTATAATAAAAGAATATCTGCAGGTATTACCATCCCTGATTTTAAGCTGTACTACAGAGCTATAGTAATAAAAACAGTATGGACTGGCATAAAAACGAGACAACTTGATCAATGGAATCAAACTGAAGACCCAGACCTAAATCCAGACACACATATGGACAACTAATTTTTGATAAAGAAGCCAAAAATATACAATGGAAAAAAGAAAGCACCTTCAATAAATGGTACTGGTCTAACTGGATATGTACATGTAGAAGAATGCAAATTGATGCACAAAACTCAAGTCCAAGGGGAGCAAAAGACCTCAACATAAAATCAAATACACTGAACCTGATACTCAGAAAGTGAGGAATAGCCTTGAACGCACTGGCTCAAGAGACAACTTCCTGAACAGAACACTGATTCCACAGGCACTAAGAACAACAATCAATAAATGGGACCTAATGAAATCGAAAAGTTTCTGTAAGACAAAGGACAAAATGGCAGCCTACAGAATGGGAGTAGATTTTCACCAACTTCACATCTGACAGAGGACTAATACACAAAATATATAAATAACTCAAGAAATTAGACAACAAATAATCCAATTAAAAAATGAGGTACAGATCTAAACAGAGAAATCTCAACAGGGGAATCTCAAATAGCCAAGAAACAAAGAAATGTTCAGCATCCTGAGCCCTAAGGAAAATGCAAATCAAAACTGCTTTGAGATCAATACCACAAGTCACAGCTTATACTGCTGAGGAGGTAGAGCAAGAGAAACACTCCTCCATTGATGGTTATGAGTGCAAACTTGAGCTAGATGTGGTGGTGCATGCCTGTCATACCAGCACTTGGGGAGGAAGAGGCAGGTGGATCTCCGTGAGTTTGAGGCTAGCCTGGTCTACAAAACGAATCCAGGACAGCCAAGGCTACATAGGGACACCCTGTCTTGGGAAAAAAAAGTACAAACTTGTACAGCCATTATGGAAATCAATATGGTGTTTCTTCAGAAAATTGGAAATTGATCTACCTCAAGACCCAGCTATACCACTGCATCCTAGGATGCTCCATCCTACCACAGACACTTGCTTAGCTATGTTCGTTGCAGCTTTATTCATAATAAGGAGAAACTGGAAACAACCTAGCTATCCCTCAACTGAAGAATGGATAAAAATATATATATATATCGTACATTTACAAAATAAAGTATTACTCAGCTGTTAAAAACAATGACATTATGAAATTTGCAGGCAAATAAAGAGAACTAAAGAAAAAAAAAAATCAACCTGAGTGAGGCAACCAGACCCAGAAAGACAAACATGGTATATACTCATTTTGTGTGTGTGTGTGTGGTTTTTCTAGACAGGGTTTCTCTGTGTAGCCTTGGCTGTCTTGGACTTGCTTTGTAGACCAGGCTGGCCTCAAACTCACAGAGATCTGCCTGCCTCTGCCTCCCTGAGTGCTGGGATTACAGGTGTGCATCACTGTGTCTGGCATTCATTTATAAGTGCACATTAGCTATTGAATAATGGATAATCATGCTACAATACACAGACCCAGAAAGGCTAAGTAATAAGGAGAGCTCAAGGAGGGACACATGGATCTCTCTGGGAAGGGGAAATGGAATAGATTTTGTGGGAAGACAGGGGGTGAATGGGGATAAGAACAGGAAGGTTCTGTTGGGGCAGTGAGTAATGCAAAAATGGAGTACTGAGAGAGATGACTGGAAGTGGGGGGCTCTTGAGGGGTTATGTAGAACCCTAGTTTAGTAATAAACTCCAGGAATCTGTAAGAGTGATCCTAGCAAAGTCTCCTAGCAATGGGGATATGGAGCCTGAACTGCCTATCTTCCATAACCTGGCAAGACTCCCAGAAATGGGACTGGGACATCAACCCAGCCACAAAACCTTTGACCTACAATATGTCCTGTTTGCAAGATGTGCTGGGGTAATGAAGACAGAGAACTTGTGGGAGTGGCCAAACAATAACTAGTCCAACCAGGCCACAAGAAGGAGTCCATGTCTGACACTGGGTGGATGGCCAGGAACCAGAGGCTAATCTGCCCAGAGACACAGGAAAGAACCAAACCCTACTGTGTCCCCCCACTCCCTGAATGATATTCTGCTATATTTATACTCGGTACCTAGCCTGATTATCATCACAGCAAATGATAGCAGTTGCAGAGAAACACAGCCAAACACTATGCAGAGCCAGGAAAACCACACAGAAGAAAAGAAGGAAAAGATTGTAGGAGGCAGGGAGGTCAAGAACACCACAAGAATATGACCCACAGAATCAACTAGGCAGGACTAATAGTGGCTCCCAGTGACTCCCAGAGCAACAAACATGGACCCCATATGGGTCTGAGTTAGGGCCTCTACAAATACATTATGACTTTGTAGGTTGGTGTTCTTGGGGAACTCCCAACAGTGGGAGTGGATGCCTGCACTTGGGATCCTTTTCCTACTACTGGGTTACCTTGTCCAGCCTTGATATGAAGGTTTGTGCATAGTGTTATTGCAACTTGTTATAACATGTACAGTGGATATCCCAGGAATGCCTGATCTTCTTGCCCTTTTTTTTTTTTTAAGAGAAATGGAAGAGTGAATCCGGGGGAGAGGAAGGTTGGGAGAGGAACTGAGAGAAATGGAGGGATGGGAAACTGCAGTCAAGGGATTATGAGAAAAGAATAAAAATAAATAAATAAATTTAAAAAGTAATTTCCTGTCTCAGGTAAAGGAGCAGAAGAGGCTAACACAGTCTTCTCCCTCAGATCCAACACATGCTGCTGATGGAAACGGAGAGACTCTTACCTTCATTACAGGCAAGGTGAGCAAAAAAAGCAATGATCTGCACAGTTTTCCCAAGCCCAGCTTCATCAGCTAATATGCCATTGAGATTCTTCCGGTATAGCTTGGCCAACCAGTCAAGGCCAATCTTCTGATAGTCTCGGAGAGCACCATACAGCAAAGATGGAGCGCTAAACTTTACCTATAGTGAGAGACAGACCAGCCAAATTATGACTAATCAGCACATTTTCTCAGAGCCTGATTCTAGAGCCAGCCCCAAGTGATTTTCAGAACACAAGTGCAGCAAGAACTGCCTTTTCTAGCAATTTCTGTGGAACCTGTTGGGAGCCAAGAAAAGCTTTCCTCACCGAAGTTGTGACCCGGGCACTGCCCTTAGGGAGGATAGCTTCAGCCACAGCAGTAACTTCTGTTATATCCTTGGTGTTGGGTTTTCCAATGCTCACTCTCTCTGCAGCTTTAAACTGATCCATGATGAAGAGGGAGTCAATGAGAACTGAGTCCCTCTGGCTTTCCCTGTCACTAGGACAGTCTTCCACATCTAGAAAAAAAATGAAAAAGATAGAACTAAGACTGCTGTGAGTTTCATGAGCCTAAACATAGAAAAGGGACAGGGGTGAGATATAAGGAAGAGTAAAGAATTAATTGATTTTTTTATTGCAATTCATTTTTATACATCCATAATACCATAAATGAATGACTCTCAAGTAATGTCACAATCAACTACATCTGAGACTCAAAGCATCATCTGTCCAAGCCTGGTGTCCAAGAAATGGCTCTGTTGATTAAAAGCCAATAATGTGGAAAGAATTATAAGTACCTCAAGCTTAATGATCTCCCTTCTACTACCATGAAAAAAAAAAAAAATAATAAGGAAAAATGAGAAATCACCACCCAAGTTTGGAAACAAGGGAAGAAGCCTTTGTCTTTGACCCTAGGTCTTGCTGTACAAGGGCTTTGTGAAAGGCCCTGAATTCCACAGGAGACACTCTGGCAACAGTCTCACCACTTCACAGTCCCATGTATCCTGTCTTCCCTCTCTCAATACTTGTACCTATCTAATAAGCAGAAAAATCAGAATGAGAAAAGGACAAGCTACAAGTCTGTGTACTCTGTGTATCTGTCTGGAATGCCTAATAAATAAAATTAACCACTAAAAACCTACAAGTTAATAAACAAGCACAGCACAGCCTGGACAAACAAGGAGACGCTTACGTTCATAAACCACAATATAGACCTAGAAAGAAACACCTCTACATCCTTCACAATTCACCCAGTGCTCTAATAAATGTACCAAGTTAACAAGTAAAAACAACAACTTGATGGGGCATGCTTTTAATCCTAAAACCTGGGAGGCAGAGATAGGCAGAAGTTTGAGGCCAGTCTGGTCTATAAAGAGAGCTCTAGGACAGCTACAAAGAGTTATACAGAAAAACACTGTCTTAGGGTGCGGGTGGAGGACACAACCAAAACCAAACAAAGTCTAAAACCCCAAAAGAAACCAAAACAAAACAAAACAAACAAAAAAACCAAAAAAACAATGGGGGGGGGATGCCACAAAACTTAAAGTGTCTTTAAAGGAACACTGTATATAAAATATTTTATTTTCCTGGCTCAAAATCTTTTTTTCTTATTCTTATGTTTACAGTCACAAACAAGCTTTTTCCTATCCAAAACCCAAAGCCCCTGCCACAACTCACATGAATTGAAGAACCTGCTCTTGGAGACAATATTTCCAATTTCTTACATCTTATTAAGTCTTTATTTTGGCTTTCACTTTAAACCTGAATTCTTTACAACACTAAGAACATACCCTCTTCCCCGCTGGACTCTTCATGGTCAGGTTCGGGCTGTGGCCACTGAAAATTTGGCAGAAAGGCACCTTCATACAACTTCATCAAATCAATTAAGGGCAATTCAGCTGAAAAGAATGGAAGGAAGAAACAAGATCACTTTATAACTGTAATTTAACTACGAAGAAGATAAACCACTCAGAAAGGCACAGAAAAAAAAGACTGGATGCGTAGCTTGCCACATACATTCCTAAAACAATACATGCAGGCTGGCATTGCTTATCCAAAATGATTAGAACTACAAATATTCATCGTTTTTGATTTTCTGGATTGGAGACCATTTACATACATTGAAATGAACACATACCTGAAAATCCACTATCCAAACTGCTGTGAAATCTGAAACTTCAGAACATCCTTTTTTCTCAGAAAATTTGGTTTTATATTTTAAAGTACTTTGGGTTCTGAATTTTTAGATTAGAAATTTACAACTTTCAGGGTTGAGGCATGGTTTAGTGGTTTAGAGCACTGCCTGCTCTTTCAGAAGACCTGAGTTCAATTTCCAGTATCTACATGGCAGCTCACAGCTGTCTTTAACTCCAGTTCCAGGGGACCTGATACCCTCACACCAGTTATTTAAAAAAAGAAAGAAAGAAATTTACAGCTTGCAAATCTAAAAGTATTGCTCTTTTTTCCCCAAAAATTAAATGCCCTTAACTAACACAAAATCTAAATATTTTCTTTTTCAGTTAATATCAGTATTAATTTAGGTTTATTTATTTTATATGTGTGTTTTGCACGTACGTATGTCTGCAGGTGTGGTGCCCACAGAGGCCAGAAGAGGGCATTGGATCCCTTAGAACTGAAATTACAGATGCTGCTATGTAGGTGCAAGGAATCAAATCTTTGTCCTCTGAAAGAGGAGGCATTGCTCTTAACTTCTGAGCCATGTCTCCAGTTCCTAATAGTAATTAAATTTTTAGACAGGGTCTTACCATGTAGCCCAGGCTGGCATAGACCTGGCAAAGACATTTCACATTAAAAATAAATAAATGAATACAACAGGCAGGATGGCATACACTTTTAATCTTAGAACTCAAAAGGCAAAGGAACTCAACTCTTGAGTTTAAGGTCAGCCTGGTCTACACAATGAGTTTCAGCCCAGCCATGGCTACACAGTGAGACCCTGTCTCAAAGATAGATAGATAGATAGATAGATAGATAGATAGATAGATAGATAGACAGACAGACAGACAGACAGACAGACAGACAGACAGACAGACAGAAGCAAGCTAGAGAAAGATGATGGCTCAGTGGTTATGAACACTTGTTTTTGCAGAGATTTCAGGTTTGATTCCCACATGGTGGCAAACCAACATCCTTAACTCCAGTTCCAGAGGATCTGCTACCCAGAAAACTGACCATGGCAGCCACTAGGCACACATGTAGTACATAGACACAAACATAAGCAAAACATTCAATAAAATAAAATGAATAAAATCTAATTTAAATTTTTATTTAAAAGTTAAAAAAAATAAAGCTAAGTATTTTTTTCAACTGAGACTATAAGATGAATACAGACCAATATGTTCCTCAGCTAACGGCAGCCCCTAAATGTCTCTGTGTGGAAACACATTGAGTCAGACATGTTCAAGCTGATGAACCTGCCAGAGTCTCCAAAAACTATATGGAAAGCTGAGAGGGTTTGGATTTAACAGTTAATTATATTCCACTTTAGAAAATTCCAGAGAACAACCAAATTTGTGTTTGACAAAGTATCAAACTATGACACAGAAACATTTTAAACAAGTGTACATAAAAATACTCATAGAAAGAAATCAGCATTACAAGCACTTATATTTAAGATTAGCCAAAATCTCCCTGAATTCACTTGCTCATGATTTATAACACCCAAACCACTGAAGTAATAGACAAATGTGTTGTTAAGCCAAGTGAAATCAAACATTATCTATAGATAGGGTGTAGTGTTTATAATGCACATCTCTCAATTTTTCTGAATGTGTGAAAAAAAATATGTTTATACAAGTGAATATAACAGAAAAGTGTTAATGAGATTTTATAAAATGTCTTAGAAAAAAGTTACCACCCCAAAAGCAACACCATCCACGCTGGTCAAGCAGATGTAACATGATCCCTTTTAAACAGAACATTAAGTGGTCCAAATTAACCTTCACATTAATCTTTTCCTCACGTCCAGGAAGAAAATTCCACCAGGTTCTGAGGACCACAGTGTTGAGTATAAGCCATAAATCTAGTACAAAGACTAGACTCACCCTCACCTACACAATGAAAGGACCCAGCTCCTTTCCTCCCAATAACCAACCCTCCTCATTGACCAGGGCTGGCTTGGTCTTTCCTGCTCACACAGGCTCTTGCTCTGGAAACCAGTCCAGATCAGGGGTGTTTAAAAAAAGCTATCATCAACTAGTGAGAATCTGTCTAAGGAGTATATTCCTCCCATCTGCCCACATCAAGCCTCTTGAAGGCTTCATTCTGTCCCAAGAGGCTGTAGCCATAGTTACCAGGAGGGCTGCAGAGTGGTGAAGTTATAAGTGATAACTCCACATGGACTCCTGAAAGCCAAGGACACAAACTGTCATGAGTGACCACCACAATGAAGAAATAAAGAAGGATATCAAGGTGTTCATACCTATAATCCCTGCAGAGTGAGGTGGGGAAGGTCTGACAGGGATACTGTGTATTCGACGACACAATTTATGGAATACAGAATAGGGGGTCTGAGAGGATGGCTCAGTAGGTAAAGGGTTTGCTGTACAAGCATAAAATCTGCATGAAGATTGGAATTCAGATCTCCAGCATCCATGCAAAATGCTACATGTACACAGCAGTCTGCCTGTAACCTAGCACTTAGGAGGCAGCCAGGGAAGTAAGTTAGACCAGCCAATAGGAAAGCTATGGATTCAAGTGAGTCTTTGCCTCAGTGTATGAGGTGAAGACACCCAACATCAATCTCTGTCCAAGGCAGACACACACATATACTTGAAAACACATGTGCCCACACACATATATATACATGCATACATGTATATATACCACACACACAAAGAATAAAGATTAGACAGCAACTACAGCCGTCCCTGAATAAGCGTCTCTCGCTGGTAAGCCTGAAAAATCTGCCAAAATCAAGTTTCAGTGAGTTGTGAGACTCACAAAGTATGCTAACAAACAGTGTACACAAACAGAGCCTGGGGCTCATAAGAGTCATCAGAATCAGATCTGTAATATGTGACACACAAACTACCAAGCACAAGGCTAGAGTTGTAGCTAGTTACCCAGCAACTACAGAGCTCTAGGTTTGATCCCCACCACTGAGGAGGAAGGGGAGACTAACACTAAAACAATCTATGGTAAAAGTTATGTTAATCTTAAAGTGGAAAAGACCTAGAAGAGAATTTTAAGAATGGAAAATAGAACCAGGGATCTAATAACATAGGCTCAAAGTAAAGAAACTAGAAATTGGCTTGTCAAAAATATAAAAATAGGAATCTATTCTTCTGCTACAAAATCTTAACACATTTGTCAGTAGCTGATGGCACCAACGTGCCAGCCATTGACAGTAAGGATCCTGCAGACTACATAATGTGACCCCAAGGGTTTACCTGGTGGCCATGTACGTAACACTGCACCATCCAGTGCTATTCCACTGACACTTTAAACCATAAACCAAAGCTAGATATAAGCTCAGGTGGGTGGAGTGCTTGACCAGTAGGCTCAATGCTCTAGGTTCATGCTCCAGAATAAACAAAATAAAGCAAAGCAAAGCACAGCACACAGAACGTAAACTGGTCCATTCAAAAGCCACCAAAATTCAGGTAAGAATCATCTATAAAAATAACTTCATATTTCTACACTTTCTGGATGTTTAGCATAAGGATAACCTTATGCTAAAACCTCTAAGTACAGTGTGAGAAATGTAAATTCCAAATAAGTGTCACTTTTTTTTCTATTTTTCAAAACAGGGTTTCTCTGTGTAACCCTGGCCGTCCTGGAACTCACTCTGTAAACCAAGCTGTCCTCAAACTCAGAGATCCACCTATCTCTGCCTTCCAAGTGCTGGGATTAAAGGCATGCACCGTAAGTGCCTGGCTAAGTCTCACTTCTCAACAGACAGATACAAAATCCTAGAAAAAAAAATCTTAAGCAAACCAAACAGAGTACCCAACAAAAGAGAATCACGATGGCAAATGTAGTTCATATTAACTGATCTAATGTAAAAATGCCATGAACCAAGGCCTACAATAAAGAGCATACACCAAAAAAATATAAGAACCATTTATAACATAAATGTCTATTTAAGTGCATATGAACTTCATTTATCTGATAAAGTACGAAGAAACCTGTACCTTATACCCAATGATAAAGTATTCAAACCATCGCCATGATTATCCCTACAGCAGCAGCAAAGCACTCTGCACACATCAGGTCATCACCCTTGCTTCAGGACATCCTTAAAGCAACATCCCAACACTTTGGAGGTAGAAACAGGAGATCATGCTGGCTACCCAGCAAGTTCAAGACTAGCCTGGGGCTACCTAAGACCCTGTCTCAAAAGTCACACATACACAGAGACAGAGAGAAACAAAGAAATTAATTTAACAAAAGACATTTTATATATTTAATGAAAATTTCTTCAGAAGGCCTAAATAAATGGAAAATTATATTCTGATCATACAATGGAAAAATCAACTTCATAGAGAAAGCTGTTCTCATAACTTATTAATATAGGTGGAGTCAACTCAACAGTTCCAACAGTTGCTTATTTTTTTATGTGAAACATGACTCCAACCTATCCCTGAAACAGTCTCTTCTAAAGAAATCATTAAAGAACTTAACCTAGTCAGATGTGGTTATCCTAAAGCAACAGTAATCAGGGTGGTTGGTATTCATATAGAAATTGGTACAAACCAGTCAATTAATCACAGAAAGAAGTGTGTGTAAAGTGAAGCAGCTTATGTCATTGGGGGTACCTATAAAGATGGGGGAGGGCACTGGAAATATAACCTGGTAGCAGAATGCTTGCTTGGCACCTGTGAAGCCCTAAATTCAATTCCCGGCACCAAACAAGGTAAGAACAAGACAGCTCAGAAAGGAAAGGCACACACCACCAAGATTAATGACTTGAGTACGATCCCCAGGACAATATAGTAGAAAAACTGACCACTTCTCCAAGTTGTCCTTTGATTTCCACATGTATGCTATAACACATAAAAATAAATAAATGTGAAATTTTTAATTAAAGTTTTTTTTTTTTTTTTTAAACCAAACACTATAGGAAGCCATCCTTATGACCAAAACATAAAGAATTTGCATCCCCCGGAGTGGGGAGAATATTCAGCAGTTAAGAGCACTTACTGCTCTCACAGAGAACCAAAGCTCAGTTCCTAGCATCCACGTCATAAAGCTCATAACCGTCTATAATTCCAGCTGTAGAGGATTCAATACCTCTGTGGTCACTAGCACTCATGGCACATACCCACAGGCAGATATACAGCTACACATAATTAAAAATAATAAAAACAAGAATTTGTGTCCAGAATATTTAAGGAACTTAGGTAGAAAACCTAACAGCCAAAAGAGCCAAAGACAGACATGAGAAAATGCACCTCACTGTCAGAGAGCTGCTCTTCAAGCTGTGGGGGGCAGGTCTATCTTCACCACCAGCTCTAAGGCTACCAGCACAGTCAACTGTATAAGCTACATAACTCTATAGACTAACCATGCTGCACACCCAAACATATGCAGAGCCATTTGTGTACAAATACCACTGAACAAAGAAATACCAACAGCAGCACTACTGAAATCAAAGTAACTGATGACATGTTTATGTGTGAAAAAGTATGTAGAGTTAAGGTATTAACAGCAATACCCAGCCATCTAGATAAAATTACCGGGCAGAACCACTAGAGAAGAACAAACCACACCTTACAAGCCACTGTCAAAGAATCGGGCTTCAGTTTCAACAGTGGCTAGGGAGACTCACAGAGGTAGGAGAGGAGAGTTCAGAAAGTGAACCACAAAATGTTGAGGTCTAACTCAACACCAGATCCGTTTCCTTGAACTTGGCAAAACAATGTCACATGTACTGCTGTCATTTTTATATGACTTTATTTTCAAATGTCTTGTGCCTCTTTAATGTTGAATTAAAATATTTTCAGTAAGACAGTGACAACCTACCTTCTTTGGCCAAATTAGAAAGTTCTGTGTGGTGGTCTACAAGCCCTTCATGTGCTTCCTCCTCTTCGATGGTCTCTTCTTCATCTTCCACTAAAATATGGTTATCATCAGACGTCAGGGTCATGCAAAGCATCACTTGATCTCAACATTATTAAATACTATTAGGCTTCAAAACTGTTTAACAGTTTAAAAAAAACTGAATGAAAAAAACAGTTGAAAAAAAACTGAATTAAATACTTCAATTTTTCAGGATGATTCTGGAAACCATTGTTATACAACAACAAATGGGAAATGTTTACCCTTTTACTTCAGCCTGCCATTTCACAGCCTGTTTCTTTCAATATGCAGTAGATCTCACTAACTCAGAAGGCTGGTAAACTTCCCACCCACTGCATAGCCCTCCCAGAAAAGCCACATACATGCTTCTGAGGATTCATCACTGCCTACCAGAGATGGGCCACAACCCAGTGTGTGTCCTCCCCTTAGCACTCCTGTGCTTCAAAGGCCATTACTTCATTCCACCTCACTCTGCAGCCCTAACCCTGGACCCTGCTCCTCTTCATCACAGGGGTCAAGGTTCTTGCCAAGAACTCTTTAGCACCCCCCAAGCACAACTCTTCCTCACAGGCAATCTCAAAGGTAAGAGGGCTGACCCAAAAAGCTGCACTGCACCCTCCCTCCTTGGCAGTAGTTCTTAATCTGGCTTCTTCTCATCCATGACCTTTCCTTTCTGAAACACACACTGAAACACATGCACATGCACTCATGCACACATGAATACATTCTGCCCACTATCTCTACCAAATCCCCAAATTCCTCAGTTCTTCACTACAAAACCTCTACCATCCACCAAAGTTGAAAGGCACCAGATTGCACATCTCTAGACCCTAAACACATAAAGTCCTAAACACAAACAGCCTGGTGCAACTTTACAAGATAAGCCAGACCTTTCTTGGAATTTCATTCCGCCATTTTTCCTGCACTTAATGGAGTAGATGGCTTAGGAGAAAGAGCAGTAAACAGGTGTGGTAGTCATGCTGACAGACACCACAACTGAAGGACAGCCTGGGGCTATCTCAAAGAAACACAGAGTTTAAGGTGACATTACCACATGCCTATAAGGCAAAGTAGTTTCTACTGCGTCTGATTTCCCTAAACTAACCCACTACTTAACAAGGAGATGCTCCCAAATCAGCTAGACACACCTATAGTCTACAAAGAAAATTATCTAAAGTCACTATACAAGGCTGGATGCCACCAAAAAAACATCTGCTCCCCAATCCTTTCTAAGTCATCCCACCCACGGCTAGCTGCCCTGATAAACATCTTGGCCTCCCAAAATCAATAGGAAGCCAAGGAGAGACAGAGAGGAACACAGCTCAGATCCTTCCAGAGGACACTCTGGCTAGAAGCACCAGAATTGGTCCTGACCTCTACCTTCTGCCAGTTTCAGTCAGAAGCTGTTCTGACAGCTAAGAGTCAGAGCTACATGAGAGTAGTTGAAAGACAGGGACCACCTCCTAGGGGAATAGCTAAAAAAAGAGACAAACACTAAGATAGAGGAGTAAACAGGAAAAAAAAAAGGGGGGGGGCGTCTGGAGAACACCCAAGTTGCTATGTCAATGCAGGGCAATGGTTGAACCCAAACTCCTAGCTCCTGTTACTCCTTATTTATCTTTTGGAGTGAAATTTAATCCTAACAGTTACCACACTAATAATCTGGCCAAACTCTCTCCATACTAAAACCTCAAACTTTCAAAAGTCTGGAAGTTTCCACACTGCAAGTCAAACTACTAAAGTTACAATGCTGCTTGAGACCCCACAGACTCACTCATCTAGCACCTGTTACATCACACACCATCATATGCTTCCTCTAATACCCAATTCTTCCTTCCTTCCTCTGTTCCTACAACCAGGAGGACATTTGTTTCCAAATAGGTCAGAAACCATGGACACAGCCTCATGTCAAGTCACTCATACTGGAGGTACATCTGTGTTCTACTCTTAACCAAGTGCCAACATTTAAACATGACAGGCGCTCCTCCCCAAAGAGACCAGTGTGGTAACTGTGGTGAGCAGTGAGCATATCATCCTTCAGCAGGCACATCTACCATACTGTACTAAGGGGTCTTGAGGACAGAAACAGACCTGGCCCCAATCATCTCTGTGTAACCACCTAAGCTCTCCAAATGCATCTGGGTTTTCAGAGATCACAAAGTAAGATACCACCAAATTGCTACAGAAGCAGGCCAAGTCTTGTGGAGATACCAAAAGTTACTCTTTTTACTCAAACACTCCTGGATAAATACAAAGATTAAAGTTTGTAACCAATTTAAAATAACAAGCCCAAGGACAATGGCAGCATAGCTATATACTATGACAATACAGAGTGCACATTCTGCTTGTGATCTCAAGGCCCTAATAAAGCACCAAGGGAGTAGGGAACAGACCTTCATCATCAGTTAAAGATGTACTAGCTTTTCTTTTCCTTCCAGATATTCCTAGATCCTGAAACAGAGTAACAATCAGAAATGTGAGATTCAATAACACAGAATGGGATCTCAAGGCAGAGTGTCTATTTAGCAGATGTCCAGTGGAGAACACCAGCACTTGCTGGGCAATCATGACATAGACACCACAGAGAAGAGTGAGGATGCAGACCCTCAATTACTATATTCAACTGCATTCTCTCAAACTTGCAGATTCATGTCCCATGTGAAACTACAGCTATCAAGTGCCATTATATCTTCTTTTTTTGTCTTATTTTCTTGTTTGTTAGTTTTGTTTTGTTTTTCAAGACAAGGATTTTCTGTATTGACCTGACTGTCCTAGAACTCACTATGTGGACCAGGATGGCTTTGAACTCATAGAGGTATCTGCCTACCTCTGCCTACTGAGAGCACTACCACCACCACCCAGTGCCACTGTATTTTCAAAGCAGACTGATTTTATAGCCTGTTGACTTCTTCAGGTAATATAACAAGACCCTCTGTGTCAGAGGCAACAACCCTGTACTCACCACAGAGTGCTCTGGTGATGTATCACATCCCTTTAGTCTGGTCTCTTTCCCTAAAGAGAAAAGAAATACAGTATTTTTCACCAAAGCTAGGCAACATGATGCTTTTTACCTCAGCAAGTGCTGTCTGTTTATATAAGCTGAGTCCTAAGGTTGTCAACACTCAAGAAGGACAAGGAGTGCAAGTTCTACCTCTTGCACTTGCAGAATAAACCCAGCCTCATTCCTCTCAGTAACCCAGGGCAGCTGTTTTCATCTTATGGTTCTTTTTATACCCTTGTCTGTTTTCTCAGTCAGCGTCTCATTGACTGAGTTCAGTCTGGCTTCAAATTCACAAACCTCTGCCTCTAACTGCTAAGTGTTGGGATTCAGACTCGTGCCATTTTGTGTAGCACTCATGTTACAGTTCTACAACTTTAGCCTCTTAGCCTACTCCCTCACCAACAATATGAGAGGTATAAAGACTCCTAGAACAGTATAAAGACTAGAGAAGACAATGAATGCCACATGTTGGCGTGTCACATGCACCTAAGTATCCAGTAACTAGGGGCAACTACTGCAGAAATATCTCAATGGGGCAAAGGCACTGCACAGCCCAATCCCCAAAGATATCTAGTCAACTGGTTTGTTTACTGTTTGGTTTGTTTACTGTCTAGAAACAGTACCTACATTCTGAAAACATTCACAGTTGATCAACTCTGGGGTACTGGCACATACTATACCACATGACAATAGAACTGAGCTTGTTGCTAGACCTGGTGATGCATACCTTTTAATCCCAGCACTCAGGTGCTAGAGGCCAATCTTACCTGTATACTGAATTTCAGGCCAACAAGGGCTACAGAGTGAGATTCTATCCTCCCCTTCCATGTGTGTGTATACACAAAATAAAGCAAATGCATGTACATATTCTCCCTGACCAATGAGCTCTCTAGCCAAAGCCAAAAAGCTGCACAAAACGTATTATGAAAATTTTGAAGCCTGTGTATATGTGTTCTGGAACGTAAAAGCAAGGCCTCACAAATGCTAGGCAGGCACTGTATTCACGCAATTCATTAAAACTGTCTTTAAAAGGCTGGCAAAATGGTTCAATGGGTAAAAGTACCTGCCATCAAGCCTGATAATCTAAGTCCATTCCCCAGAACCCAGATGACAGAAAAACCAAGTCTCACAGGCACAAGGTAGCACACATTCACTCATACACAATAAATAAACCTTTGAAAATATTTTAAAAATCATAGCTGGGCTAGTAAAATAGTAAAGAGCCTTACCACCAAGCCTGACAAGCTTGAGTTTATTCCTTAGAACCCACATGATAGAAGGAGAGAACTATCTCCAGAAAGTTATCCTCTGACCTCCACACATATCCTGGTGCACACTTTTGTTTTCTCCCATCCCCACACTAAAGAAACAAATGTAATACAAAAAAGGTTTCATAGCATACCTCTTCTGGAAACTTTCTGTAAATTTAAGGCTTTTTTCCTTTTCTCTTCTAATTCTACTTGCAGTTTTATTTCCACAACCTAAATGCCAAAAAAAAAAAAAAAAAAAAAAAAGCAAGTAAGTCATTAAGGATATACACTGTACAATTCTTCACATAAAACAACAGCTAGCCTACCTCATACACATTTGAGGAAAAAACTCAGTTTGGTGCTCTCCTCTTTATTTTGTGTCTAACTTTATCCTGCTCAAATTCTATTAGATAGTAAAAGTGTGGAAGTTCTTAGAAGAGATTTATCTCCTTTAAGGATGTAGATGGGAGCAGGTATCCTGTAGAAGACTTTGCCTTTAATGGCCACAGCACACCAAGAACTACCTCACAGGCCTTCACTACATTCTCACCTCAAAGCTGTGGCTTCCACAAGTACAAAAATAAACAAAGAGAACAGAATGGGATCTTGCAGAAGGCTAAGTAACACAAGGCCTCTGGCTGCACAAGCATGAATGCCGAAGCTGCTAAGGCTCTGTCCCCTAGTACAGTTTCACGGCTTTGACACATTACATTTTCTTTTAGATCTCACTGAATTCTAGCATTTACCTGTTCAATATTTGACCAAAAATATTCTATTTCTCGGGCAGTGGTGGCAGCAATTCGTCTCAATCTGCTCTGTTCTTCCTTTTTTCCTCTTTCCTCACGAAGTTTCCTTTCTTCATGATGCCGGGCTACAGTTCTGACAAGCTGGCAAAGAAAAGTTCAAGAATTTGTTGTTAACTGGGCATGGTGGCAGACATCTGTAATCCCAGTACTCTGGAAGGCAGAGGCAGGCTCTGTGAGTTCAAGGCCATCCTGATCTACAAGTCCAGGACAGCCAAGGCTATACAGAGAAACCCTGTCTCCAACCCCCTCCCCCCCCCAAAAAAAAAAAGAAAGAAAAAAAAAAGAGAGAGAAAAAAAAAATTGTTGTACTCAGGCTGGCAAGATGAGTACTTGGTGGCAAGACTAATTCCCTGAGTCTGATTCCCTAGGGCCCCATATAGAGCAAAAGGGCCAACAACTTCCACAGTTGTTCCCTGACCTCCACACAGGTGTACATGGGGGGGGGGGGGGGGGAGAACGTGTTGTATTCCATGCTATGCCAAAAAAGAGAGAGAGAGAGAGAGAGAGATAGGAAAAAAAAATTTAAGACTTCTCTCAGCCTAGCCAGGCAGTAGTGGCACACACCTTTAACCCCAGCACTCAGGAGGCATAGGCGGATCTCTGTGAGTTTGAGGCCAGCCTGGTCTACAGAGTGAGTGCTGTGAAATCCTTTCTGGAGTGGGGAGGAGGAGACTTCTCAACCTACAGTCACATATAAGGCAAGAGGAGGCTTGGGTGGGAGGATCATAAGTTCAAGGCCAGCCTGATCCACAGAGAAAACCATATCTCAATAAATAAAGCCACATTATTATTCACTGTTAGGTATATTCCTCCTACATTTTCAGGTGTAAGATGAAAACATGGATACAAGCAAATAAATATAATCACATTTTTTATTTGACTTTTCTAGAAAGTGATCTTACTATTTATATTCCTCAGATATGGGTATGGTACTACAATCTTTTTCCCCTGTTTCACATGATTAATAGCTTCCTTTACAACAAACACAAATTAACATGATTAAAGGGTCACTGACTATTTCACTACATGAATGCAGCTAAATGTCGAGTTCCTACACATAGAAATTGTTGGGTTTCAATAACTCACATTTTTCCCTAAACATAATTATGTTTATGTACCTTCTTTTGAGATAGAATTCTGCTGACATTTTTAAAAGTGTTTTTAAACTTTTTTTTTTTTAACTGTGGTGTGCATGCGTGTATACATGTATGCATGCAGGTAGGAGCATGTGAGTTTTACTGCCCTAAAATATGGAACACTTCATGAATCTGAATGTCATTCTTGGACCATACTAATCTTCTCTATGTTTAATTATATGTGCTGCTAAAGTAAGCACTGACTTTTTAAAAAAGATTTATTTTTATGTCTATAAATACTTTGCCTGCATGTGTGTGCAGTGCCTAAAGAGGCAAGAAGGCAACAGATCCTCTAGAACTAAAATGACTAACAGTTATGAACCATTATGTGGATAGGGGCTAGTAATCTAGGATCCTCTGAAAGAGTAACTGGTACTTTTAACAGGTGAACTACCTCACCAGCCCCAAAACTGACATTTAAAGGTTTCCTTTCTAGTGTTAATATGTCCATGTATATACATTTGTTGCTGTTGATAGGGTTTCATGTAGCCCAGACTGGCCTCAAATGCACTGAGCTAAAGATGATCTTCAACTTCTTATCCTCTTACCTCCACCTCTCAAGTGTTAAAAGTATAGATTACAAGTGTGTATCACCACACCTGTTTTATGAGTACTGCAGATCAAACTCAAGGCTTCAGGGCCGTTAGGCAAACAACCTGCCAAATAAACTACATCTCAACCTGAAGATTTTACTTTTATTTATTTTTAGGAGACAAGGTGTTCCTATATAGCTCTGGCTGACCTAGAACTCACAGTGGAGACCAGGCTGGCTTTGAACTCATAGAGTTCTACCTGCCTCTGCTTCCCAAGAACAGGGATTAACGTCATGACCCACCATTATATGGCTTAACATTTTAAAGATTTTTTTTTTTAAATGTACCTGCATGCTTTGCCTAAAAGTGCACATCTATACCCTCTGAGACAGAAGAGAATGTCAGATTCCTTGGAAACTGAGTTACAGATGTTTAAGAGTCCCCATGTGGATGTTGGGAACTGAACCCAGGCCCTCTGAAAGAGCAGAACATGCTCTTAACCACTGAACCATCTCTCCTTTGTCTTAGCTTTTCCCTTCCTAAACCAGATGAGGAAAGAGGGGAGTTCAAAGATTAAAGTGCATAGTCCAGAGGACAAAGGATCTAACCCAACCCTGAGTGCAAGGAAAGTAAAGAGAATAAATACTCAAGGCCTGGGTATGAAAACAACGGTCCATGATGTATGACAGGTGTAGTTGCCTATATAAAGGATAGCTGAGTCCCACTCAGAGGTCAGAATTTTCCAGAAATCTGTCTTCCTATTTTCAGCCATACCATCAAGCAGTGACACAGCAGAAGCAGGAATAAAGGGAGAGGATAAAGTAAAACCTATTAACCTAGGCCTGGCACACCTAACTCCCAGCCTGACCAGCTCTAGGTGCCCTGAAAACATCCTAATCCTAATTAACAAGGAAACTGGAAGGAAGAAGAACCCAGACTCTATACCAGGACTGCAGCAGGAGGCTGTGTCTACTCTGACACTAAGGACTCTGTCTCAGTTTCCACCTACATAACAGTAGGTGCTTTCTCAACACATTAAGATTTAAAGGACAGGCAAGAGTCTGATCCATTGCCACTCACAGCAATTGAAATCCCAACTATTCCAACAGACACAGCATGAATGACCCATGTTTCAAACCTACCTTCTTAGCAGCAGCCAACTTCCACCTCCGCTCCTGGGCAAAGTCTGTGGCCATCCACTGCATCTCTTCCAGCAAATAGTCCCAATGAGATTTCGGGCGAGGGGCCTCTTGAAGCTTTGGCAGCCGCCTTAGGGACCACAAGCCTTCTTTCCTTAAATCTGCTATTCGCTGATGGATCTGATTTTCCTGTAGGGAGCACAGATATGGGAGGTAAGGGTCAGGATATAATTAAAGGTACTCTGCTAAAGCATACTGTGTAAAAGGCTCAAGAACTAAAGACAGACTCAAAGAGCCAGAGTTTAAGGTAAGCATGCTCACAGTCAAGTGGCTCTAGAAGAACACAACAGGAAGAATCAGATTCTCCCATACACCTTTAAGGAAGCCAAGCAATAGTGATCCTATTCTAAAGAGCAAGACAAATGACCCAGGTTTAACTCAGCGGTAAAGCAACCAGCTAGCATCCCAAGCACCACTAAAAAGTGTGTGTGTGGGGGGGGGGGGGAATAAAATCAAAGGGCCAATATTTTCACCAAAAGAATCAAACAGTGTACAAGAGAATCAACCATGCCAGGAATTAACTTCAAAATAACCAAGAAGTAGAAGAATCGATTGTCTCTGACATGAACTCCATGGCAGGCTCTTTGACCTCCCCCCTCAACCCCCAGGAAGGAGCAGCCTTGCTAGGCTACAGAGGAGGACAATGCAGCCAGTCCTGATGAGACCTGATAAACTAGGGTCAGATGGAAGGGGAGGAGGACCTTCCCTATCAGTGGACTTGGAAAGGGGCAAGGAGGAGAATAGGGAGGGAGGGTGGGATTGGGAGGGAATGAGGGAGGGGACTACAGCTGGGATACAAAGTAAATAAACTATAATTAATATAAAAAATAAAAAAAGAAATCTAGAAATTAAATAAACACTAAAAAAAAGTAGAAGAATCAATGAAGACTATCCACAGTGCTAAACTCAAACCAGACAACAAGCACTGAGTTTATGTCAATCTTTTAATTCCCTGAAGAAGTTAACAAAAGAGTCATCCAACAAGAACTAAGTACAAATTAACTGACTCCCACCTTCAGCTATGACTAGAAGGCAATCAGCCCACCATGGTCAATTTCAATACAAGGCAAGCATGTCCATGAGTCTACTTCTAGCAGAAAAGGAAGCATTATTTGGTCCATCCCTGGTTTCTAATGATCATAAACTAAGTGTTCCATTTTAAATTATCAGCCTTAAAATAATAAAATGTATGTCACAAACCAAAATACAAGCAAGTTCCAGCTGTATTGTATTGTGACATACCTCTTGTTCAGCTACTCTCTTGGCCAAGTTGGGAGCAAGATCTCCCAAACCCAGAAATTAGAGGCTAACCTAGGAAATGAGTAGATCCCCCAAACAAATAAATGTGCTCCATGTTTGCTTAGGTGCGCTTACCAGTGTTATTTGTTCTGTCAGCTTATCCTGAGAACCATCCTGGGATGAGACTGCATTCTGAGCAGGACTCTGTGGCTTGGGGGGAGCCGACACTGCCACCCCTGGAGACCGGGAAGTGATGGGAGACAGAGCCTTGCTGGTAGAAGAAGAGGGTCTGTTCACTGGTGAAGAACGAGCAGGCAGGGGTCCAGGGCCTGAGCCACTCACAGGTACAAGGGGTGAGGAAGAGGAGGAAGTGGGCAGAGACCGCTGGCATGGCTGGGCAGAGTCCAGAGGGGGCCTGGTCGATGCCACTGTCTAGTGGGCAGAAGACAAGTGAATCAGGATCAAGACAAGGCTTCTACAGGTTCACAGTGTCCAAATGCCAGAGAACTCAGCCAGCACAAGCCAGTAGTCAGTGCATTCCTCTCCATGGCAACACACGCACACAAAATTAATCCCAACACAAACTACAACTCACAACCACAAGATACATGATATCCAAAGATTAAATTCTTCTACACAGAAACTAAACTGCATTATTAACTGCACCTTTGTAACTTGGTATATTAGAACTCATAAAAGCTTTTGCTCTTCTTCAGCTTTTTTCCTCTTTTTTTTTTTTTTTTTTTTAAGTAATTAATTAGTGCTGGAGAGATGGCTCAGCTGCTCTTCCAGAGGACCTGAATTCAATTTCCAGCAACCACATGGTGGCTCACAACCATCTGTAACAGAATCTGAGTCCCTCTTCTGGTGTGCATGAAAACGGAGCACTGATATACATTAAATAAATAAATAAATTTTAAAAGAATTAATTAATGTGCACGGTGGTGCATACTTTTAATCCCAGCACTTAGGAGGCAGAGGTGTGCAGATCTCTGAATCTGAGGCCAGCTTGGTCTACAAAGTGAGTTCCAGGTCAGCCAAGGCTACACCAGAGAAACCCTGTCTTGAGAAAAAAAAAAAAAAAAAAAAGATTTTCCCTTAAAACAAAACACCCTTGATTACATAACCTAAGTAGACCTTGAACTATGTCTTCCTGCATAAGCCTTCTGAGGGCTGAGGTTACACTTACACATCATCAAGTGCACTTTTCCATACATTTTTGGAAGATGTTTTCTTGTAGTGCTTTTGGGTCTGAACTGGCAAGTTTTACTTTTTTAATTGTGTAGAACCAAAATTTGTATTTAAAGGCATAGAAGAAAGAAAAGGCAGTTGCTTTGATCATGAAGTCACATGAAAAGGAAGCTAGATAAAAAGCCACAGGATTGCGTGCCAGCACTACACTCATCGCCCTCTGCTCACTCACTGCATATATGTGACCAGACAATTCACCGCTGTTGCCATGCCTTCCCCATTATAATGGGCCGCATCCTCAAACCATGAGCCAGAATCCCTTATCTAAAGCAAAATAAAACCCCACAGGACTGTTTTTGTTTTAGCTATAGAATGCTAAACTAGATTTTAATTTTTATTGTATTTTTATGTAACAACATCACTCAAAATGTCAGCTGAGCTTACTGTTTTTATGTAATTTTTTTTAGAGACAAGAGCTCAGTATTGTAGCCTCAGTTGGCCTTAAACTCTCCATCCTCCTGCCTCAGCCTCTTGAGTGGCATATTACAGGCTGGCGCCACCATTTCCCAGCTTGGCATCTTGCATCTTTTTAGCATCCATGTATGTCTCTTGTTACAAGAAGGCTGGAGAGGTAGAAAACTCTTCTGTGCTGTCCAGAAGCTACGATCATAAAAGGGGCCTTAACCCCAGCAAGTCTGTATAAAGTTCTCCCAGGAGCCCAGGAAGGAGGCCACTTAAGACAGAGGTAAAGGCCAGGAATAGTCCAGCAGGAAAACCAGTCAAGACCACTAGGGCAAGGAAGGCTCAGCAGACATACTCTCAAAATTTAACAATGACTCCCACAGTAAGTGTCTACCTTAAGAGGCTCAGAAGTCACATTAGATACACACACGTATAGAAATAGAGCTTTACGCAAGTGTAGCCACCTCTATTCACTCACAAGTTGTGATGTTTTCAGGAACACAGCTGAGGGACCTGTAGAAACAGAATGGCTTGCAAAGCCAAAAACTTTCTCCATGGCCCTTTACAGAAGGGGGGATAATCTCAGCCCAACTCATAAGAAATAAGGGTCTTTCCTACCCTCCCACAATACCTAGGTGACACTAGGGCCTCACACATGTTAGGTAAACAGTCTACTCAGCTTCCTTTATTTTGTGATGGGGTCTCTCTAAGTTGGCCAGGATAGCCTTGAACTTGCATTATTACTGTCACAACCACCTCCCAAGTAGCTGAAATTAGAGACCTGTGTTACAAGGTCCAACTAAGTAATGAGTTTCTATAGATTTATTGTTTCTTTTTCTTTTTTTTTTTTTTAAAGATTTTATTTTAAATTACTTGTCTGTGTCTCTTGTATGTAGCTATGTATGTGCACATGGGTATAAGTGCCTTTGGAGTTCAGAAGATATTAGAACCTGTGGAACTGGTCTTTTAGGTGGTTGTGAACCACCCAATATGGATACTGCAAACTAAACTCAGGTCCTCCAAGAAGAGTATTATGTGCTCTTAACCACTGAAGCACCTCTCCATCCCTGTACAGTTTCTTAAAAGCCATTTATTAAAGCTCATCATTTTAACAACAAAGGCAGAAAACAAAGGTAAGAAAACCACAGTGCTGCTCTAGGTCAGATTATGATTCCAAGAGAAGAAAGATCATTCTCATGAAAGCCATGGGGAGCCAGGTGTAGTGGTGCACGCCTTTAAATCCCAGCACTCAGGAGGTAAGAAGCAGACAGATCTCTGTGAGTTCCAGGACAGCCAAGGCTGCACAGATTAGATCCTGGGAGGGAGGGAGGGAGGGAGGGGCAAAGGGAAGGAAGAAGAAAGGAAGGAAGCCAGCCAGCTATGGAGACAGAGTTTAGTGGCCCTGGGGAGAACCAACCTCCTTCCCTAACCAAGTGCGTAGGCCTCCGCACCTGCCTGCCTCTAATACTCACAACCCTACCACTTAGATGATGACGAATGTCAAGATTGTAACCATGTGGCCTGAACTTCTCATAAAATAGGAACAGCAGACTCCCACTTCACAACTACTAAACAGAGAAACTAATGACAATGAAGTCCTTACCACACAGCACATGGCAGTCAGTTCAGACTGTTCTCTCCTTTCTGCTCCCATCTATTTTAAGTCTTTATTATATAACCTAAATGGACTTAAAGCTCTTCTGAGTTTCTTCTTTATTAATATGAGGGAGGTGAGAGCAAAGAGGCCCAACACTCACTGACTCCATCTATAACTGTTGTACCTATGTTGCATAGTCTCACTGGACTCCAGAAGCTGGCGTAAGTACTCACAAACCCACATAGGTATAAAGTCAGTGAGGAGGGGTGGCATCACTGATACAAGTATAGTGTTATCCACACTGGTGGAATTCACAGTATTGGGGGGGAAAAATGGGAAAGGTAGCAGCAAAGGAGGAAGCCTAGCTGACAGTGAAGAGTCTGGCCTCCCCCTTAAACAAAGCTGGAGTCTGTTGTGGGCCTTTTGCTTTCTGATATGTAAACATGTTTTTGTTTTAATCCCAGGTGTGGGATGTGGGACTGATCCAGACAGTCCACAACAGCAAACTATTTGCCTCATGCAGGCTCCGAGAGGGGCTCTTTGCCAGATACAGATAGTTTAATTCTGAGGACTCTGGAGAGGGAATAAAGGCCAGAGGCCAGAGAGGGTTGAAAAAAAAAGAAGGCTCCTGGTGCTCCCCACCCACACTGCTCCTTGTTGCTGTTGATGCAGTGTGAGGAGAAGTTGGGGATCTCCTAAAACAAAGTCTGGACTTGCCCCAAGGAACCGGATGACCCTAATCAGCAGAAAGTAGCTGAGAAAAAAACTATGCCCCTTCTCCCCACTAACCTTTTTTCTCTCCTACCAGGTATTGGGATGTTGGAAGAGATTAGGGTAGAGAAGGAAGAGAATAAGAAATTAAATAAAAGAGTTTAAAACTAACACCTACAGGAGTCAACTCTGAATTGTTACTTCATCCATCTCTCTTTGGATCAGTCCCACAACTTTCAAGACTGGAAAAAACTGGTCACCATCTAAGGGTTCCCAGAAGACCAAATGGGGTGACAAATAGCATGGACTCAACAGGTCGAGGCTTCCTCCACTAAAAGCAACAATAATAATGGTTTTCTATTACTTTAATGATTGTTATTACAAAGCCAAATAGAATTAATTAGCAACTGCTACAATAACCAACTGTGCTAAGAGGGCATGTAATGCTGCTTCCAGAAATGTGCAGGTTCAGGAAAACCACCCTACCAAATACCTAGACAGCAAGCCACCTTTGCAGACTGTTTCCTCTTTTCTTCTGCACCTCACTATTAAAACAGCCCATGTCCACAGAGTACCTGGGTCTGGGAGGAAAGCTGAGAGGTCTGCATCTGTGCCTTCCCAGGCAGCGGAACGTGGAGGGCCGGCTGGACAGGCTGTGAAGGAGCAGGGAGCTGGCTGGGCAGGGGGGCAGGGACAGGGGCATTCAGCTGTTGAGTCTTCACTGGGATTTGGAGCTGAGTTGGAGCCTCCACCATCTGTGACTGCTGCGAAAACTGTAAGGTGGAAGGGAGGGCTGTGGCTGGGACACTGGCCGAGGGCAGCCTTGCAGGGAGCTGTGGTGGTGGGGTATGCAAGCTGGCAGCGTTCTGCACAGGAGGCCCCGTAGAAGGGTCGTACTGCTGTTGGCTCTGCTTCTGTCCAGTGAGCTGTGTGGCCTGAGGAGTTGGGGGCATTCCTCCTGCAAAATAAGAAAAAGCCCAAAGCACTGACCTCAGTGCACAGCAGCTTTTACCAAGTGAGTCACAAGGACACACACTGAACATTCTGTCTCTCACATGAGAACTGTTACAGTCAAAATGGGAGTGTCCTAGAGTAGACCTAAGGTCAGGATGAGCACACAAAGAAGGAAAAAAATGCACCCAAGTATTGCAAGTTAGTACTAAGCAAAACAAGAATCAAATAAGCACAGGGCTTCTGACAGCAGTAGCAATTAGGAACACAGAAATAAAATCACCGAAAAGCACAATGCGGAGATGTGTGGCTCCCACCAGAATGGCAAGAACCTGTCTCTGAGGACTTTCTCAATATAGAATTGACTGGGGCACAAAGACATACTGCCACGTGGGAAAATTCCACATCCAGTACACTCCCTTGACTACATGGCCCTAATGGATGGCTCCAGGTTCTGGGTACTCCCTCATGCCGAGCTAAGAGCACTGCTCTACTGCTGGGTCTTACCTTGGACTGTCGGCATTAACTGCTGCAGAGGGACTCCTGCATTCACCCCTGGATGCTGGAAAACTACCCCTGGATGACCCACTTCAAGACGAGGTCTCTTAGACTGCTCTAGAATAATTTTCAAGAAAGGTGTTGTTTCATGTAAAAATAAAACCACAGAAAGTAGTAGGAAAAAAGACATATATAAGTGTTTTTAAATCTTTTTTAAAGGGAAGCCCTTCTATAATATAAGGGGTAAAGCTGATATAGTTTCATTAAAAATTTGCAAGTATAAAGAAAAGCATCATACAAAGGCCAAAGGATAAGCAACAACTAAGAGACACTGCAACACATGATTGGCAGAGGCTCACTTAATCATTCTCAAAGCACTCACAAATAACATAAGAAGTTTCAATGGCCAGGACAGTGGACAGAAAACATCAATAGCTAGCCAAGGACAGAGTCACAAATGGTTAATGAGCAATAAAAGCTCCTATGCCACCTTACTTAGAATCAGACACCCACATCAAAAGAGGAGGTGTGATTCCACCCCTAAGTCAGAATACCGAAGATTACAAGATTTATTAAAATAAGGAAAACAGACAAAATGTGAGAGAACCAGAACTGTCAATAGAGATAGAACTAGACTGCCTGCTCAGGCAGTCTGGCAGCAGCACTACATCTCATTCCTCTGGGACCTGGCAGGGTGTTCCTTCAGATCAGCTACCAGATACATCAAATCAACATTTCAAACTAAATGTTGTCTCTCTCTGCCCTTTCTTGCAGAAAAAAAATGTAGTGATAACTAGAGAAGAGTAGCAACGACTGATTGATAAACTCCAACTGTCCAAAGCCATGTGTAGTGGCACAGACCTATAAACCCAAAAGGTTCCCTTCAAGTTCAAGGCCAGACTAAGCTATGTTGAGAGTTGCAGGCCAGTTAGGTCTCATAAGACAGTATGTAAAATAAATAATTATTTTTATTATTAATCGTTCGTTCATACAGTGAACATGGTGCCATGGTGCAGACACCAAAAGATAAGATTCAGGTGCATTGACTGGGAAAGTGACCTATTATGGTCTCTTTTTTTTTTTCTTTTTTTTTTAATTAACACTGTGGGGGCTGGAGAGATGGCTCAGAGGTTAGCTGCTCTTCCAGAGGTCCTGAGTTCAATTCCCAACAACCATATGGTGGTTCACAACCATCTATAATGTGATCTGATACCCTCTTCTGGCAAGCAGGTGTGCATGAAAATAGAATACTCATATACATAAAAATAAATCTTTAAAAAATAAATAAAGTAACACTGTGTTCATGTGTTTAAATCTGATATTTTTTTTTCAGAATAACTCATATGTAAGGAAATTTTGGTATGTACAGAATAACGTCTGTGAGAACCACAAAATATTGACAGTGGTCCCTGCTATTGTTACAGAAGAAGCAGACATGAAGTCAGAAGTAGCTATGAGTCACCTTCTGAACTACTTGAGTATCCCACATTAAAAAAAAAAAAGTGTGATCATACTATGGGGAAAAGGGAGCTGGCAGTTTAAAAACTGGCTTCCACCAGGCAGTAGTGGCGCATGCCTTTAATCCCAGCACTAAGGAGGCAGAGGCAAGCAGATCTCTGTGAGTTTAAGGTTTAAGGCCAGGCTAGTTTACAAAGGTAGTTCCAGAACAGTCAGGGCTACACAGAGACCCTGTCTCAAAAAAAAAAAAAAAAAGAAACAATAAACAAACAAACAAATAAACAATCACTTCCAAAGGTGGCTAGGCAATGCTACCAGTGAGTCATACCATAATGGTTGTTCATGGGACATCAGATGGAATGTACAGAATCAACTGATAATTTCTAACTTCGATACAGATTAAAAATTTATACAAATATTTTAGTTAACAATAAACCAAAAAAAAATTAACTTAAAGTAAAAATTAAGTTTAGAAACATGTGGCAACTAACTTGCCGCTGCACGGTTGGCCATACTGGGCATACCTGTGGGTGGCATCACCTGTTGCCTCTTAAAGGGGTCGGCTTCTGTGGCACTGCCGGCCCCCACCACTAGGCTCCCAGTCAGGGCTTGGTGCTGGAAAAAAAATTAAAAGCAATAAGATTCTTATTTTACAGCCATCAGAAAAATAACACACAATACAACTACCATACCTCTCCCAAACACTGACCTCACTCCGTTCATTAAGGAGGCTTCTACCTACCTACCCAATGTCTTTAAACACACAGGTAATGTACATTTATGTTTCAAAAGTACTATAAGATTCTAACTTACCTCCGAAGAGAAAAAAAGGGCTTGTAAAGACTCATTACTCTGGTTTTAAATAGAATTTCAAATAATCACCAATTTACAACCTTTGAGAACTAGCATTAATTACTGAATAAAAACAAAAGGGTTGAACTGGGAAACCTTACTTTCAGTTCTGAGGCTGCAGTTTGGTTGACCTAAGATTATACTATTTGGCCCAACTTTACAACAAAAAGTCAGTAACAAAAGGAAAAGTATAGGTACCTTCCTACTGGGGAACAACATGAATAGCCTAATAAACAATAAACTATCCTCAATCTTCAAAATGATGTTCTTTTATTTACCACTAATACACATATATACACACATCTGTACATGTGTAGCTACACATGTACAGATGTGTATACATATGTAAATGAAATGTGTATGCTACTTACATAAGTAAAGTAGAAGAACCCAATCTGTGTAAGCTACATGGTTTCAGCTATCTGAATTTGATATTCTGGAAAATGCAGAGCTATGAGGACAGAAGAAGGTCAGTAGTTACAAGAAGTGGATGAGAAGATGAATAGGTATCTTATATGATCATCATGGCAGTCTAAACCTACAAAAAGCATAGAAACAATGGAGTCCCAGCATCTACTGTAAACTCTGGATGACAATAATGCCCATGCAGAATTAGTTAAACAAGTGAACCCCTGTGCCTGATGTCAATGAGCAAGACTATACATGTGATATGTGAAACACAGGATAAAGAGGATTTAGACAATTTTTGTTCCATATTTCTGTTCTGCTATAAACCCAAAACTGCCCAAAAATAAATAGTCAGACTTAGTGGTACATTTCTTTAACTCCAGTACTCAAAGGGCAGAGGTGGGTGGATCTTTGTGAGTTGAGGCTAGCCTGGTGGACATAATGAGTTGCAGGCCAGCCAGGGCTACACTGTAAGGCCCTGTCTCAAAAAAGTTTTTAAAAGATCTTTCAGCTGGGCAGAGAATGGTTGTAATCTCAGCACTCATAAAGCAGAAGTGGAAAGATCTCTGATTGGGAGACCAGCTATGGATGCATTAAAAAAAAAAACCACTAGGCAGTGGTGTCGAACACCTTTAATCCCAGGAGGCATTGGCAGGTAGATCTCTGAGTTCAAGGCTACCCTAACCCTGGTCTACACATGGTTCTAGGACTGGAAACAACCCCCCTTCAAAAAAAAAAAAAAGAAAACAAACAAACAAACAAAAAAAAAAACATGAAAGCTAATTACCTGAAATGCAACTAACATGCCACTTTACAAAAAAAAAAAAGGACAATAACTGAATCTTGGTCAGTAAGACTTAAAACTGACCTTTCCATCTGAGCACTGCGCCTGCTATCTCAGCAGATCTCTGACAGCAGTCCTGCCAGTAGCTATAGGCTGTGGAATTTCTCTCGGGAGGAGTTGGGTCTTCCAATCTCCTCAGTGGGGCACCTTAGACACCAAAGTTACTAGTGCTAATCAAAAGACTATGCCATGTACACAGCTACTCAACTAAGTGCCTTGAGGCCTACAGAGACAAGGTTTGGCCCCTGCAACCCACACCACAGAGTATGGGCTCACCAGTAACAGGTGGCACAGTGAGCACAGAGGTTATTCATATTTAACAAGGGAGGAAGAAAGGAGAGAGCAGGAGACAGAAGTGTGCTGGCTGGTCTTCCGTCATCTTGACACAAGCTAGAGTTATCTCAAAGAAGGAAACCTCAAATGGAAAAAAAAAAAAAAAATGCCTCCATTAAGATCTTACGGAAGGCAAAGCCTGTAGGGCATTTTCTTAATTAGTGATTGATGGGGGAGGGCCCAGCCCACTGTGGGTGGGGCCATCTGTGTCATGGTGGTCCTGGGATCTATAAGAAAGCACACTGAGCAAACCATGGGAAACAAGCTGATAAGAAATACCCCTTCATGGTCTCTGCATCAGCTCCGACCTCCACGTTCCTGCCCTGTCTTGAGTTCCTGTCCTGACTTCCTTCAGTGTTGCACTACAATGCGGAAATGTAAGCCAAATAAACTCCTTCCTCTCCATCTTGCTTTTTGGTCACAGTGTTTTGTCACATAAACCCTAACTGAGAAAGAAAGGTTGACAAAAAGGGAGAAATGAAAGGAATAATCTGAAAAATCAAAACATCTTAACAGTGGTTTCTCTGTGAATGGGATTATAGATAACTTTTAATTCATGTATGTGTACTTTTCTCAGTTTCCCAAATACTCTGAAACAAACTTATATATCCAAGACAGTTACTCTTCAGTGAAAAAGTAAGTGGCTTGGCATTCAGGAGTGACCAAGCACTCTGTATCAGATGAAACATACTCCAAATATCCTTAAGTTGTAGGTGAAACATCAGAACAATGAAGAGGTAGCAGGTAATACAGGAAGTTCCAGGAAAGGAGCCTAGCAAGCTTCCCAAAGTTGGCATGTGGCATGAGGGCAGTTCCCAAGATACACTCTGTGGAAAGAAGACAGGGAAAGCAGAGACTGCTGGGCAAAGGAGACCTGTTACCTCTGCCAAGCTCTAACTGAAAGATGTTGGGAGTCTGGCTGACCATTATCCACAAGCAGACAGACACCCAGGCAGTTACACAGAGGCCAACATAGGAAACTAAGAGGTTAAGTACCACCTGCCTTAAAGGAGAGTAAATTTGCAGCTAGAGCGCAGTAAGCCAGACACAGTGGGCAACACTAGTAATCCTACTATTCTGGGGACTGCAAGTACAAGGTCAGCCTGAACTGCATGAAGAAACCTTCTTAAAAAAAAAAGTTAGCTAGGGAGAAGATGGCTCACATAAGTAATAAATAAATGTAATGTATCATTCAGAGACCCTAGACAACACACCATGAGAAAGAACAGTGGAAGGAATGACAGCCATGTAGCCTACAGAAGATCCAACTCTTGCTGTCTACACAAAAATGCACTCACCTCCTACTGGAGGAAGCCTTACATCAGCAGGAAACTGCAGCTCCTAAAGCCAAATTTCTCATCAATTTTAAATAAATAATGAAATAGCTAAATGACTAGACCATGGCTTTTCTAAGACTGGAGCTTCTAAGACTAGTCCGCCTTTAATCCCAGCACTTGGGAGGCAGAGGCAGGCAGACCTCTGTGAGTCTGAGACCAGCCTGGTCTACAGAGTGAGTTCCAGGGCAGCCAAGGCTACACTGAGAAACCCTATCTAAAAGACTGGTGCTGTCACTAAAGGTAAAATGGTGTCAAGGAAGAAGAAAGAGGCCTTTCTGAGTACCCTTAAAGACATATCTGTAAGTGAAAAAGACTCAGTAACCTATAATCTCTTCAAGTTTTCTAACACCAGGTTTTGGTACAGAAAACACAAATACAAAACCCACCTGAACCTTCTTTTCAAAAGTATGTCCAGTGGGGCTGGAGAGATGACTCAATGGTTAGGAGCATTTTTTTGCTCTTGTAGAGAACAGAGTTTGATTCCCAGCACCTACCTAGTGGCTAAAAAGTTTTTTGTAGCTCCAGTTCCATGGAATCCAACATTGTCTTCTGGTCACTACAGGTACCAGAACAAATGTGGTACACATACATACATGTAGGTAAAACACTTTAAGTACATAAAATAAAAATCTTAAAAAAAAAAAAGAAGCCAGACTTCGTAGCATACATCTTTAAAAATCCCAGCACTTGTGGGGCAGAGTCTATCTACCACTCAAGGCTAGCCAGGTTTACATAGTGAAACCCTGTCCTCCACCTCCACCTCCACCTCCCCAAAAGGCAGATGGCTGTAAACTTTCCATTACACACATAAAAACAATTACTTGAGTAGAGCCCCTAACACTCGAGGGGAGTCACACCAGAGCTACTCTGCATGAACAGTGCAGGAAGGACTCTCCTCAGCAGCTCTTGGAAGCAGCTGGCCACAGTGAACTCTGGATCTGCACTCTGATTAGCACACACAGCTGCAAACAAAAGCTAGCCTGAAATTCCTTATGAAATGTTTAGTGTAGATATCAGGACAACATATGTGAGAACAAGAAGGCTGGAATATGCAGATATATCCATCAATATTCTTGGCAAAACATAATGTAAAATCTATCAAGCCCTCTTCTGACTCACAAATGCTAGGACAGTAAGAGCACTTCCCTATGGAGACGGAGAGCCCAAACATGAACACCAGCTGAATGGACTACAGCTCTCATACTGATGAAGTACAAGATAACATGAAGGAGCAAGTCATGTGGCGGTACACCTGTATTGCCAGCAGTATGGAAGTAGAGGCAGGAGGACTGCTACAGTTCAAGAGGAGTTGTCCTCTCAGCCACGTGTGCATGTGACTTTAATTAATCATATCATTTAAATAGGTATCAAATATTAAATAACCCATTCCAAGTTTCTACATGTTTAAAATTTTTCATAACACACTGTTAAGAAGGAAAGTGGAGAAAATTACTGCATACCATCTAAAATAGCATTAATAGGGCTGAGGACATGGTTCAATAGCTAAAACACTTAATGTGCAAACCTAAATGGCCTGAGTTTAATCCACATAAAGCCAGATGTAGTGTCCAGCACTTCTATGGTGAGATGGGTGGTAGACAGAGAGAGTGTTGCACAGCAGACATAGCAGTGCACACCCTCAATCCCAGCACTTGAGAGGCAAAGGCAGGCAGATCTTTGAATTCCTGGCCAGCCTACATAACAAGCTCCAGGATAGCCAGCATTACACAGTGAAACCCTGTCTCAAAAAAAAAAAAAAAAGTAAGTGACTCTCAAAAGCTGTCCTCTGACCTACACACACACACACACACACACACACACACACAGAATGAATGAATGGTTTGGGGGGTTTTGTTTTGTTTTTTGTTTTTTATTTTTTAAGGATCAGGCTGGCATGGTGGCTCATGCTTTTAATCCCAGCAATCCTGAGGCAGAGGCAGTCTGAACCCAGTATGGTCTACACAGAAAATTCCAGGCTAGCCAGGGTTACATGGTGATACCCTGTCTCAAACAAAACAAAACAACCAATGATCAAGAACGGTGGGATTATGATCAATGACTTAAGAAAACTCCAATGTCCTCACTTTTGGAGCTGTGTACTAAGCTTCTCTTCAGACCGTCATGACTGACAGACTTTTCTCTATCTACAGAGTTGTTTTCTGATGAGTTTGTTTTTATGGCACAGCCCTCATTCACCCACAGAGCACTCTTGTTGACACTCAGCCTAAATACACATAGCCACTGGCCAATGCTGCTTCCAAAGCATTTAGGTTCTTTCCACTTACACACAACACTGCTTAAGGACATCACTACACCTATGTTCTAGTACACACAAAATTCAAAAGTTCCTCAGGAGTACATTACTGAGGCAGGGAATGCTCATCATTCATCTTTTCCAGGTGAAACAAAATGTTTCCTCATGCCTAAATCAAGCACACTCCACCAAAAGAGGGTGAAAAAAAAAAAAATCACACACACTCACATGAATACCTATCAATCCAATTTTGTCTCTGGTATGTTTAATTGTGACTCTGAATGACTTAGTTTGCACTGAACACATTAGGCATCATTTATTTCACATATCTGTAGGCATACTTAACCTTCCACAGCCCCACTGTTCTTACACAAATAGCCCTCTGTATGACAAATAAATGTACTAACATTACATTTCTCCAAATACTGACAGGGATTCCACATAGAAGTTTTTCTTTTTATTTTGGGTTGTTGTTGTTTGTTTCTGTAACTCTGGCTTTTCTATGTAGACCACGCTGTCCTTGAACTCAGAGATCTGCCTGTCTCTGCCTCCCAGTGCTGGAATTAAAGGTGTGTCCACTACACCCAGCTGAATTGTCTGAAATTTTCTAATTTAAGATTCATCTTCAGTGGCTGGAGAGATGGCTCAGAGGTTAAGACACTAGTTGCTTTTCCAGAGGTCCTGAGTTCAATTCCCAGCACCCACATGGTGGCTCATAACCATCTATAATGAGACCTGGTGCCCTCTTCTGGAGTACAAGCATACATGTATACATAATAAATACATCTTAAAAGAAAAAAAAAGATGCATTTGTAAGTTCAGCCTGGTCTACAGAATGAGTTCCAGGACAGCTGGGGCTATACAGAGAAACCCTGTCTCAGAAAAGAAAAAAAGAAAAAAGAGGGCTGGACAGATGGCTCAATGGTTGAAAGCACTGACTGCTCTACTAGGTGTCCTGAGTTCAATTTCCAGGAACCACATGGTGGCTCACAACCATCTACAATGTGATCTAATGCCCTCTTCTGGCATGCAGGCATACATGCAAGCACTGTATACATAATAAGTAAAGAAATCTTTTTTAAATAAAAGATAAATAAATAAAACTTTTTTTTTTTATAAAAATGTTTACCTCTAAGATCATTATGATGAATTCACAAATAGTAGAATTAGGTTACTGTTCCCTACAAAAATGAACCATGCTCTTTGGCTGATCTCAAGGCTCAATCAAGGAACAAATGGATACAGGGTCTCACTGGGTAGCTCTGCCTGACCTAGAACTCACTGTGTAGACTAAGCTAGCCTCAAATTTCTTGCCTCTTGATTCCTAAGTGCTGAATGACAGAACTGAACCAGCACAGATAGCCCAGAAGAGAAATCTTAAATATTTTGTGCCTTGAAGGGGTAGGATACACATCAAAAGTACATTAGAGTCAGCTAGAAAAGGCCTCAGCAGTCAATTACAAATATTCTGAGCATCAAAGTAAATAAGAGCTGTGGGAAGAGGCTGGATAGTTGCTTGGCAAGGAAACCGAGACCTCCAGGTGAAAACAGCAGACACATCAAACACCATATGGGTTACAAACTGTTAAACCTCAGCAAACTCTTCACACTGAGCAATGTGCTCTCCTGTTATAAAGTATTCTACACTTTAAGGTAAGACAACATTTATTTAGCCTCAAGAGAGATCACAAATCACATGACCAGACACAGAAGCATCACTTGACAAACTTCAATATCCACTGATGAAGGGAATTTCCCCAGCCTGAAAAAGACATACAAACTGATGGCTCCCACCCTCATATTATAGAGAAGATGTTGAGAACAAGACTGAGTGCCTGGGTTTCCACTGCTATAAAACACTATCACATTGAAGTCCTACCTGCACGGCACAGCACAGTACAGCAAAGAATAAAGAAAGAGTTAAGACTCAGGGCTAGAGAGATAACAGCTGTTAAAGGTACCTACACGGTAGCTCACAAACATATGAACTCCAGTTCCAGGGTTATCTGATGCCCTCTTCTGACCTCCGTGGGCACAGTATACACGTGGTATACAAATATACATGTAGGCAAAACACATAAAATAAAAAACAAATAACTCTAAAAAAGAATTAGAGCCAGGCACAGTGGCACACATCTGTAATCCCAGTACTTGGGGAGATAGAGGCTGGAGGATCTGGGTGAATTTGAGGCCAGCCTGGTCTACAAAACTAGTCCAGGACAGCCGAGACTACACAGAGAAACCCTGCGTTATGGACATAAATAAACATGTTTTTGTTTTGGTCCCAGGTGTGGGATGTAGGCTTGAGATGGTCCACAGCAGCAAACTATTTGCCTGTGAGGCCTCTGAGAAGAGTTCTTTGCCAGCTGTAGATAATTTAAATCTGAGGACTCTGGAGAGAGAATAAAAGCCAGAACCTAGAGAGTGTACACAAGAGAAAGAACAATCCTGCTCCTGCTTCCCCTTACTGCTCCTGGTTGCTGTTATGAAAAAAGATCTACTGAAACAAGGATTGGACTGGCTCCAAGGAACTCCACCAGGAAGCAGCTAAGAAAGAACTTCATCCCCTCTCCCACTAACTCTTTCTCTCTCCTACCTGGTGCTGGAGTGTTGGAAAGGATTAGGGTGGAATAGGGAGATAAAGATATAAGAAACATAAATTAAAAAGCTCTTTTAAAAGTATGCCAACAATCCTGTCTCAAAATAACAAACAACAAAAAACAAGAATTAGAAAGAGTAAAGCTTTCTATTTGTAAACATGATTCTCTATGCAGAAAACCCCATGGCATCTACAACAAAGCTCCAAAAACAAATGAATAGGTTTAGCAAGGATGCAGAATATAGGTTAAAATAGCCATCTGTATTTCTGTTTGCAATGAAGAGCTAGGAACTGTTTTTAAATACCATTTTGGTATTATTTATAACAACAACAACAACAAATAATATGCTTAAATACAAATCTAACAAGTTAGCATACAACATTAGCATGCTGACAATTACAAAGCACAAATCAAGGAAACCAAAGAGTGACATTCAAGAACTGAAATACCACCAGGCGGTGGTGGCACAGGCCTTTAATCCCAGCACTCAGGAGGCAGAAGCAGGCAGATCTTTTTCAGTTAGAGGACAGCCAGGTCTACAGAATGAATTTCAGGACAGCCAGGGATACACAAAGAAACCCTGTTTCAAAAAAAAACCTGAAACACCTAAGCCAGGCATGGTAGCGCATGCCTTTGTTCCCAGCACACAGGCAGGCAGATTGCTGTGAGTTTGAAAAGTGAGTCCAGGACAGCCAAAGCTATACAGAGAAACCTTGTTTCAAAAACAAAAAAGAACTGATAGTACAGCAGGGTTCCAGTTCTCCACAAACCTGTTTTAACAGATGCAATGCAATCCCCAGCAGAACATCAAGTCTATTCTGAAACCTATAGGAAAAGAAAATACAAGAACAAAAAAACAAAACAGCAAAGAAAATAGAACGAAGGTGAGACTTTATGGTACTGGAGCCAATGAGATGGCTGAGTGGATAAAGGTGCATATAGCCAAGCCTGATGACCAAGACAGGACCACCTAAACTCAGTCTTCAGGAAGGAAAAACAGACTCTTAGAAGTAATTCTCTGACATCCACTTGTGTACCATGTTATGCACATACTGGATCACAAACAAACATACACAGAGAAAGGAAGAGTGAGAGAGCACCCAATCAAGACCAGACACTAGCACAAACATCCATTTACCTAAACTGACACCCACAAACATCTATCACACCACACAGAATTTCAATGAAAAGGATAACAGGCCTAAATTTCAAATTATTGTACTTCCAGGAAATCCCTGTAACCTTGGATTGAGCAAAACTGTTAGGAATGATATCAGAAGAACAGTTCATCACTTCTCAGACTTTTCATTGAGATCAAGTACAAACACAACCCATTTTTAAAAAATGTTAAAGCTGGGTTAGCGATGCAGGCCTTTAATTCCAGCACTCAGGGAGCCAGAGGCAGGTGATGGCTATGAGTTCAAGGACAGCCTCCAGGACAGTGAAGGCTACACAGAGAAACCCTGACTCAGAAAACAAAAACAACAGAAAAAATGTTAAGTTATACTTCATCAAATTTTTAAATACTTGCTCTACAAACAATAGTCAAGAAAAACAATTTTCAACTGGCATAGTACTGTTGTACCAAAAATTTGGTGTCTGTATCACACAAAAAACTTCTAAATTCAACAACCTAAAAAAGAAATGAGTAAGATACAAACATTTCACCAAAAAGACATGCCAATAAACACAGGCAGGAAAGATGCTCAAGATCATCAGCCTGTCTCATACCTGCCACTAACTGGAAATGGGTCTATAGCTGTAATGAAGTGGGGAATGGGAAACAGGTCTCTCACAATACTGCTGAGAACAGAAAACCACACAGGAAAAAAAAAAGTCTAGCCCTCTTCTATAAAGTTGAGCATATACTCCACATAGGGCCTAATAATAAGACTGACTCCCAGGTAATTCATGCAAATGAAATGAACACCCAAGTACAGACAAAATGCTATCTGTAAACAGTTACAATAGTTTTGTTTGTGAATCCCTAAAACATAAATACTCAACTACCGGTCAAAAGACGAAAACTGCTTCCTGAGAACACCAGAACAGTCCAACTAGTAGAAATGTAATGAGGCTGGAGAGGCTTAATGGTTTTGCAGAAAACATGGGTTTGATTCCCAGTACCTGAATAGTGGCTTACAACCGCTTACGTCAAGTTACAGAAGATCTGATGTCCTCTTCTGGTTTCCACAGACACTAGGCACACACATGGTACACACACATACATTCAAGCAAAGCTCTAATACATATTAGACAAATCTAAAAAATATTTTAAACATACCATATTCTCCATGCTGAGAATGGAGAATGACTACTAAGAAGGAAAACAGGAAAGGCAACCTAGGTAAGTTAGTTGCCTTCCTTCTCAGAATGGGTTAAACCATCTCAGTTTACACACTGTGGCTTTTGTTTCAATAACTTATGAAGACAGCATAGACATGATGGAGAAAAATTAGGTTCTTTCCAAGGTTGGCAAAACTAAACAAACCTATTTCCCTTCACTAATTTCTGCTATATAGGAACCAATAATGACAAGTTACAGACTCAAGAATCAGGAAGAAGTAACAGTATTCATCAATCAGAAGAAACCACAAGCTTACCAGAAAGGTGCTCCATGAGTCCACTATACCCAACACTGGAGAACTCGCAACCTTACAAGCTGGAGAGCATTCAGCAGAGGACAGGAAAGGTCAGACCATGCATAGAGTGCATGGGAAACTGTTTAGTGGACAAGAATAAACTTTTTAAAAGGTGTTGAGAAGTACACAACTCTTTGGTTTGTCAACATTCACACAACTACAGACCAAAGAAATGTGAATATTACTGAATGTTAAGTAAACAAAGCCAAAGAGGTACTTAAAATGTCATGTGACTCACTGATTAAAATGGTTATCTCTACATGAATGAATGTAACAACAGACGTGGCTAGCTAATAAATGCAGAAGGAATATAGAAAATAGAAACCTTAGTTTGGAGGTGGTGTGGTGGGAAGCAGGGAGAAGGAAGAGGGTCTAAAGGTCTTCTTGGGCTACACAGAGAATTTGAGACCAGGTCACTTGAGACACTGTTTTAGTGATTCACAACTATAAACCCACCAGAACTTAGGGGAAAGATGGGAGAACTACTGTAAGTTTGTGGTCTGTCTGAGCTACAGAAAAAACTCCAACTCAGCCTTGGGTAGAGTAAAACCGCCTCAAAAAGTTAAGAAGGGAAAGGAGGAAAGAAGAGAGACAGGGAGAGAATCCACTGCGGGTCTTTATAGTAGTAACAGATTCAGAGCAACTCATCAATATGTGTTTGAAATAGTGGCTAAATGATTATTAAGTTTGAAGGACATTTACACAATTTATATCCTCTTTTGCAGAAGGAAAATTAATGTCCACTGAACAGGCCTGGAAGACCCCACCTCAGATGCTTCAAGTTAACATCACCAGGGACTAGGCAATACCACAGCCTGAGGACATGATAGACTCAGATAGACATACTGTCATTTCTGTGACATTCCTCTAAAAACTACATGACTTAAACATGATATTAGGGCATGTCAGACAATCCCATACAACAGAACATTCCACAATATGTTGTCTGCATGCTTCAGAAACAACCATCACAAAAGAGGAGAAAGCCAGAAAGGCATGACAAGTGAAGAATACGGATATACTGGACCATGTCCAGGGCTAGGGAGAAAAAAAAAAACAACTGCAAAGGACTTCTGCCGGACCAGAGGTGGAATCTGAATCTCAAATGCCAGGCACATAGAAGCACCAGGTTACTGTGGCATTTCCTGACTTGGATGACCTACCTTTATCTACTAGTTGAAGCATTAGGGATAAGCACAATACCATATGGCACTGCATAATCATGAGAATGAAATGCAAATGGGCAAAAGCTAACAGCAACTAATCAGAAAAGGGATAGGGGCTTCCTGTATGACTGTATGTATGACTATAGACACTTTTGTATTTGAAGTTATATTAAAATTAAAAGCAAAAACAAAAACAAAAGTATCACCAAGGACAAAACTGCTTTTGGAAGCCAGGACACACAATCTCGAAAGCTCCTAGAATTTACCATGCGTGTGAATCCCAGCTTCATGAATCTAAGAAATCTCAGTCCTGGGGTAATATAGGTGATTCACACGAATATTTCCTCCAGCTAAGGAAAATACCTACTATGTCTTTTCACTTGTTCTGTTTTGCACTGTTTTCAAAATACAGGTAAAAGACACAAGAAACAACAAACATTAAACACAGTACACAGGAACCCTAAGCATACAATAACAGAACGCTGAATATTAGCAGACATGCACACTACAAGCTACCACCACATTGCAGGTCACAGAAAAACAATGCAGTAAGGTCTGTGTTGTCATTCACTCATGCAACTGAATTTTAGAACTGTATATGCAGAAAGACTTTTATTGTTCAAAATAAGGAATGGGCTCTGGAAAAAAAAATGCCAAAGAGCAAATAGTAAATTGAAGGTTAAAATATCTGGATGAAAGAAACGTTTGGGATGAGACTACAATTTAGAACCATCAAAAAGTACCTGAAACGGTTGCTGCTGGGATGAAAAAGCAGCAGAAACATTTGGCGGAAGCTGGGTTGCTATAGCAACGGGAGTCCCAGTCTGCCCATCCTTGCCTGTCACAACCTTTACCTGAGAGAAATATTTTGAGAAAAAAAGGTAACAATTTTTAAGACTGCTCAAAATTATTAGAACTTCACTGCTGACAGCTCACTAGTTTAGGTGCTTAAAAATGGAATGTTTTTGCATCAAATCCTATAAAAGGACACTGAGCTGACTGGTAAGTTCATAGCATAACAATCTAACAGCTGCCAATCTTCAGAACTCCAATATAGATCACAGGCAACATTTTAGATGCCGCAACTTCCAACTGTAAAATGGGAGTGGCAGATACTCAGGTATCAGTGTCCCACAGCTGGCTTCTTGAAAGATTTGCACAGCTATAACATTCTGTGCCTACCATATGGGTCACACAGCAAAGCTGGCTTTAGTAGAAGCTGTGAGAGGTTGTGTGTTTCTTCACAAGTGCAGATAAGGAGGATCAGTTTACAGACAACATTGGTAACAGACACAAAGAGAACTCAATTCCACTGTTCCACGGCACTAGTGGTGATCCTCAAAATCATTGACACCTTTTGAATAACAAAAATGGCCTAGCCTAGGTCCAGTGTTGAAGAAGACACAGATGGCCAAGCCACACAGATACATCCACAGATGCTAGTAAGGACCCTGGAACAAAGGCAAACTTGCTCACCAAAAGCAGGTTTCATTGCCAAAGGGCTGACAGCAGTTTATATTATTTTAGCTTTATCATAAAACAAAATAAGCTACACCAACATAATAAACACTACACAAGACAAAGGCACAAAAGACAGTGCATCACAGTACAGGTCGCTAAGACCCCAGCATACCTCAGAAAACTTCAGAACTGCTGTGCTGTTGGTGGGAGTTACTGTGCAGCACTCTAGGAACCCAAAAAGCAGCTTCTGTTTTAAGTATTACTCCATAGGTGTTTGCAAAGTGTGAGCTTAAAATATGATCTCACATCTAAGACTACATCTAAAACCTCAAAAAAAAAATTCTTATAGTTATTTGACACTCTGTACTTTAACTGTGAACATCCCACACAAAATACAACTAGTGACTTAGATCGCTTGTTTAAAAACCTTGTTTTTATGGACAGGCCTACATAAACATACATGTAGTGAAACCAGAAAGCCAGGGAAGAGGAACTACGCTTCACTGCACTGGGAGAGCCTTCCCTGTGGGTTGCCAGAGGACTGGCAACAGTGTCTTGTTGGCCAAGGGCCACATACACAAAGGGGAGAAGCCTAGACAGCACTGACTGAACTTTCTGCCCAGGATGGGTTCTGGTTCTTGGTGACAACACCTGGCTCTGAGAAAGCATCAGTCACAAGACAGTCCTTCATCTTCCTCCCCAGACAGCTACACTGAACAGCTTACTCCTTTACATGAAGGAAGGAAAACACACACTTTACTCCTCTTTAGATCCTGTGACACCCAAACTCTACTGTTGCACACCATCTATTTTGCTTTATATAGCCCTTCTAGATTACTGAACTGCTATTTCTTACCTCATCGTTGATAACTTCAGATTTTTCTTCTTCCTCTTCCTCTTCCTCCTCCTCCTCTTCAATGTCCAAATCATTCTGCCTAAGATATGCTTGTAAAGGGGCATAGTGCTTCTTTTTAAAAGCCAAAAAATCCATCATGTTCCCCTGAAGATGTTGCAAGAAGAACAGTTCAATCAGGTATTCCTTGAAGACTTCCTTAAGTGCCTCCATTTCCTTGTAGTGGTAGTCCAGGCACTGCTTCCTCATCTGTGCCATCTCCTGGGAGGCTGGGGGAATTTCCTCCAACTTCTTGGGAGCCTTCTTCATTCCTGAGCTTCCCATAGATGTGAGAGGCACACTGGAAAGGCCTGGAGGCATGGTGGTTCTAGAAGGGCTGGTGGGTGGCGGTGGGGATGTCATCCCAAATGCTGAGGGGCCCCCAACGCCAGGGAGCAGCACACCTGGTGTCCTCTCAAACCCCAGAGATCTGTTCAGTGGCTGCCCCTGAAGCACCTGCTGCTGTTGCTGTATCAACTGGCCCTGAATAATGCTGCTGATCTGGGGTGGCAGGCTGGCCGTAGTAATGTGGTTTGGGCTGGCCAGAGGTTGCAGTCCAGTGCCTCCTGCAGCTGCAGGGCTCTGAGGACCTAGATGGTGGATGGTTCCTCCCGACTGTGCATGAGGTTGGGAGAGCCTCCGCTCTCTGACAGTGATGGGAGCTCCTGAATGTTGGAGTTGAACCTGGGCTCCCTGGGCCATCTGAGTCAGACCTGGTGCCTCCTGAAATACAAAGTGACCACCACTTGATGGGCTCAAGCTGATCTGCCTCACAAGCACACTGGCATCCACAAAGCCTCCAGTGGGGCTGCTGCTGCAGATGCCCAGCCCAGGGCCTGGGGCGCCTGCACGCACATTCTGCAGGGTTTGCCCTGGCCCAGGGCTAGGCTGTGTGGGGCTTTGAGTCTGGACCTGCTGCGACAATGGAGAAGTGACTTGAATGTATGATGGAGAACCATGCTCAAAACGCCTCTGCTGTGCACCAAACTGAAAACCTGGAGAGGTAGGGTTGGGCAGTGGCAGAGGGGCCAGTGTGATCTGCTGGTTTCCTCCCACGACTGGGCCAACATTCTGTAGTGTGATGTTCACATTCTGCCCGGCCACAGGACTTCTGCTCATCAGCTGCTGTATCTGATACCCAGGGGACTGGGGTGCAGATGGGCTGGCTGATGGAGCGAAAGGCGCTGCAGGAGATGGGGGTAGGTTGGGATGGGCTGGCTGCTCCTCTTCACTCCCAGTGAAGGACCTAGACCTCTGCAGCTGATGCTGGACATTCTGAGGACCACTGCCATGGTGCATTATCACCTCCCTTTTCTATCCAATGTAATGTTCCCCTAAAAAATCAAAATTAAAATCAACACAATCATTTGATTACCACTTACTTCAATTACAACTTAGTTGCACTGAAAAGATACTTGAACGTTATGTTCATCTGATTTGCACAAAAGCACTTCTTATTACTTACATCAAAGAACAGGTGGCCACTTACATGTAACCCATTAACTCCTGTCCCCATCACCTTTCCCCCCCACCCAAGATTCCAAAGAAAAAAAGACCAAGGGAAGAAGATGTCCTCTGCCATCACATAGGCCAAGAAGCTGGTAAATCCCATTAAAAAAGAACTAGGAACTAAGAACTATGGCACTACATAGCACATTCAACCCAAAGGGGCAGTGGCTACTTTGTCAATGGCCCTGTGACATCTGCCACAGTGTCAAAGCCACCACCACCACCACAAGTGGCTTAAGGTGCCTCTTGGGATTCACTAGTTTAGTTTAGCCAGGCTTTGTACGTCAAACAGCTACATTTGCCTCTCAAGAACAGAGTAGTTAACTGTTGACCTAAAGAACAACTGCTGGCAAAGAGTACGTTCTCACTAAGAAACCAGCAGTCCCTTCAAGCACAGATCAACACTGTTATCTCCTTGGTTGGGAGAGTTCAACTGGTGATGTCTATATATGACATGGCTCCCAATGAATGGCAGTCTTCCTGTCAACCATGTATGGCAACAAAGGGGTCCCCTACGGTATAACCAAAAGGAAGGCCAAGCTGAGATGGTTACAGTGAGTGATGTATCATCAAGCCAGGAGTGGTGGCACACACCAGTAACCCCAGCTCTCCAGAAGCTGAAGCAGGAGTTTTGCTACAAGTTCAAAGCCATACAGTGACTACAGAGCAAACCTGCATCTCAAAAAAGAAATGAGGTGAGGGGGATGAATACATAGGAGGAGATTTGGGCCACACGGTACAATCATAACAAGCTCTAGTTCCTGCAATAGTTTGACTATGCAAAGTTCACCAATAAGGGCCTTAGTCCCCAGCTGGTGGCACAATTAGAGGTACTGAAAACCTGAAGATGGGGCCTAGATGGAGTAAGTAGGTCACTCAGAGTATGGTTTGAGGTTATGTGCTTTTGTTTTGTTTACTTTCAAGACAGTGTTTTCCTGTGTAGCTCTGGCTGTCCTGGAAATCACTGGTAGACCAGGTTGGTCTCAAACTCAGAGATCTGCCTGCCTTTGTCTGTCTCCTGACTGCTGAAATTAAAGGTGCAAGGGTGTTCCTCAGTTCCTTCCTGCCTTATTTATTCATCTGCTCCCGATGGCCAATGAAGTAAGCACCTTTGCTCCTCCATACCCTCCCTGCTACTCTGTCTCACCACCACCAGAAACAATGGACTCATGAAACCATGGACTGAACCTCTGAAACATGAGCCAAAAATCAATCTTTCCATTTACAAGTTAACTTTTTCAGAGCAACGAAAAGCTAATTAATAAAAGTTTCTGGTTTTTTTAATAAATATTATGGGAGAATTGGCACAAAAACAGAAAAGCATATGCAAAGTATATGAGAATAGATTATCTCCTTAGAAAAATTCCAGAATGTCAAGGCAACAAAACAAAGGAGCAGGAAAAAAAAACTCCTCCACATACAGGAATTCATAATCTGGACGTGGTACCCATGTTCATGACCACAGCCATCAGGAGGCCAGGGCTAATGGGCTGCAAATGCAATGACAGTGCCCCAGCCCTAAACACAAGGTCAAATAGAACAAGTCACAAAACCAGGGGAAAGAAATGGCGATAAAAAGTTATAAAAACACATTGAGAAAAATGCAACATGAATTCATCAAAAAGTATGTATCAAATAATTGTTTTTATCAGCTAACACTAAATGTAAAAGACATAAAATAAAAATCCAGAAAATTATTACTCCCTGAAATGAATTCAATTTTGTAACCCCCAAAATAATAAACTTGTAGCTAAAGCAATAGCAGGATTTTGAAAGGATTTCAGGCTATGAAGATAGCTTAGTAGGTAAAGTGCTTATTAAACAAACAAGAGGAACTGAGTTTCAATTCCCAGGCCCCATGTAAAAGCAGGACACAGTAAAGCATGTCTGTCATCCCCAGGCTCCTACACTGAAATAGGAAAACTGAGACAGGAGAATGTCCAGATCACTAGTCACCTAGCCTGGTATACACAGGTCTTAAGAGCCCATACCTCAAACAAAGTGAAAGGCACAAACAAACACTAGAGATTGTCCTCTGACCTCCACACCAGCATCCTTACTCAAACAAACATATACAAGAGAACACACACATCATACACACACACAAATAAGAAAACACATATAATTTTAAAATGTTAAATATCAAGAGTAGATACTCCTTTAATCCCAGCACTCAAGAGGCAAAGGCAGGTGGATCTCTGTGAATTTAAAACTTGCCTGGCTACAGAGCAAGTTCCAAGCCATCTAGATATACATAATGAGCCTGTCTTAAAAATGAACAGATAAGAATTCGCCAGGCAGTGGTGACACACTTTTAATCCCAGCACTCAAGAGGCAGAAGCAGGAGGATCTCTATGAGGTTGACGTCAGCCTGGTCTACAGAATGAATGCCAGCACAACCAGGGCTACACAAACAGAAACCCTGTCTTGAAAACAAAACAGAATAAAAATGTTAAAAGCAGGGGCTGGAGAGACTGTACAGCAGTTCAGAACACTGGCTGCTTTTCCAGGGGACCAGAGCTCAATTCCCAGCATCCACATGGCAGATCACCAACTGTCTGTAATTCAGGTTCCAGGGGATCCAACAGCCTCACATACACATACATCAGTGCACATAAAATAAAAGTTAAAAAAAAAAAAAAAACCTCTAAAATAGAAGCTAGAGATACAGCTAGGTAGTAGGAACATTTGTCTACCTTGCATAAGGCCCTGGAAGCAGGGCATCTCATAAAGGACATGAGTACAGTACAAAGGGCTGCCACCAGCACCACAAAATATACTTGTAAAAGACAGCAGAAACACTAATCAAGAGAAAAATTAAACATCTGCTTAACAACTTAGAAGAGAATGTCCAATCTTACCACTAAGAAACCCAAGAAACACTAAAACAGGCTGCAGCAAGCCCTACACCACACAAGCGGCAAACCACTAGACACACTGTAGCAAGGGTCTGGGAAGCAAGGTGGGATGACAGATTTCAAATGCTCCTCAATCATAAAACACCATGGGAATGAACTCAGAGCAGTACCAAAGTGAAAAAAGCTTGGATAACCTATACCGTCAATGGAGTGACTCTTATTTCTAGAATCTGTCCTAAGAAAATTAACCTATCAATTTAAAATTTTTTGCTTAAAAATTTGAACCAAAAAAATCGAGATACGGCTTAATGGTTAAGAGCAGTAGATGTCCTCCAGAGGACCAAAGCCTGACTCCCAGCATCTACATGGTGGCTCACAACTATCTGTGATTACAGTTCCAAGAAATCTGGTGTCCTTTTCTGACCTCCTCCAGCACCATTCATGGACATGGTACAAAGACATACATATAAACAAAACAGCCATACATATGAAATAAAAACAAATAAATCTTAAAATATATATATATAACCCCACAGATGATTAACAGGTAAATCTATCAGCTTGGCAACCTGAGTTCAATTCCCAGGAATCACATGGCAGAAGGTTGACTCCCACAAGTCACTATCACACAACACACAAACACACACCACACACACACACTTTTTTTTAAATAATGGTTATCACATAATAAAGGTAAAACATGTAACCAAAAACAATGTCCAAGTTCTAAATAAAGAATATATAAATAAAATGGAAAAATATACCACAAAAACTGAAGATACCCAGAGCCCACATAAAAGTCAAGCAAGTGGGGCGGGAGAAATGGATCAGTGGTTGAGCGCATTTGTTGCTTTTGCAGAGGACCTGGGTACAATTCCTAGCACCTAACATGGTATCTTACAACAGTCTCTAATTTGTGTGTGTGTGTGTGTGTGTGTGTGTGTAGTTGCTGTTGTTTTCTTTTTCAAGACAGGGTTTCTCTGTGTAGCCTTAGCTATCCAGGACCTCACTCTGTAGACCAGGCTGGACTGGAACTGAGACCCACCTGCTTCTGCCTCCCAAGAACTGGTATTAAAGGCATGCGCCACCACCGCCTTGCAGTTTCTAATTTTAATTCCAGAGATTTTACACCCTTTCTCTCCTCTGCAGGCACTGCATGAACATAATATATAAACATACATGGAAAGAAAAAACATATATACAAATAAAAAAAAAAATGTCAGGCAGGTGTGGCAGCCTCCTGTAATCCCAGCACTTAGAAGGCATCAAAACAGGGAATCCCTAGAACAGGATGGCTAGCCGTTAGCAGGAATCTGGTAAGCTCCAGGTTCAGTAACAGACCGTGCATCAATAAACACAGTGGAGAGCAACTGAGGAAGACATCAAACATCAACTCTAAGCCTTCACATGAACACATGTACTACCAATAGCATGCTAGACCAATCTTGGCTACATAGCAAGTTCTAGGCCAGCCTAGGCTATGTAGTAAGATATCTCAAAAAAAAAAAATATATATATATATATATGTGTATATATATAAAATACAATTAACCATCAACTATAATGTAAAGAAGTCACTCATCTAAACGTGCTTCCCAAGGGGCTGGAGAGGTGGTTCCACGGTTGAGAGCACTGGCTGCTCTTCCAGAGGGCACAGTTTTCATTTCCAGTACATGTGACATGGCAGGTCACAATTGTCTCTCACTCAAGTCCAAAGAAATCTGACACCCTCTTCTGGCCTCCTCAGATACATACATATGAGTGGTACACAGACATACATGCAGGCAAAACAGCCATACATTAAAAAAAAATTTAATTGAAGACTTTTTTTTTTTTTTTTTTAGGATTTATTTATTTATTGTGTATACAGTGTTCTGCCTCCATTTATGCCAGAAGAGGGCACCAGATCTCATTATAGATGGTTGTGAAAGCCACCATGTGGTTGCTGGGAACTGAACTCAGAACCTTTGGAAGAGCAGCCAGTGCTCTTAACCTCTGAGCCATCTCCCAGCCCCTAATTGAAGACTTTTTAAATATTTATTTTATGTATATAAGTGCTCTACCTGCATGCCAGAAGAGGGTATAAAATCAGATCCCAATATAGATGGTTGTGAGCCACCATGTAGTTGCTAGGAATTGAACTCAGGACCACTAAAAGAGTAGACAGTGTTCTTAACCACTGAACCATCTCTCCAGAACCATAAAAAAAATTTTTTTAATGAAAAAGTGCTTTCCAGAATAAGGTGTAGATACTCCAAAAGACTCCACCAACAGCAAAACTTAAAACTGCCCAAGCTCCCTGTTTTCTGATCCACCGAGATGTAAATAAGCCATGCTGCAACATCTTATAACTACCTGAACTGTCAGCCAAAAATAAACTTATCTCTTAACCTTGAGCTGTTTTGTCAAGTATTGTATTACAACAAGAAAAGTAACAAATACAGAAAACTAACACCAAGGAGTCTTTGAGGTTATTATCTGACAAAGTGATTCATAGATCTTTGGAACTGGGTAGAGCAGAAGAGAAAAGGTTTGGAGAGGTAAGTTAAAGAAGCCCTACACTGTTGTGTTAGCAGCTCTTAATGGAACAATCTTATGGCAGTGTGGAAGAACAAACCGCCAACAGAAATGTAGACAGTAAAGACTACACTCATGAGGCTTTATGTGAGAACAAAGTCTGTCAGAACTGGACTAGATTCTTCTGGCAAAGAATCTAACTATGTTCTTCCGTGTCCTAAAATGTTGAGGCTGACTTCAAAGTAAGAGACTAATTAATTTGGCAGAAAAAAATTCAAAGCACTGTGAACATTCAAGGTATAGTAAGGCTACTGCTGGCTGCCATTTGTTAAGTTTACAGTGGGGTTGGTGAGGAAAGAATGAGCACACTTAAAAGTTACAAACAGGACAGCAGTGTTGCTATAACTGTTAAAGAGATTACTGCCAGCAAGAAAAAAGTCACACTGAAGCCAAAAGAAAGGTGCCCTGAAGGCAAGACTTTATCATCCTGAGCTGGAGAGATAGCCCAGTGATTAAGAGTTTGTACTGCTCTCACAGGACCAAGTTTGATTCCCAGCATCCACAACTCTAGTAACTAGAGTACTAGATGGTAAATGTGATGCCTCTGACCTCCACAGGCACGTGCACACACACACAACTTTAAAATAATAAAAATAAATCCTAAGATAAATAAAGACTTCATTAAAGGTTCCACGGTATAAAAATACAAACTTAATAGAAAATCTCTCTTTTTCCCCCTTCAGTTTTTCAAGACAGGGTTTCTCTGTATAGCATGACTGTCCTGGAATTCATTTTGTAGACCAGAATGTACAGAGATCCACCTGCTTTCTGCTGGGATTAAAGGCGTGTGCCACCACTGAGAGTGCTAAATCCAGAAACGGTGGCACATATCTGTAATCTAAACACTTGGGGCAAAGGCAGAAATACTACAAACTGGAGGTTAGCCTGGTCCATACAGTGAGTTCCATACAGTTAGGGTCAAATAGCAAGACTACTTCTAAAAACAGAAAGAGAGACTCACTGAAGAACCTAATCAGAGCCTGTAACCACAGGCACATAGTAGATATATCTCAAGCAGGTAGCACAACTTGGCATCACCCATGGTTTTGCAGGCATGCAGAAGTAAGGTGAGAGTTAAGGGTCACAGCAGCTTGATCCAAGGTTCCAGAAAAAAAAAAAAAGTAGACAAGAAAAAGAAATGTGTAGCATGCAGGATCTAATTCACGTTAAGAACCTGGCATCTATTCAGGAAGCTGTGAAGGGGAAGCCTAAGCTGCAAAAGCAACTCTAGGAAGATGGAGATGCCCAGAATGTGGGACATTATCCAGGAAAAGCCGCAGGCACCCTCAAATGGGTTGGCCCAAGAAAGAGTCTGCAAGTGCTGTAAGGCTGACCAAGGCTGTTGAAGCCCACATGGTACCACAAGCCCAGATGCTTGAGGTGAAGCCACAGGTTTGTTATTTGCCCAGCTGGGCTTCAGTCTTCTTTAGTCTGGTCTTTCTTAGGTATCTTCCTATTCCTCCATTTTATATTGGAAGTATTTAACATTTTTGTTTGTTTTAGCAAGGGTTCACAGCTATGATTTTGCCTTATGTCTCAAAACACTCTGAACTTTTAAACACTACTGGGATGGTTAATATCATGGGGATTTATACAGTTGGAGTGAATGAATATATCCTGTATTATGAAATGTCCTAAGTCTATGGGGCCAATGGCAGAATGTTATGGTTTGAATATTAAAATGTCTTGGGGCTGAACAGATAGCTCAGTGGTTAAAGAGTAATGACTGTTCTTCCAGAAGACCTAGGTTCAAATCTCAGCACCCACATGGCAGCTGACAACTATCTGTAGCTCCAATTCCAGGGGATCTGGCACCTTCATATACATGCAGGCAAAAGAGCAATGCATATAAAACAAATCTTTTAAAAAATAAAAAAAATTAGTGTCTTCCCCACCCATGTATTTGATGAACATTTGGTCTCCAGCTGGTGGCACTACTTTAGGAGGTTTTGCAATCTTCAGGAGACATTACCTAGACTGCTAGTGGATCTTGAACTTAGTATCTCCACTTTCTAATTACAGCCCAAGTTTTCTGCTACTTGACCCACTGAGATTTAAACAACGTACCCCATGTGCTCCAACCACCACAAACCAAGTCCTTCCAGTCATCCATGAACATATTTCCTAAACTGTGAATCAAGATCAAATTCTCTCATTAATTCTGATATTTCCTCACAGTAACCACAAAAACAACTAGTGTACTGTGTAATGGCTTATTTCACTTTACATACTGTCTCTAATCCCACCCAATCTGTGGTTAATGACTCAACTTCATTCTCTTTGTAACTGAATCCTCCACTGTGTGTGTGTGTGCATAGACATCACACTCTTTCCCACTTATTCCCAAATAGGCACCTGGGCTGACTCTGTATCTTGGCTGTTACAAACAGTGCTGAAAGAAACATGGTTGCGCAGGTGTCTCTTCTGTATGCTGACTGCATTTCCCTTGCATATATACCTAGGAATGAAACTGCTGGGTCATAAGTAATTCCATTTTTTTAGTTTTGGGGGTTTCCATTTTGGCAGTATTAATTTATATTCTCTCCAACTACTGCCATTTTAACTGGAATGAGATCACATAACTAGGATTTTCATTTACATGCCCAAATAATCCATTTTAATTCAGTTTAAACTCTAATTTTATTTTTATTTACTTCCTTTGAGATACAGTCTCACTATGTTGCACCTGGCTAGCCTCAAGCTTATAGATATCCACCTGCTTCTGCTTCCCAAGTGTAGGCCACCATGCCCTGATAAATTCTAATTTTAGTTCAACCTCTACAAGACACACACACACACACACACACACACACACAATCCTGAAAGCCAGAATAGGTGAAGATGGCACTCTTGACAAATGGTCACAGAAAAATCAAAAGGAAAGGCTCACCTGATCAGTGAACTGTTTTATCACTACTCCCACTGGCCCACTCAGAGCAAGTTTTGGGAGTTAGCAGTTGGCATGGGCAACATTGGTTAACTGGTCTCCATCTTATACAATGACGACTCAGTGAGAGCCAGAGCCCAGTTGGGGATCAAGCACCAAAAGCGGAGCAATGGCAGCTACTACATTCTTGTATTACCCAATCACTGAGACCTAGCCACACAAAATACTTCACTTCCACCACAAAGTACCCTCACATTTCAAAATTCTCCCATAAACGTAATCTGCCTTCATTCCCTGAGAACCAGTGTTCAAGAACTCTTTTCATACCCAAAAAAGTCATTTGGCAGACACCAAAAACTAAGTACCTTAACCAAGAGAGTTAAAAACATTAAATGTTTAAGCCTAAGGGTTAGGGCTACAGCTCAATGGTTAAGTGCTTGCTTGGCATGTACAGGACCCTGAACGTGATCCCTAGTACCACACACATTCATAAAGATTAAACATATTAAAAATGATGCTTTCAGCGAAGTATGGTGGTACATGCCTGTAATGGAAGCACTCAGAAGGCAAGGCAGGAGGATCACAACTTCAAGTCAAGATAGGTCTACATAGTGTTCAAGGCCAGCTATGGCTAACTGGCCAAAAAAAAATAAATAAGGCAATGCTTTCATTTGTTTGCTTTTTAACAACCTCAATAAATTCGTGGACTGGGACTGAAAAGATGGCTCAGCAGTTAAGAGCACTGGCTGCTCTTCCAGAAGACATGGCTTCTATTCCCACCACCCACACGGTGACTTACAATTCTCTGTAACTCAAGTTCCTGGGTATGTGATTCCCTGTTCTGGCCTTTGTGGGCAGCAGACACCCAAGTGGTACAAGGCAAAACAGGATTGAAGAGATGATTCAGGGAGCAGGAGTACATGCTCATCTTCAAGATGATCTGAGTTTGAACCCCAGCACCAATACTGGGTAGCTCATAACCACCAGGACATCAGACACCATCCTGCTCTGCAGGCACACATAGCAACATAGACACAGGCACGAAAGCACACGTAAATAAATAGATAGATAGATAGATAGATAGATAGATAGATAGATAGATAGATAGATAAATGATAGGTGGATAAATAAATAAATAAATGTTTTTATTTACTTTTAAATACAACAAATGTCTTGGACAGCCAGAACAAAGCCTTCAGAAACAGCAGAGCCTAATCAGAGGAGAAGAGATGATGAAAAGCCTGAATAAAGCCATTACCAAAAAAAAAAAAGGAAATAGTGACAGTAAGCACACAAAATTTCTCTCCCACCCAGGAATACAAGTTAGCTGAGAGCAGAAAGAGTCAGCTGGAGGGGAGCACTAAACCAAGGGAAACTTACTATGCAGTTGTGAAAAAGGTGGCAGAAAACAACTGACAACCACACTTAGGAATGTTATGCTATGGCCTTGAGTGGGCCACAAACAGCAACCCAACAGAGGTCACAGCAACAGCAAATGCTTCACAGGGACAACAGTACCAGCAACATTATGAGGCAGCTATTGTACAGTTGGGTGCTCATGGTACCTACACAGCTTAAGACACAAAGTTTCATTACATAGTCCCAACCATTCTCTTAAGTTACAAGAATATGACGAGAGAAAATAACAGCACCTTCGGTATTAGACCATCCTGAGTTTTTAAAACACTGAAGAGAGGGGCCAAGGTGTGGTGGAGCACCTCCAACCCCTTAGCACTCAGGTGGCAGAGGCAGGTGGGTCACTTTGAGGTCGAGGCCAGGCTGTTCCAAGCCCGTGAGACCATGTGTTAAAAATAATAATAATAAGGGGGGGCCTCCCCGCTTGGTACTGAAGCAAGCACCAGCACTTCCAGCTCTCAAGAGACTGAGGCAGGAAGATAAACCTGAGGCCAAGGTCAGAGGCCAGCCTAGGACCCAAAAGTAGGTTCGTCTCAAAAACAAGTGTATAAAACGGCTAGGCATGATGGCTCACACCTGTAAGCCCAGTACTATGGCTGAGGCATCTGGATTGCTAACAAGCACAAACTGGCTTAGCTCAATCCAGGCCGACTCGGACTTCCATGAGACTTTGCCTCATAAAACCTAAATACGTAAACATAAAATTTTAAGTTAGCATGTAGTACTTTGCCTTTCCTGGCCATTCAGAGTATACAAATGAAACACAGACACACAGACACACACACACACACACACTCGCAAAATGCACAAGAACCGCGGTCAAGGCCAGCCTGGTCTAAATGTCGAGTTAAAAGGCCAGCCAGGGCTACATGGTGAAACTCTAAAACCAAACCAAACCAAGAACCGTTTTGTCTCACGCAATAATCCAGAGTACACAGAACGCAAACATCCTGCCAGAGATGAGCGCAACCCCCAATTCGAAGTCGCGGTGCTCCCCAATACTAAACCTGGGGACGGACTGCGGAGACTGCCGCTCGGCGGCTGATGGTGCACCTCGGGGCCTCGGCTCGGAGAGCTCCCAGGTCCACGGCGTCCTTCCCGCTCTGCCTCAGCTCCAGGCTCTGCGCCGCGAAAGGAAGCCGCCCACCGCCGACCAACGGTGCCGCGGGCGTTATGAGCCCCGCCTTCCCGAGTGCTCCGAACCGGCCGCGCGCCTGCCCAGAACCCCGCACGCGGGAGTGCGGGCGAGGGAAGGGCCTTCCAGAGGCAGGGACACGCGCCGAGCCACCGGCCCCTCTCCGCGCGGCCCGACTCCTCGGCCCCGCCCGCCCACGACAAAGCGCCGCCGCGGCCTGGGCCCGACGCGCCGCGGGCGGCAGCACCGCTGAAGACGACCGCCCGGCACGCCACCACCACCGCCTGCGGCCTACCAGCCCGCCTCTCACCCCGCTGTCGCCGTCCGGTTCACCCTGAACCTCGAGCCACGCTCCGCCGCGTCCGGTCAACCGGGAGGCTCGAGCGCGCCGCAGCCGCTCGGCGCATCCGGGTCCACGGGCGCAGGAAGTAACAGCGCCGAGCCTACGGCGAGCGGCAAGGGACTAACGGTACCTGTCGTGCAGCGCCGCTCGCCGCCACGCGGGGTCGCCTTGAGTTAAAATACTCCTGACGGCGGAGGCCGGCCAGAAGCCTCTTCTGAAGCGAGCTGACGCTACTGTTTGGGGCGGGGCTACACGCAGGAGGCGCGTTGGGCGGGGTTTGGAGAGCTGAGGGCTACCTGAGAGATGGCTCCGAAAGGCCTCTTCTGTGCGAGGCGGGAAAGCTTCGGTCGATACGAAGCGAGTCTGCGCGCACGCAGGGCAGGGCAGGGCTGTGAGCTCAGCCGGTGCCCGAGAGCTGGGGCGTGGCCTTGTCCTTAAGAGGCGGAGACTCAGGGCTCGGGGAAGTTCGGGTACACTCGGGCAAGGGCCTCCGTAGGTACGAGACGGAGCCCCAGGCTCTCGGGGAAGTTCGGGCACTCTCGAGGAGGGGCGTGGCCTCGTCCGTAGGAGGCGGATCCTGATGCTTCCCTTAACGCCAGCTAGTGAGCCCAGGAATAGTTCGGAAAGCTCAGGTAGTCACCTCGGGGTCTTCCAGAGGAAACAGAGGACTAGCCCCACGGCCTAAAACCCCAGTAGCTCTGGGGTTAACAGACAGGAGGCTGAGCCGCGGTGAGCAGAAGTATGAAAATACATCCAGCATCGTTAGGCATCAGAGAAATGCAACAGAAACCACAACCAAGCTGAGGTAGGATTGTTGTGCGAGTTTGAGACCAACCTGAACTGCAAAGTGGGACTGCAGATTTGGTTTGGTTTGGTTTTTGTTTTGTTTTTCGAGACTGGGTTTCTCTGTGTAGCCTTGGCTGTCCTGAACTCACTTTGTAGACTAGGCTGGCCTCAAATTCATAGACATCCACCTGCCTCTGCTTCCTGAGTGCTGGAATTACAGGCGTTCGCCACCACCACCCGGCGACTACAGTTTCCAAAGGCGGTTTTGTTGGTTTTTTTTGTTTGGTTTTTGTTTTTGTTTTTGTTTTGTATTTTTTAAAACACTTGAAAGAAGGAAGGAAGAGAGAGAGACAGAGAGGAAGGAAGAAGGAAGGAAGGAAGGAAGGAAGGAAGGAAGGAAGGAAGGAGAGAAAGAAATTAGCCGAGGCCGGTGGCGAAAGCCTGGCCTGTAATCCGAGTGGTTGTCTACCTGTGGGTCATATATAAGATCTCCTGCATATCAGATATTTACATTATGATTTATAACAGTAGCAAAATTACAGTTACAGAGTAGCAACGCAATACTTTCATGTCTGGAGGTCACCACAACATGGCGAACTGTATTAAAGGGTCGCAGCTTTAGGAAAGTTGAGAACCACTGTTGTTGAAAGATCCCCGGAGGGTATCTTCCGTCAGAGAGACCCCCTCCCAAGGATCAACGAGTCCATTCGGATGCAAACAGCAAGAGGCTTTTATTTTGATTTACGAGTACTCGGGCAGCAAGGTCACTCAGGAGGACCTTGCGCGCCCCCTAGATGGGAAGCTGGGGTTTTTATAGGGTTTTAGAGGCAGTAGCACTGGTACAGAAGTGAGAGGGCATGGTTACAGGGGGCTGATTGGTACGTTTACACGAGACCACAATTTGCATCAAAGTTTGGCAGGGGCACCAAGATTCCAGGAACTGGGTGGTCAAGGGGGGTAGGATGACCCCTTGACGTGGCCCGCCACCTGTTATTTTGTTTTTTCCTATCTTAGCTGAAACAGTCTCACAGATATCTATGAGAGTGATTAACACAAACTGTTTTTAGTATGACTGGGGCAGCCTGACCACAGATATCCCAAGTGGGTGACACAGCTAGGATTTTTCAGTAATTTTCCAGTTTCTCATCTGGCCTTCAGAATTTTACAAAACAGTGGTGTCTCACAAAATGGCATTAGCTATGTTTAACTTAGTGTGAGGCTGGGGTCTTTCATTGTAATGCCAGCACTTGAGGGGCTGAAGCAGGAAAATCTGGGGTTCAAGGCTAGCTTTATCCACAGAGCGTGTTGGAGGCTGTCCTGGAGTACAAGAGAGCCTTTTGGTCATTTGCTTTAACGGATAGCAGGGAAGACAAGCCTGGCGTCATGAGGCACACAGACTCCAATGTTTGGAGCCTTAAACAGCACTGTGTGTCTACCAGGGTTGCCCCTGGAACCCTTTCCCCGGCACAACTAGAAGCCTCTCTCAAGGTTTTCAGCCCGTGCTACCTTTATCACATTTTCTTGCCCATTGTCATTCCCAAGTTAAAGCCAAAATGGAATGGAATGCTTTAAAAAACAAAACAAACCAGGCATGAAGTGTGTTAGGAAGAAGGATCCCGAGGGACCTGACGGAGATACAGGGGAAAAGGTGGATACAATCAAAATGTGCATCTATAAAACTGTCAGATAATAAATTATCGTTTAAAAACAACAAGGCGCTATGAAGGCAGCGCTCCACACTCTTCCCCCCAGTAAGCCTCCTCCAGCACCACCAGTCTTTCATTGGTCTTCGGCCACAGCCTCCACCCGCCATGGACCCCAGCTGCTCCTGTGCCACAGTGGCTGCTGCTCCTGCTGCCCTGTGGGCTGTGTGAAATGCTCCCAGGGCTGCATCTGCCAAGAGGCCTCAGACAGGTGCAGCTGCTGCGACTGAAGTTGGGGCACCCCACAATTGCGTGCAGATAGAGCCATATGTAGAAGCCTAGTCTTTTCTGTTTTTTAGACCCTGACCTGTTCTCTGCACCTTTCTATAAAGCATCTGACATTAAAATTGTTGATTGAATTAAAAACAAAAACCTACAAGGAACTGGGGGTAGTTGGAGCGACTTAGCCATTAAGAACATTTCCTTCTCTTCTAGAGGACATGAATTCAGTTCCCAGCCACATCAGATAGTTCACAACCATTTGTAACTAGGTCCAGGAGATCCGACACTCTCTTCTGGCTTCCATAGACATCCACATCCACATGCCACACTCACAAATAATAAAATTATTTAAAAAAAAAATTACAAGGGGAGCTGGGCACTACTGCTATTGCAGAAGACCAGAATTAGGTTCCTAGCACCCACATCAGGGAGCTTACATGTACCCACACACAAACATACACACACAATCTTTTTTTTTAAGATTTTATGTTTTAATTAGGTGTGTGCACGTGTGCCTTATGTGTGGGTGTGTATACATAAATGCAGTGCTCTCAGAGGTCAGAAGAGGGGGCTGAATCCTCTGAAGCTAGCGTTATAGGCAGACATAGCTGCTTGACATGCCTGTTAGGAACTGAACTTGGGTCCTCTGTAAGAATGGCAGGAGCTTGTAACTGCTGAGCCATCTCACCAACCACTAAAATAAATTTTTAATTTTTTTAGATTCATTTATTTTAGTTGTGTATAAGAATCTTACCTGCCTGCATGCAGCCTGCTGGATCCTCTGGAACTGGAGTTACAGAGAGTTGTGGATGTTGGAAATCAAACCCAGGTCCCATGCAAGAACAAATGCTTTTAACAGTTGAGCCATCTCATCTCTCCAGCCCCTAAAGTTTTTATCAAAAAATAATAAAGGCTAACCATTTTGGGGACCCAACCCCTCTCTGCTTTAGGGAGCTGTTACTTTTCTAAAACAGCTTGCTTGCCATTCCAGACAAGCCAAAAATGCAGGCTGTAGAATGAAGAAGACATCTGCACAGGTTGAAGGGCCCTGTAACACTGAATGTACTAGAATTTGAGACTGCCTCACCCATAAAAGGTAAGAGAGATGGAGAATTATACTGAGCTGGAGGGGTCATTACAAGTCTAGTGCGGAAGTAGTAGCAGTGAGGAGGGCTAAGTGGGAGCCACCAACTGTTGAGGGACATAAACAGTCATGCAGTGTGAGAAAGGAGACACAGAAGGAGGTGAGGAACACCAGGGCATGAAAGTGGAGGCTGATGTAGCACAGTCCCACTTGAGGTCTCTCCAAGAACAGGTAACAAGAAATCAATCACAGCCAAGAGCACACATTACCAATGTAGCCACATAAAAGAAAACTGGAATGGACTCAAAGGACAGGCCAGAAGAAAGAAGGTACCTGTTGCAAGATAATTGATCACACTATGAACCCCAAGATTGTTTAATTTACTGGAAAAAAAAAAACTTTTTGTTACAGTGTGACTCAGCTCTAGCACAAACCTTTACTCCAAGAGCTTTCTGCTTGAATACTGTAAACAGGTTTATATAAAGTCAACCATATATCAGGAGGCAGAGCAAGCAACCAGATGACAGGAAATGAACATAGAACACAAAACAAAAAGCCAGGCACGTTGGCACACACCTGTGATCCCAGCACTCTGGGAGGCAGAGGCAGGTGGATCTCTTGTGAGGTTGAGGCCAGCCTGGTCTACAAAGTGAGTCCAGGACAGCCAAGTATACACAGAGAAACCTTGTCTTGAACAACCAAAGGAATAAGAAGAAAAAATGAAACAGTAAGAGAGTCAGGAGAAAGATGGATAGAAAGAAGCACAGGAAGTAGAAGGGACATTCAGATTGAGGGGTTTTTGAGAAGCATGGGGAAGGAGCATGCCTTTGGCTGACACTGGCTGAGAAGGAAAGTCCCCTGGGTGATTTCTCTACTCTCTGAGCTAGTAGGCTTTCACCCCAGCATCTGACTCCCAAGTCTTTATTGGTAAAATCGAACATTTGAGGTTTTGTTAAAAACATTTGGAGCCAGGTGTGGTGGTGCACATCTTTAATCCTAGCACTCAGGGAGGTAGATCTCTGTGAGTTTGAAGCCAGCCTAATCTACAAAGTGAGTCCAGGACAGCCAAGACTACACCAAGAAACCCTGTCTCAGAAGTTTTAAGTAAATTCAAAGGGTTACTACAGTTCAGACTTGTTTTCTAAATCTCTAAGAGTTGGAGTGATTTGGAGCTAAGATAAAATATTTGAGCAGGGCAGGGGTAACCACTCCATTAATCCCAGCAGAGACAAGCAGATCTCTATAAATTAGTTGTTTTCCATGGCATCTGGCTAAATTAGTTGTTTTCTAAAGTCTAGAGTTACAGTAAACCAGGTGGTAGTGGCACAGGCCTTTGATCCCACCACCCAGGGGCAAAACTCAGATACAGCTCCTAACTAGTATGTTTGCACACTAGAGAAATCACATACTATATTTACAGATGATGATAACCCTCTACAGGGCTACTAGGAAGGCAGCTAATTTCCAACGAGGAAAGGAACAGAGAGCAGCTTTTGTGATGCCAGTTAGCTTAGCTCCATGCATGCAACCCGGACCAGTATTGAGTCAGATGATACCCTAATTACAGATACCATATTTATTGGTGAATTGACAACTGGAGACTTCATGAAGCAAAAAGGAGTCCACCAACATTTGCCTGTTCTCTTTTATTGTAAACATTTTCCATATATGAAGAATGAATATTTTTTCTTTGAAAAGCAAATCAGGACATTTAAGAAGGCATGGCGATCCTTATACTAAGTCATTGCCAGCCACACTATGGTCATAAAGGCGCCCCTGACATTGATTGAATGGAACAACTCACTATGCCTTCCTGCAGAAATAGTTCTGTTGCCTATAATCTCCATCCCTAAACCGCCCACCCCTCCCCCAAAAGACGTACCTATTGACCTCTGGGGACCAATGGAATAGTCACAACATTTGGCTAATACATGGTGTAGCTAATGCATGGCTTTGTTTTTTTATTGTTGTTGTTTTTCTCAAGACAGTGTTTCTCTGTAGCCTTGGCTGTCCTGGACTCACTAATGCATGGCTCATTGATGGTTCATCAACCGCTGATGGAACCAAAGCTAATGGAAAATGGCAGCCTATAGACAGGGAGATGGAATGGCCAATACTGAGGAAGGACCCACAAAATCAGTGCAGCACTGTTGACTATAAGACAAACAACTAGGAAAGCAAAACACTCTATCTTTGCCAATTCATGGTGAGTGTGCAATGGTATATCTATATGGTCATGAAAATGGAAAATCGCTAACTGGCAGATAAATGGCAAAGATATCTGGTCATGGGAGGCATGAATGGAAATGGCAAAACTTAACAAAAGCATCAAATTTTAAGTAGCTCATATGGGCAAGACAGAAAAAAAATCTGAAAATAATGAAACAGTGGACAAACTGGCATCATGTTTGATTAAGACTAGAATATTAATATTTGCCAGGGTACAACTTCAGAATAAGTCAGCAAGAATAACAGATTATACATTCGAAAAACTTGAAAGTTTACCCCAGCACTAAAAGTAAGGGGAAATGGAGAACCAAATTAAACCAGGACAACCCTATGATAATAATTATTAAAAGGAATTCATAGTCAGGCGGTGGTTCGCACCTTTAATCCCAAAAGCAGGCACATAAGAATCACAGTAATTTGCCAGGCTGGGATAAGGCATGTATGCACACATGATCACAGACCTCCTTATGTGATTGGGCTCAAAAATGGCATGTGAACAAAATTGTCCATCTACTCGTCCAAATGACTGAGTTATAAACATCACGAGCTCAAACATGCCCATACTGTCCCCCCATGTAGGCTAACATTAGTCATACACTTCCTAACATGACTGTGCTTGGAAATGGCATGTGGGCCAACATGCGCACACACATGCACATACACATACATACACGCAGACAGATGCACACATGCACACACATAAATAGCCTATGCACTGGCATGTGGGCCAACATGCCCTTGTTGCTCCTCAGGTAACTGGGCTCAAAATAGGCATACAGTCCAGTTAGGTTCTCCTCCAGCCTGGGGGCTGCCTCCCAGCAGCCCACTAAGTCAGGAGGGGCAGGAGATGAGAAGCTGCCTGGAATGGCCAGTGAGAACAGGGCAGGGATCGTACACCCAAGGAACAGCTGATGGCTAGTTCAACTTTAATCCCAGAGAACAAGGGCTACATATCCCTATGGAGGCCCCCAAGAATAGGTGTAAGCAGTTGGTTTGAACTAGGCACTACAAAGGATGCTTATATACATTATACAGCACGCTCCTATCATAAGAGTAGAATGTCAGGGTTTAATTAACATATGGGCGCAGAAGGAGAGCTAGCAGGGAGCTGTGTCAGAGGTCATACATCAAGTGTGGCTAGGGGAGTCTCTAAAGACACTTTCCAGATGAAGTAAGGCAGAGAGCAGGGACCCCACAGAAGGGAAGGAGTTCTGCTTTTAGCGCCAAGCTCATAATAGCTATCCGGTCCAGGCAAGAACTGCAACCTCAACCAGCAGGGTACCTCCAACAGACCAACATACCAGTACCCCCCAAATGACAGTGGTTGTAAATATCACGCGTTCCAACATGACCACACAGCCAGGCAAGATCACCTGAGGCAAACTGAATGCCCATGCTAATAAACCCAGCACTTGCAGGATGGAGGCAGGGGAATCAGAAGCTCATGATTATCTTTTGCTTTGTGATGAGCTCCAGCATAGTCTGAGCTTCATAAGACCCGGCTCCAAAACTACCTCTAACAGCAAAAATGAAGTAAAATAAGATATGAGAGAAATTGAGGGGGTTGGTGGGATGGCTCCATGGATAAAGGCACTTGCTGCCAAATTCGACAACCTGAATTCAATACTGGGAGCCACAAGGTAGACAGAACCAACTTGTAGGTTTTCCTCTGACCTCCACATGAGCATGTTCTCAAGTCTTCTTCCACACACACAAAATAAATGAATGTGAAAAAAAAAAAGAAAAGAAAAGAAAAACTGAGCAGGCAGTGGTGGCACTCCCCTTTAATCCTAGCACTCAGGAGGCAGAGGCAGGAGGATCCCTGTGAGTTGAAGGCCAGCCTAGACTACAGAGTGAGTTTCAAGACAGCCAAAGCTACACAGAGAAATCCTGTCTTGAAAAACAGAAACAAACAAAATTACAGTAACTTAGTTTTACAGCAATTTAGACAGGGCTTCCCTGTGTAGCCCTGGCTGTCCTGGGCTTGATTTGTAGACCAGGGTGGCCTCGAACTCACAGTGATCCATCTACTGTCTCTGACTCCCTAGTGCTGGGATTTAAGGCATGCACCACCATGCCCAGCTACAGTAATTTAAATTTAAAAGCTGCTTGCAAAAGTCAGGCTGAAAATCAAAGTGAATATCCTTTATGATCTAAAAATAAATACACTTAAACCTTTAATTTATATTTAAGAGAAAGTGGGATATAGGTATATTTATTTACACATAGTAAGGTATATTTAGTTTCAAAAGTTCAAAAGAAATTTTTTTTTATTTCAATTGAAAAATAATACTTTTCTGTTGCCAAAAACCATTTTGCCCTGGGAGAGATATAACCTACCAAAAAAGGAATCCCCCAAAATTAGGACTGGAACAGGATTTTTGCTTTTATCTTTCCAGAATAAAAACATCCAACTAAGGAATCTGGAGACCCCTGGACAAGTGAGACATCTAAAGAAGAACGGATCATCAGGGAAAATGTCCCAAGAAAAAGAGTAAATTGGCCAATGGTATTGCTGCCCTCTACAGACATAAGGGCAAAACAGTCTTTATGTCATCCAAATCCAATTAACACTTAAAGCTGGCTTTGGAGTGTGGCTTTCTCCTTCTCTAAACCCACGCATGCCTGTTAAAGGAAAATCCAAAACCTCTGTCTGATATCAAAAGAGCTACCTGGTATGGGACAGAAGAAAACAAATAAGAGACTATTTTATTGCCACTAATCTCATAATCTTTTGGTTTTCATTTGACTCTCTAAAGGTTTTCTTAAGGTATAAATGTTATCTCAAAATCTAAGATTATTATTTATATCGTCAGACTATTCTAGAAATAAGATTCACCCAGCTTCCTGTATGTTTTCAGGTTTGAATCTGAAGCAAGCTCAGATGTAATAGACTGTGGTCCTCGAACCTTTCAGAGATCTGCTGAATGTGGCATTTAAAGTTTCTTACAGGGCTGGAGAGATGGCTCTAAGGTTAAGAGCACCAGCTGCTCTTCCAGAGTTCTTGAGTTCAATTCCAAGAAACCACAGGGTGACTCACAACCATCTATAATGAGACGTGGTGCTCTCTTCTGGCATGCAAGTGTACATGCAGACAGAAAACTGTATAAATAATAAATAAGTCTTTTAAAGAATAAAAAATAATAAAGTTTCCTACAGCCAGGTATGGTGGTGTACTCCTTTAATCCCAGCACTCGGGAGGCAGAGATAGGTGGATCTCCCTGAGTCTTGAGGCCAGCCTAATCTACAAAGTGGGTCCAGGACAGCCAGGGCTCTATATAACAAAGAAACCCTGTCTTGAAAAAGCAAAAAAATTTCCTACAAAGAAAAACATCACCTTTCCTAACAGTAACCTCTGAGGTCTTCAAGAAGATGACGGGGCCTGCAATGATGAATCCACCTGGATTTTGGTAACTAACCAATTGGAAAAAAACTGCCCCATGCCTCTTCTGCCGCCAGGTTGTGCACAGTGAACACCTTTGGGTTGACTGCTATGTCCTACCTAGCCAGGATTGCCACTAAGCTGATAAACACCACCCAAAGACTAGCTTTGGACTACAAACTGCTCAAGACATTCAAACTGCTGAATCATAGACTGACACAAACATTTTACAGAATTTTGAACTAAAAAGTACTTAATCCTAAAATTGCCAAATAGAACCAAGCTGGACATTGTGGAAAGCTTGGGAGAAACAGCTTATTGTAAATAGTTTTACTGTGTTAGAGTTAAAATCTTCTCTTTTTATTTAGACAAAAGGGGTGGGGGGAATGTTGCAGGACATTTGATCACACTGTAAATCCCAAGATTGTGTTGCTTACTGTAAAAAAAAAAGCCTATTTCTAGTGGTGTGGCCCAGCCTTAGCACACCAAGAGCTTTCTGCTTGAATATTGTAAACAGGATTAAACAAAGTCAACCATAGGTCAAGAGGCAGAGCAAGCAACCAGTTCACATGGAGTGAAGACAGAAAAATAAATAAATAATGTTGAAGTCAGGAGGATGGACACAGGAAGTAGAAGGGAAGGGCATTCAGTTTGAGGGTTTTTTGAGATGGTGTAGGGAAGGAGCATTCCTTTTTGGGGGAACTTCGGCTGAGAATGAAGGTCAGATAGTTGCTCTCTCTGCCTCTCTGAGCTAGCAGGCTTTCTTCCCAGCATCTGGCTGCTAAGTCTTTATTGGTAAAAATCCAATGTTTGAAATTTTGTTAAAAACAGCAGCTACCAGTAGCAGTCGGGAACATAACCACTAGGACACAGCACTGCACGCATCTACATCTGCTGCCTGCCCTGACAACCACACTCCTGAGCTGACCCTTTGTGCCCTTCAGCTATCCCTAAAACAGCAGTGTTCCACTCATCTCAAAACCAAAACAGGAAAATAGGAAAAGAATAATTCACTAAGCCAAACATATTTAATTTTTTTTTTTTTTTTTTTAGAAAAGTGTCCTTTCATGCTAAGGTGTATTCACACAGTGCGTGGGCTAAAAAGAGGCAGCTGATTCCTGGGATAAGAATTTAATACCCTGAGGTGAAGAAGCCAGGCTACATCCACAAGCTGGCCCCAGAATTCCTGGCCCCCGTCCGGGCTGACAGGCGGGTGCGTACATTACAGCCTCAGCACTCACAGCAGTGCCAACATCTGTAGTTTCAGTCAGTGTCTCCATCTCCTTCACTGCCCTCCAAGGAACTGGGCACCTGCAGGAAAGGGACAGACAGGAACAGGACTGTGAGACCCAACTTGGAGGCACTCCCATGCGTGGGGGCATAGGGGAAAACTATAGGAGCAAAGCTACCCGAATAGAGGGAAGGCCACTGGACGCACAGGAACAGACCGCAGCTGAACGGCAGGCACAGGCAGGGTATGCTGCTAGAGATGAGCAGACTGCTTAGCGGCTTCAGCCCATGCCAGCCTTGCTTAGAGGCCAACAGCTGCCTCAGCATACAGCCAAGGGCACAGGATGGGGCACGAGGTAGCCCAGTGACCACAGAACCCCCATTCCTCCAAGGGCTGTGTGACTTCGGGACACAGGTTCCCAAAGTTCTCTAGGATTCAGCTTGCTGCCTACACTCGGCCTGCCCAGCCCTAGTACGTGCACATGTGTACACCGTGACACTCTAGACCAAGCTCCTACCTCGGCACCTGTGCCAGCTGGTCCAAGTTCCGTGTCACTGAAGTTGTGGAGAGGCAGAGTGCTGAGCCACTGGGCCATGGAGCGCTCATCCCTCTCAGTGCTGACAATGGTGGGGTAGATGCATTGCTCCTTGAAAGCAGCCACCTTCCCTTCCTCCTGCGTCCAGTCCAGGGGCTCATGCAGCCCGTCACCACCAAAGCGCTGATTGTACTTCTCGAAGTGCACCCTCTCCAGGATCAAGCCAAGCCCAGGTGCCATGGGTACATGCACCTTCTCCTCACCCCAGCTGCGCTCCAGCACACTCTCAGGGGCATAACCCTTCACAATGGCGACCACCAGGCCAACCATCTTCCGGATCTGGTGCAGCATGAAGCTCTGGCCCTTCACCTTGATCACAGCAAACTCCAGGCCCTCACGTACAAAGGGCTCCTCGCAGTACATCTCCAGAATATAGCGGCGTGCACTGGGTTCTCTCGGCCCCTTCTGCGAGGTGAAGTTGTGGAAGTTATGGGTGCCTTTGTAGCAGGCCAGAAGCCGGTTGACCTGCTGCAGGGTCTCTGCGCTCAGGCGATAGCTCTCATCCTGTACATCCCGGTCTTTGTGAGCAAAAGCAAAGGTAGGCAGCATGTAGCAGTAGGTCCTGGCATCACACTTGTTCTTGGAGTTGAACCCGCCTGTGACCCTCTTCAATCCTAGGGAGCAGCATATAAGAAACCCAATTGAGCAGAAAAAACCTCCAAGGTGGGACATCCTGACAGCGTGATTCTGGTACCACTTGCCCAGGATTGGCACCCAGTTCTGATTCTGAATTCAGGATCCACAAAATGCTGATGCTTGGAATGAAACAAACCCAAATGACAAAAACCTAAGGGTCTGCTGAGAGTGGAGTTTGCAAACACACCAAGCCCAGGTTAAAAATCTGCAGTGCAGCTTTTGACCAGTCTTTCAGTCATGAGCCATCAAAGTGAGTAAGTAGGGCTTACAATGCCAAGTCTTTCTACAGATAGAGCAGCAGATTTCAAGAAGAAAATGCCAACTACTGAGCAAAACTGGTGAGGAGCTATTGGCAACTGATGGCTGCTGGGCAAAGAGTCGATTTTCTTTAGGTATGCAGTCCCTGAGAGGCTGCCCATGCTCCAGGAGCTGTCCCTACACCTGTGCACATACAAGCGGCACCGAGTCAGAGGGAAAGTGCTAGCAAAGAAGAAAGGAGAGAGCTGGAAGGGAGAGAACGGAAGGAGATTCTGATCACTTTATATACATGCTTGAACTTCTCAAAAAACAGAAACTAACACAAAAACAAAACTGCACTGGCAAATGCCTTTAATCCTAGCACTCAGGAGGTGGAGGCTAGCCTGGTCTACATAATGGGTTCCAGGATAGCCAAGGCTACAAAGTGAAACTCTGTTTCAAAAAAGACAAAACAAATCAAATTTAAAAGAAAACCCAACACCAAATAAGAGGTTCCTTCCAGGTAATTCATTAAATATTCTTCTTGGACATGAATGGCAAGATACAGCCAAGGTGATCAAAAATGACATTTATAAAGTTTACTTATGCTGGGAGGTTCCAGGATGAAACTGTTCTCACAGATCAGAAAAAGACCAAACCAAATAAAACTGTACTCCATTAGAGAAGCATGGTGGAGCACACACAGTCCAGTATTTGAGTTGAGGCACAAAGACCACAAGATCAAGAACAGCATGGAGGTGACAATAAGACCTTAAAAGGCCATCTTTATTTGTTTATTTATACATTATTTTATCTTTTGGGACAGAGTTTTACTGTGGCCCTAGATGAACAAGAACTCACTGTTCTCACCATAATCCCACAAAGCTGGCTGTTTTGTTTTTGTTTTTGTTTTTAAAGAAGTGGGTTAGGGAATATAGGTCAGAGACAGAAACCTTGACTAGTACCAAGTGCTTTAAGCCCAGCACTCTGGAGGCAGAAACAAGCAGATCTCTATAAATTCAAGGCCAGCCTGGTCTACACAGTGAGTTCCAGGACAGCCAGGGTTACACAAAAAGACCCTCTCTCACAAAACAAGTTTTATGTGAAAAGTACCCACAGATTATCAGAGCAGTATGGTCCAAGGCCCTGGAATTTCTCTCAACTAGCCAGTCCTGAGGGAGCAACACTGAACATTCTCACACCCACCACCTGCTGAGCATCTGCTTGGCCATGGCCAAGCAAGCACAGCCTCTGTCCATGTGAGGCCACTCAAGTACTTGCACAGAGCTTACCCAGAATCCTAATGTGGGATGGAAGGTGGCTGTTGATCTTTTCCAGAATGTCATCAATTAGCCTCACCTTTAGGGATACTACCTGCCCAGCTGCAGACACACCCTGCAAAGAAACAGAGAGGACAGATGGGTTAGGGGCCTTGTCCTCCAGCACAAACTTCATACCCTGGTCCTGAGACAGGACCAACACTCCAACTCAGAAAGCAGCACTCCTTCCTGACCCTGTGCAGGCTCCCCAGTACAGACAAGCAGTGAAGGCAGCATCTTCTTTTAAAAGCTTTATTTATTTATTATGTATACAGAGTTCTGCATGCATGTACACCTGCATGCCAGAAGAGGGCAAAAGATCTCATTATAGATGGTTGGGAGCCACCATGTGGTGTGCTGGGAATTGAACTCAGGATCTCTGGAAGAGGAGACAGTGCTCTTAACCTCTGAGCTGAAGGCAGCATATTGTTTCTACTGTGTTTGTTATTTGTTTGATTGTTTGGGGGTGCTTTTGGGAATGGGTCTCCCTATGTAACTCTAGCTGGCCCAGAACTCACTATATACACCAAGCTGACTTCAAACTTGTAACAATCTTTCCATAACCCCTCCTCCCCTGCTAGGATGCCAAATGTGCAGAAGTTTGTTTTAAGACAGAGTTCTGCTATATAGCCAAGGCTGGCCTTGCACCCTGTAGCCTAGGCTATCTTCAAACCTGGAGTCCTGCCTCGGCCTCCCAACTTCTGGGACACTTGTACCACCATACCTGGCTGTGCTATCAAAAAAATCTAAGTGCTTTTAAGCCCTATCACCCTGATAGGTTTCTTCAGAGGCCAATCCAATCATAAAGACCTGCTTACCCTGGCCCAGCCACATGGTTCTGTATGTCCCAGGCCTGGGAATGTGCCTCTCAAGATGTGCCCCTAAGTGCCATCATCAACCAGAATTGAGTCCAGGATGGGACACCCATGCCAATCAGAGACAGTGGGACTCAATCTTGTGATATGGAATACAGAAGCTAGGCCATCAGTCACGTGCAGCCTCTCCTGTGGAATGAGCCATCGTGGCAATATGCTTATGTGAGTACACAATGTTGTCAAAGACCTCTCACCTGGGCAAGAGAAATGGCTGAGTGGGTGATAGACAGATAACACTTGCTATGCAAGTCTGATGACTGGAACCCTGGAACCCACAGTAAGACTACTCAAAGTTGTCCTCTGACTTCCACATATGCACATACTCACACACACAAGAGTCACAATAATTACTAAGTTCTAGTGCCCGCACAGAGAGAGCGAAGACAGCACCCCACTGGTAGGTGCTCATACTGATTGTATGTTGCAATGAACACATCTTGGCTGTGCAGATAAATGTTAGAATTAACCTTATCTAGCTCTAAGTCACAAGTATGTAAGTGGAGGAAGCAAATATGTGGGCAAAAGGGGGTCCCCAGAGGCTACGGGAAGAGATATGAAAAATGCCACAGGCTAGGGACACTGGTACAAATCATTGCACTGCAAGCTACTGTTCATAATCTGTTTTCCCTGAAGCTAGAACATCCATCACTGTTAAGACCTACCTTGCTCAGAAACAAAACAGCCTCTGTTGGTCTTTGCCCTGGACCTGTGACATTCCAGACTATTATATATAGTATATATAATATATATAGTGTATATATATAATGCATGAAGGTGCCAGATCCCCTGGAACTGGAGTTACAGAGTCCACAGAGTCACCATGTGGGTCCTGGGAGTTGAACCTGGATCCTAAGAGCAGCAAATGCTCTTAACCACTAAGCTAACCCTCCAGCCCCTTTTCTTTTCTTTTTTCTTTTTAAAATTTGTTTTATATATATGAGTATGCTGTTTTCATGCATACCAGAAGAGGGCATCAGATTGTATTGCAGATGGTTGTGAGACACCATGTAGTTGCTGGGAATTGAACTCGGGACCTCTGAAGAGTATTCTTAACCTTTGAGCCATCTCTCCAGCCCCATAGTAAATGTTTCTTTCTTTCTTTCTTTTTTTTTTTTTTTTAATTTTCTGTGCATTAGTGTGAAGGTGTCAGATCCCTTGGAACTGGCAATACAGCAGTTGTGAGCTGCTATGTGGGTGCTGGGAATTGAACCCACATGGAAGAGCAGACAGTGCTCTTAACCACTAAGGCGTCCCTCCAGCCCTGTAGTAGTAAATGTTCTTAACCGATGAATCCTCTCTCCAATCCAATAAATCATCTCTTCTGTTTCCTCAGATTAAAAAAAAAAAAGTCAAAACCAAAATTAAGGGGAAAAAAATCTGTCACCTAAACAAAACAAGTACAGTCACCCTCATAATTATATAACTTTGTTGGGGTCTACTGTGTGCGGCGGGCAGTAAGGCAAAGTGGCACATGCTGCCTTTGGCCTGGGACAGAGCTGTCCAAGGAAAGCAAAGGCCCATGATGACAGGGTCATGTACAGCCCACCTGGGATCAAGCAGAAGCTTAGCACTCTGCACTCCTGGCCCTCCGAACAACAAAATGTGCTCTTTCCCTCAAACACTGGTGTGACAGACAAGTATCACCAACTCACACAACCTATGCTTTTTTTTCCCCCTAAGTAAAACAGAACACAGACCATGTCACTATATCAGAACTGCTACCATGACTCAACAGGCATGACCCCTGGCTGGGATCCCTTGTGACAAGTGGACCCCGAGACCATGGGACAGTGAAAGCTGCAGGCAAGTGCGACACATACCTTGTCTGTGCGAGAACATCGCTGGAAGGACATCTTCTTCATATCTGTGCCATGGTTTTCAGGGATACAACCTGCCTGGACTAGGGCAGATACTAAGTCGTCTTCGATGGTCCTGAACTGAGAAGACCCCAGATTCCTCTAAAGGGGGAAAAAAATAGATATCCTGTTTTCCCGTTTGGGATGTATGCCTGCCAGGAAGTCGACCATCACTTCTGCAACCAGCTCCAATGCTGCACCTCTCAGCCTACCCTAACCATGAGTCCATGGTGTTTGTGACTCTACAAGTTCAGACACAAACACATCCAACCAATCCTTAACAGACACCAGATCCACAGCTCTCAGAGAAAATCTTCCCACGAGAAGCAGGCCGGTGAACACCTCCACCAAGCTCCCCGGGGTGAGAAAGTCTTTTTAGAAGTCTCTTCTACTGCTTGTTTCCCTCGGCCAGGAAGTCTACCCCAAAACTCACCATGAAGTCAGGAACGTTCCCCAAATGACATAAAGATTGTAACAAAGTGACCATAGTACTCACTCAGCACTGTGAGCCAGGCACTTTTGCCATTTCCCTACTGGGGAAACTGAGGCAAACAGGACCTTAGTGGGAAAACACAGAATTCTTCCATAATCAGAACTGCCCTCCAAAACGCAGAACAGTCAGCCCAGAAGCAGGGAACTGTGTGCTGTCACCAATGTCATAGCTGTGTCAAATTAAGAGCATCGTCTTTCTTTGTTTGTTTGTTTTTGTTTCTTGAGACAGGGTTTCTCTGTGTAGTCCTGTCTGTCCGAAAATGCTTTGTAGAGCAGGCTGGCCTTGAACTCAGAGATCTGCCTGCCTCTGCCTCCTCCCTGAGTGCTAGAATTAGAGGCGTGTGCCCCTGCTTAAAGGCATCAATTTCTAGCCTGAAGCCACCACTACCTATCCACCCTCACAAAATGAGCTTCACTGGTGAAGCTTTTTTTTTTTTTTCTGGAGAGGGAAAAGGTCTGAATGTAGCTCGGACAATCTTTGAACTTGCATCCTCCTCCATTAACCACCCAAATGCCAGGATGGCAAGCTACGTGCCACCATTCCAGTGATTTTTTTTTTTTTTAAGACCCTAACTTGTATCACTGCTATCATTCATTCTTTCTCAAAATCAGTATCATGCCTGGTCAGACATTATTTTTTGGAGCCATTTAGTTTGGACACATCACAGCAATGAACTCCATCCTGTGGGTCAAGATTACGATCTAAAAAGTAGGAAAGGGGACCAGAGAGATGGCTCAGTGTTTAAAAGCACTGGCCGCTCTTCTTGATGACGGGGTTTGACGTTCAGCACCCAAACGGCAGCTCACAACTGCCTGCTACGCCAGTCCAGAGGAGCCTACGCCCTCTTCTGGCCTCTGGGGTACTGCAGGCACATGGTGCACAGACATGCATGCAGGCAAAGCACTCATAAACACAAAATAAAAATAGAGGTTAACATTTGTTTTCGAAGAAAAATTATAAATGAAAGCAATGTTAATAGCAAAGATGACGGGAAGGAAAAAGATTCTACCCACGCTGGTCAGGGCCCCTTCCATAAGAGTCAAGTTGGAGGATTAGGGACAGAGCCTAGGTGGCAGCTTGCCCAGAGCACCTAACGCTCTTCAGCTGCCCCTCGGGATGCTAGACGGGTAGCACCTACCGGCTCTCTGTCCGCACTCTCAGCATCGGTAAACCTGTCCACACAGTTCAGTAGGAACCCTGCAGGTGCCATCCTAATGATGAAAACTCACTGCTCTCAAGATCACATGGGAATCACCCAGAGCTGTCTGAACCGTAGTGGAAGAAAACCACCCAAATCTCTCATCTGGGGGACTGTTTCTGCCGTTTCCTGGGATCAGCCTTGCTCTGAGTAGCATCAGGCAATCAAGGGCTGCCTCTGGTAGGTGTTGTCTAGACGCAGCCCTCCTCACCTGCATGCCGTAGTAGCCCTTGCCCGAATAGGCCACGAGCAGGACAATTTTGCGCTTTGGCAGCTTGCGTGGTCGCTCTTCATCCTCATCGCCCTTGACCCTCTTGGAAGGATGCTCCGTCTCCTCCCAGACCCAGCCACCTCGGACCTTCCAGTCCTGTTGGTGTGAAGCCAGCGCTGGTGGTACCTGTTTTCCAGCCATAGGGGGCAGGCTGAGAAAAACAGGTGTGAGTGACCAAGGTGGTAAAGGGTACAAACACGGTGCCTGATGGGAGGACCCAGCCCCGCCTGCCTCAGTGGCCTCTGAAGACCTTGACTAATGGCAAACCACTCAGGCTCATCAGTGACACAGGGGCTGGTTTTGGGCAACAGTGGCAGTTCGGGGGTTGAGTTTTGAGGCAGAGCTGGACACAAGCAGGCAGTGCCCTAGCAGGGCAGTACAAGGCAGGGATGGAAACTGGACTCGGGTAAGCAAGTAGAGGCGGGCAGGTCAGGGCAGTAGTGGAGACTCAGCGCACAGGCGGCCAGTCGCGGGGGTCTTTACCCGGGCATGCGCGGTCCTGGGCACGCCGTCCACCGTCCCCAGGCTCTCAGCACTGCGGCCCACAGGCGGGGAAAGGCCATGCGCTGCGGGGTGGCGGGCGCTGACCCTGGACCTCACGGACGCCGGGGGAACTGTGCACCTCCGACACCCCTACCCTGTCTTCCTGAATTCCTGGCTCCGGCCCTAGGGGGCCCCTGATCATACGCTGACCTGTGACCCCGAAGCCCCTGGTCCCCCTTCCCAGAGAGCGCGCACTGTGCACGCGTGCGGAGGCAGGAATGTCCCGCCGGACCCACTCACAGCGCCGCGGGCCCCCGAAGCCGACCACGTGGACGAAGGCGGAAGCGAGCAAGCGAAGGAAGGCGGCCGAAGGCGGACAAAAAGTCTTTCTGGGACGCTCCTAGCGGGGTGGACCCAGTGGGTGGGGCTTCCGAGCTAGGATCCAAGCCGGTCTAGACGCAGCTCTCCAGAGAAGCCAAAGGCTCAGTGCCTCTATGATTTGAAAAGTGAAACCGCCTCATTAAAATGTGAAGATTAGGAATGCACTAGGGAGACGTTCAGCAATAACTGCTGACGTCCAGATAACCCCAGCACCGACTCAGTGGGCCCTTCCCTGGCCCATGGCACCAACCCTGGCTTTGGGAAGTCACTGCTGCTCTTGGCTTTGATATTTTACACACCATTGGCTTTGTGGTGTGTGAAATATCAAGCGTCCCAGCATTTGTTGTTTCTGTAAGCTGCTCCAATTGCCAGACATTGATGTGATTAATGACATGGAAACCGGCTCTGACTTGGCCTGGAACTCTCTCTATATAGGAGTCTGCCTCCCACACTCTGGAATTAAAGGTGTGTACTATCTAGGCCAGGCGTGGTAGCACTTGCCTTTTTAATCCCAGCACCGGAGAGGCAGACTGAGTTCGAGGCCAGCCTGGTCTATATAAGTGAGTGTAGGACAAAGGACTCTGTTACAGAGAAACCCTGTCTTGGAAAAAAACAAACAAAATACCCTCTAAAAAAAGTGCATACCACCATACCCAACTCCTGTCCTCAAATTTCTGGCAACCCCCCTGCCTCAGCCTCCCAAGTGCTGAGATTACAAGTGTGAGTCACCGCATCTGGCTTCACATGCTCTTATTTTTCTGATTTTGCCAAAGACTGCTACACAGCCAACATGATACTTGCAGCCACAGTGCAAAAGCCCCAGTTCCTTCTGTGTGACTTCATCCCCCATCTTCAGGATGTCACATTCACCCTGAGCGTTCTCACCCTCAATATGCATCCTCTGTCACTTCTCCAGAGATGAGAGGTTTCACCAATCTCTGCTTCCGTCCTTGCAGCCATTCCTCCCTACACCCATTTGGCTGACCCAGGATACTTCCCTACTCAGACTCTTGGCTTCATTAGATATATAAAGCCACCCACAGAGACTGGGAGGACTGGGCTGGACACTTCTGAAGACCATGACTCAGTTGACACAGCTAAAAATGGGTCAGGGAGCCACATGTGTATGTAGGGGGGAAACATAATCAAGGTGACTCAGAAGTCAGTGCAAAGGCCCTGGGACAGTAGTGTGCCGAGCCACCTCAGAACCTGCTCCTTCCTGCAGGTAGATTGTAATTTAGAGAGACCCCAGGGATGCCTCACAACAGAAGGTGGTGGAGACAAAGCCAGAGGAGTCAGTGGCCTTATGGGTCATGGAAAGAATTTCATTCCCCTACTCAAGCGGGAGCCCACTGGGGCAGAGGGGGGGACCTGTGCCGAAGACTTCCAGATAGTTTGTGCTGCCCTGGTTCCATGTGCTGAGGAAGGGCCCCAGGGAAAGTCCTTCCCTGCACTTGGCACCCAAGTGCCTCTTCACCCAGTTTGCTGTCTCTGCTGTTTAGGTGTGGCCTCATGCTTTGACATGGGAGCAGCCATTCAGATCCCCAGGTGTAGGAGGCATGGAGGTCTTTGTGCTCACAGATAAGCACTGGAAGGTTCTGCTGGAATGTTAAACATACAGTGTTCCTTCAAGGGAAGGAATGCAAAACCTGTTTTCTGCCCAGAAGCCTGGGTGACCTTTGTGCGATGTGTGGCTAGAGACTCTCCTGACATTGGACCCTCCTCCAGAGTCTCATCATAAATTTGTTTTTCAGCCTGGCTCAGTGGCACATGCCTGTAATCCCAGGATTTGAGAGACAAAGGCCGGAGGATCTCTGTGGGTTCAAGGTCAGCCTGGTCTACAAAGCAAGTCCAGGACAGGACAGCCAAAGCTACACAGGGAAACCCTGTCTCAAAAAAACAAAATAAAAATTTTGTTTTTCTCTGTCAGTCATAAACCTGTTTCTCAATAAATCTATAGAACCAGCTTTATGAACTTTACAGAGAGTTTCAATGTAGTCCTGTCCAATCTGTAATCAGCTTGCTTTGTTCAAGGAGGTTTATATATGCTTTGTTGCAGAGAAATTTTAATTCAGAAGATGGCTGCTCTGGCAAGAGCTCACATCCAAAGATCTTCAAGGTCTATGTGATCTGGCTGGAATACAGACACACCTTTAATCCCAGGAGACTGCGGCAAACAGATCTGAGTTCAGCCTAGCCTGCTGTAGAACAACTTTCAGGTAAAGAAAAGCTTAGGTGATACATGCCTTTAACCTCAGCACTCAGGAGCCAGAGGCATGGATAGCTCTGAGCTCTGTCAGTCAGAGTCAATGAGTTGAGAGGCTAGTACATGGAGCTCAGTTCATGGGATACAGAGGCAGTTTCTACCAGGAGTTTTTGGTCCACTCCAGGACTATGCTGGCATCCACCCCACAGTTATCTAGAAGCCCAGCCTTGTGAACCTGGAAGTTCAACACTGTGATGAAATCCTAGGGTGGGAGAGGGCATCACAGCAGGTCCAGAGCTCCTACCATGTTTTGACACCACCCAGCACAGAACCCTGAAGGATGAAGGCTGTCTGTCAGCTTGGAAAACAGATATATATTCATTTTCCCTGACAGGTCAAAAAGATGGCTAAATGGCAGCTTTGTCGCATAACCCAGGTCCCTGCCATCTCATTGTACGTGGAACTGGCTGTATCTGCCCAGCTCTTCACAGGTCTTCAAGGTTGCCTGGACTACAGCTGTCAGAATGAGCAGATAGCACAGGAGTTGTACAATGCTCTGCTCTGTGTGGTGGGGCACATCACCCTACATGTGCCCTGCTGAGTCTGGGTGTCCTGGTGCAGATGCCATGTTAGTACCGGGAAGGCCGTAACAAGGCAACCAAGAGTTCAAGGCCAGCATGGACAATCTCACCAGATTCTATCTCAAAATAAAAACAAAGGGCTAGAGAGATGGCTCAGTGGTTAAGAGTACTGTTGCTCAATCACAAGGACCAGAGTTCACATCTCAGCATGCATGAGATCACTCAAAAACATCTAACTTCAGCATAGAGGGCTCTAACACCCTCTTCTGGCCTTTGTGGGTGCTTGCACCTAAACGCAAACACAGGTACACACAAAGTAATTTAAAGGTCTAGGAATATAGTCCAACAATGGAACACTTGCTGAGCATGTATGAGGTGCTCAGTCCACCCCAAATGAAACCAAGAGCCCTCAAAGATGCTAAGAGGTACCAGCAGCTGAGGGATAAATGGGGGCTCTTGGTGTTTCTCTGTAAACTTACAGCTGCTCCAGGCATGGTCACAGATGACTGCATTCCCAGCACTGGGCAGGCTGTAGCAGGAAGAGTTCAAAAGCAAGCTCACCTACATAGTGAGTTTGAAGTTAAATGGCTACCTGAAACAATGTCTCAGAAGGGCATATAAATACATGTCTACTATCTCCCACAGGATTCCATGAGCATGTGTTTGTTATCCTATGAAGATAATACAGATTTAAAAAGGCAAGCCTTACAATCAGGTATGTGCTTTGCAATAAAAAGGCAACCCAAAGCCAGAGCAGAGAACAGTGGGCAGATCAAGTAGGAGTAAACCTAGTTTTCTGGGGGAGGAAAAAGAGGTGTGTATGTGTGCGTGTCATAGGCAAAGGAGAACTAGGTACACTTGTGTGACCCCAACACCTAAAAGCAGGATTGGTCATTCACGTATCTTTAGATATACAGCATGTCTGAGGCCAGACTGGGCTATGTGAGACCCTTACTTATGGTCACTTTCATCAGTGTTGGGAAACTGGTTTGATTTGAACCACACTTGCTACTAAGTTTAGAAAAGAAAAAAAAAAAGACTGCAAGCAAAGCCAGGCGTAATGGAGCACCCCACAGTCCCAGCTAATCCTGAGTCTGAGGCAGGGGATGAAAGATGATTCGATCCTAGGAATTAATGTCCTGTCTCTCAAAAGGAGACCATGCCACCACTCTATAAGCACTCAGAAGACTCCTTGCAAGAAACATGCACCTCACATAATGTGAAGCTTTTAACCTGATGCATTTCCAAAGGAAATTCTCCAGGTAGCCTGGAGAACTGCCCCACCTCCTGTAGATTCTTACCTGGCTCAGTGGGCTACACAATGAAACCACCTATCTATTCCTGGATCAAAGTAGGGTTTGCTTCCAAAGCTAAGTGGACACAGCCAGGACTGTGAAGCCCTGAGAGTCCTCACTTTGGCTAGAAGACACAGGAAGTCTGCAGAAATGGACCTGAAGACAGGTCCTGGATGAACACTGACACCACATCAATAATTCCAAATTTTATTCTTTTAAACTGATATGACACAGTGAAACGAAAAAGGGGAGACTCACAAAATTCATCTTAAAATTGACAGAGCTGAGCACTGCTTTAGAGAGCAGGTTTGGCTCATGTCACACACAGCCAGCCAGCCATACGCATACATGGCTACCCAGGAGCCATTCAGAACCAGTGGTGGGTGAGGACCCCTGCACCAGCCTCCCTGGTGGCAGTTGGCCACAAAGCAATAAATATAACATGTTACATGCAAGGGAGGTCATGGGTGACTAGGGAGGAGGCTGGTCTTTGAGATCTGCTTTCTTGTACATCCAAGCACAGTGGCAATATTTCAAGTATTGCAAAAAAACACGTGTTTTTGTGTGTTATGTAGCCTATAACTCTGAACGTTGTTGTGGGACAGAAACAAGTATCTGCCTTGTGGACACTCAGATACTTTCAAGTATGCATGGACAGAATGTTGACAAACAGAAGACTAGCAGACCAGGGAGGCTGGGAAGTATTAGCTTGTGTCCACCCTGGAGCCTGGAAGACAAGCCTCAGCACAGACCCTGAAGGCCATCAAGCACAGGAGCCAGACTGACAGGAAAGCTCCACGGGGGACATGTTACACTTCACCCACACCTGCCCACTGCACGGGGAGGACGGCGGCTGGGCACTGCCCTTTCTGCCATCTAACAGGGAAAGGTAATAAGAGGATGGTCAGCCACACACTCACTCATGCACTCTACACTACTGCAGACAGCCTCATCTCACCCTCAGCCACACAGCTGGCACCATCCAGAGCACCGCTCTGCTTGCCCTGCCCCCACCCTTCCAATTCTTAAATATCTGAAGTTTCCTTTTATAAAGAAAAACTGAGTTGGGAGGGCGGGACACATTTTAGGTGTAATGTGTGAAGTTGAGGAGGTTAAATAGCATGGTGCATCACACAATGACTGTCCCGAATGAACATTCAAACATGAGGACTCTCTCTCCCACAGAAGGCAGGTCTGTTGTTTTCCAAGGACCAGACACAGGTGGAGGTGAACACTGGGCTATTTATACACATAGACATGGTCTGCATCTATACAGCATCTTGAAGGACAAGAGCCAGGAACAGGAGGCAGGTTCCCAGCAGTCTTCACTGCTGGCTGAGGTTCTCCAGTCTCTGTCTGCATAAAGTGCTCCGGTGACTTACAAAGCTGGGTGGGTAGTCTCAGAGGGTGAGGTTCCTAGAGAGATCAAGAGGCCAAAAGGCCACACCCTTTTTTCTTGGACAAGCAAGGGGGCAAGTGAGCTGTGAGAAAACGCTCGCTTTGGCTTGGAGTCAACAACAGTTTCAGGGCCTTGCCTGTCCACAGGGCTGGCTGCCTTGGGCTCCACCGGTGGCAGGTGACCACACTCACCAGCCTACCACCTCTAGGCGCCATGCCTGCTTGCCACAGGAGCCGGCTAGGAGGAATAAGTTCAGAAACTCCTTCCCAGTGGGCAAGGGAGCTGTCCCTGGCACTGATGTCTACCTACCAGCAGAGATTGGCGGCCTAGGAATCAAAAGTTGCACTAGTCTACACAGGCCCACTGTGCAGCATCCCTGCTGGAGTTGGCTGGCAGCCATCTCAGCACCATCGGATCAGTGCTGGGGACAGTCTGCCAGATCTCAGACCCTACCCTGCAGGCTGGCAGCAGGCGGTCAGGCACAGATGCCACTCAGCAGGGCCGAGAGTCTCCTCTCGATGCACAGTTTGCCTGTGGAGGAGAAAGTATGAGGCAGGAGGCTGCACCTACCACCGCACCTCAGGCTGCCCGGGAAAGACACTCACACTTGGCAATGTTCTCAATGTCTGCCTGGTCCGTGAGTGTGTGCTGTAGCCCCTCCAGAAGTAGTAGGGCTTTGTGATAGCGTGGTACACAGCCCTCTCGGTGTTGAAACATCTCATCTAGGGCAGCCGACTGCACCTGTAGACAAGGGCAGACCTGGGCAGGGCTGGTGCAAGGCAGGGGTGGCCTGACTGCTCAGCACACTGCACACTATGGATTGACCAAGTTCATTTTAAGTTCTGGGGATAGCTGAGGAATTCCCTATGCTCACAGAGCCAGATGACCTGCCTGCATGGCGGCCACTGTGTTGTCTGCTTGGTCTGAGCATCACCATCACCCCCTGCCCCAGATGCTCCAGGTGGCACTGCTGACAGTACGCAGAGCATCCATCCACTCAGAGTCATTCCTACAACTGGGGTTGGCAATAAAGCTGATCAGTAGATGGGGTCACTAACCACTGAGAAAAGTAGAGATAAGGAGGCCAACTTATACTTAGATCCTTCCTTTGGCAGATGTGTTCCTCATGTGAGGAAAACATAAATTATGTCAAAGCAGAAGCATGATCCACAAACAGTGTGGTCTTCATACAGAGGCCTCTCATGTGAGTTGAGGCAAGTGAGAGCATCACATCAAACTTCAGAGTCCTGGCACCTGGCAACAGCCTAGAAACAATGTCCCAAGCCTTGCCAGACACAGTATTACAGACTGTCCCATACCATCTGCACAGCGTGGCTGAGGATAAGCCTCTCAGCAGTGACACCATGGATCCCATCCAGCAGCCGTTGCTTGTCCAGAAAGAAGCGCTGGAGCCGCAAGCTGAGGCCCTGGCAGGACACCACGCTGGCCTTATACAGCTCATTTAGTCGGCGTACCACTAGGGTAGAAGTGGCTGTCAGCTTGGGAGCACAGGACCCCACAGGAAAGCACGTGGGTGAAGGAACACATTCCACCTGGACAGAAGCTATCACCCCCAACAGCCAAGGCAAGATCAACCTCAGCCCCAAGCCACTGTCCTAGACAAACCCATATACTGAATCTGCTCTGAGCATGACGCCAGGCCCCATGTACTCACTCTGCCAACTGCTCTCTGGCATGGCCTGGTCCTAACCATGTGGCCTTAACTACCCCCTCTCTCAGGCTTGCTCACTCTTATCCCAGCACCACCTCCCTGAGCCCACATCCTCACCCTGCTTCACAGTAGATGAAAGGCAGAGCTTCCCAGCTCGGATCTGGTCAATGGCAGTCTGTAGGCCTGAGGACAGCAGCTCTGCCACCTTCAAGTACAGTACTAGCTGTTCTGCAAAGCTGGAGGACAACACACAGGTCAGAGGCAAGTCAGAGGCAACACTGTCTAATAGAGGCCATCTTCCTTCCCAGGCAACACCTACCCCCACTCTCGGCTCAACTGACTGATCTGGTCAGCCACCACACTTTCCTGAAGCTGGTACTCAGGGGCCCCGGCTGCCTCGCTGGCACTACCCTTCAGGGCTGCAATCTCCAGAACTTGCTGTGCAAACGCAAGTGTGAAGCGCAGGCTGTGCAGGGTCTCCGTATGCTCTTGCTAAGGAAGCAATAAAGGTCAGAGCCTCGGACACACAAGTGTGTGTAGGAGGGCTGAAAGGTTAATCTGCCAGAGGGGCACTTCTCCCCCCAGGCAACTTAGAAGGGAGCACCCGTGCTTGTCACCTCCCCACAAGCCTCACCTCCATGAGGGTCTCCTCTGGGAGGTCAGGAGCCTCGAAGGTCACAGCCCCCTCCAAGTTGGCAGCAAGGGGGTCAGCAAGGCTACAGCAGTGGCCTGGGGCAGAAAGCTCAGGAGCCTCACCACAGGCCCCAGGCATTAAGTGACGGGCAGAGGAGGAGCCGGCAGAGCCCAGGGAGCTGGAAGAGCCCACTGTAGGTAGATGGCTGATAAGGGATAGGCAGCATGCCTGCTTTTCACTCTGCAACTTCTGGCCCTCTGAATTCCATCTCTAGAGTTCAGATGTACCCCCTCCTCCTTACATTCCTCCTTATCCTGATGTTTTAACAGGGAATACAAAGATGCCAGCACCCCTAGGGCTCCATCTTGGAGCCCAATACCTAAACCCACATCTACCCAGAGATGGTAGTGAAACCATGTGTGAAAAGGGGTGGTGGTACAGGTAAGGCAAGACAACCACTGCCATCATTGTGAAGTGGTAGGACCTCACGGATCTGTTCTGGATCCCAGCATTCCTGGCCAATATAGGTTAGCCTTTCAGGGCAGCTGGACATGGAGACCAGCATCTTGGGAACATCACTGTTCCACATCCATGCTGGGAATGCCCTAGACCTCAACACTTTAGGCCTATGCTACAGAACAAGGGTTTGCCTCCAAAAATTCCCATCGAGAGTACTGCTTTTACTTGGCACAGACCTCACCTGAGAACATTCTGGTGCGGGTGCCCTGGGGTGGTGTGGTACCACTGGGTGGGGAGCCCACAGTAAATACCACAGGTGCTGGGCTGCTGGCCCCTCCGGCACGGGCTCCTGGATGCAGGGTCCCTCCAAAGCCAGCAGAGGGAGCTGAAGAACAAGGCAGGCTCAGGGATGGGTTAGGTCCAGACCCTCCACAAGTGCTCTGGCTGACCTCTCACATACCAATCTCCATAGGTTTCTCCTGCAAGCTGTCGGTGCTGCCTGAGTCAGAGGCCTGTGTCCCAAATGCAGCCTTAAGCAGTAGGTCTGTAAGGCGGCTGGTGCTGAAGGACCTGAGGTGGCAGCAGTGGGGAGGCAGTAATGTGGGGGGTGGACCTCTGGGTTCAGCACCTGGGGCCCTCTTTCTGCACACAACCATACTTCAGGCCAAGCATAAGGAGCTCCACTCCTCTAACTCACTTCATCTTTCAAATAAGGAAGAGAGGCTGGACTGCAAGTACCCACCACAAATTGCCAACATCTGCCACATTGGGCAGCAGCAGCACAAGATGATTTTGGTCAGAAATGGCGGGGAAGACAGCTCCTGAGCACAGCCTCCCACTCCACTTACCGGCCAAAGGGGCCCCTGGTGTCTTCAGCAGGGCGCAGGCCAGAGCCCAGCTGCTGGCCCTGAAAAGGACCCGCCTCTGAGAGGTCAGGCAGTGTGCGGTTCCGAGGGGGTGTCATTACTACACCCTGCCGAGCCAACAGGGTCAGCAAATTCTGAGAGCTGGGGGCTTTGGGGAAGTCGAAGGAGGGCCCAGCCTAGGAAGGAAATACAGCACTAGAGAAGGAACAACAGACTAGCAGACCTCAGAACCTACAGCCCACAATGGGACCCACTGAGGAAATCCTTCCTTCCAGACCAAAAGGCTCTTAACAACATGAGGTGGCACTGCTGCTTGGGGCCCCTTTTCCCAAAAGTAAAACTAAGAAAGGAGATAGTACTACACAACCTCTCTGAGGTGAAACTGGACTTCTGAGACTTAAAATGGAGTCTTAGAATGCAACCCATGCTAGCCTCAATATTCAGATCCTTCTAAAAGCTGGCCTTACAGGGTTGTGCCACTGTGCCCAGTCTGAGATTTCCTTCCTGTACCCAAACTGGCCTATACACATCTTAGTAAGCAGCAGTGACACCACACTCCCACAGGGAAGCAGCCACAGCCTAGTGAAGAGACATAGGGCGCTGCAGGGCCTGTCAGGGAAGCCAGCAGTCCCAGTTACATGAGGCCTCACAGAGTAAAAGTGAGAAGCCACTGGGGCTACAGGCTTCCCACCAGGAACCAGCTCCTCTAACCTCCCTTCCCTACCCCCGAGGCACTCCCAGGAAAACAGCCTGAGAGTGAAGCCCAGCAGTTAGTCAAAACACAGACACCAGGTCCTTTCCCACCTATCTCCCACAACAGACCTCAGTCCCTCCTAGGAGCTGGCCCAGCCATTACCTTGGTGGGAGAGCCTAGGATGGGGGGCAGGGGACTCCGCTGAAGGAAGTCCGGCAGCTTAGGTGAGCCACGCAGTGGCCGGCAAGACTGTAGCCCTGGGCATGGCTGGGGTGCGCTGGCCTGGGGTGGGCTGAAGGTGGCTCCCAGTGGGTCTGTCGGGGGCTTAGGCAGCTTGGGACGAACAACATGGAAGTCGGACAGGTTGGGGGCGCTGTGCAGGCGGCAGCCCAGGCCAGTGGTTCGTGGAGAGTGCTCAGGCACAGAGGAGCCTGGGTACAGGAGCAGGCTGCATTACTATCCTCAGGTCCCTCAGCCAAGCACACTGAAAATGTACCACATAAGCTACCACCCCACTCAAGGCCTCTAACAACCATTCTGTGGATCTCTCACTCCATGAATATAAGAATCCTTACAGCTACCTCAGAAAGTCTCCACAGGAACAGAGGCACAAAAGGGCTTAGCAATCTGTCCAAAGCCACACAGCTGTAGAGTACAAGAAACTGAATAGCAGGAGACATCATCTGTGACCCATAGGTTGACACTGGACTATTTCATAGTACTTCCTACTTTCTCCCTAACAACAGTGGCCACAACAATTGGAAGGAGGCCCTAAGCAAGGAGGTCAGCTATTTCCCATGCCTGCTCTACAGATGCTCATGTCAGGAGCTGTGCCCATACCTACCTGGTCGTGGTGACCTGCCAGCTCGCATATCAGCTCCTTGTGGGGAGGGCACTCTGCTCCAGCCTGGCCGCTCAGGGATGGTTCCCACTGGTAGGAAAAGTGTGGCTAGATCAGATCACAGCAAACAGAGGGGTCATTATACCCAACCCACCCACAGATGGGGAAGGAATGCCTACCAGTTCCCATCCTCATACAGACTTACTCACCTTGGGGAGAGGGTGTGTAGGGACGGCCACCTCCTAGTGACAGCTTCCTGGCCAGCATGGCTCCATCAGTGTGGGAGGGAGGTGAAGGGCTGGCCCGAGCAAAGCCCAGGGGGCTAGTGCTACCTGACCTTCGGATGGCAGAGGACCTGCATAAAGAGCCAGGGCAGGTGAAGTCTCACCCACCTCACTGCCCCACTCACCTTCTCCTTGGCTATGCTGGCTCAGTCACTACAGTCACTAACACAAGTTGCCCTCTGTAGCTTATATGAAACACTCAGCCAACCCTACCATTTACTTCAGTCTAGCAAACACGGCTTGTCAATAAGACAGAGCTCAGGCGCCCTATCTCCCCCCTCCCCATGTTACAAGAACAACCTCCAGGACTGTCCACAGGACAGCTGTGGCAGCACTTTCCTAAGGTCAGGGTTACTAACCGGGCTGTCTGGTGTTGAGTGGGCGACTGCAGGTTCTGCTCGATGCGCTGGTAGTTGTGCACCTGAGTAGGGACAGGAATGGGGACCGAGGCACCATACCTGTTGCTGGAGAAGGGGCCAGGACGGCTGTGGAGAGAGGGTAACCACTGTAGGCAGCACTGGGAAGAGGCTTGGGCCCAGACACATCTGGATGGACAGTCTCAGCCTTGGCCAGGCCTGAAGAACTGGCTTTCAGTCAGTACACACCCAGTCCTATGTCTGTGTGACCCCTACATATGTGTTGCCTGTAATCTAACCTATAGAGAAGGTTCATAGGCAGTATACTCAGTGTGTTCCCCCATCAACACAACCATACACCAACAGGCCTTCAGTGGGACAGCCACACTTGATTGAATACAGGACCTTTAGATACAACACATCTTGGCAAGAAGGGTAGCCATGACACTGAGGGTCACTGATGCCCATCTTTGCTTACCCAGAGGGGCTGGGAGAACTGCTGCAGGTCGGAGAGGGAGATGGGGTGCGGCCATGGCTCTCTAAGCCAGCAGAGGCCACCAGCGAGCTCCTGGTAGCAGAAGGGACAGGTAGAAACCTTTAGATTGATGCATGCAGACCCTAAAACTCACCAGGCTTCCTTAAGGGGGCCAACAGCTTTAGTTCTTCCCAAATGGCCTCGTTCCCAGCCAGGACTGGGCCAGGCAGCATAGCACTGGTTACCTCAAAGCATAGGTCAAGAGGGACTCACCCACTACACAGCAGGCTGTCAGGTGGGGGCTTGGCACTGGCTGCCTCAGCTACTAGGTCACCTGTAGAAGATACACCATGTGGACAAGGTATCCTCTGCTCTCCTTGGCTCACCTGACCCTCTCTCTGGCCCTCTGTGGTCTGTCCAATGTCCCTTTTCTCCCCAGAGTATGCAATCTAGGCAGAGCAGTTACATGCTAATACAGCGGCTTTGTGGGGTCCCAGTGAAAGGACAGTCTACTCCAGGACAGAAGTGGACACTAGAATGAGCAGCAGATCTTTGAGCCACCTGTGTGCTGTATATACACCACCTGGACCATCCTTTTTTTTACTCTAGAACCTGAACACAGGGCTCTCCAGACACACCTGTGGTGGTGACATTCTTCCCAGAAAGCTCAAAGCTTTAGAAACCCATTCCAATTGCCCATAGGAAGACAGACCTAAGCCCCATGCTCATGAGTAGAGGACTCTAACCATGCCCATATCATGTGCATGTACCCAGACTTATCTGACAAAGCTCCAATAATCTCCCAACAAATACTATGAGGTTGCCTGCCTGAGGAGTGGGGCCTGACCTGGAAACTGGGCTGGGACCATGACAAAGTCATCTGTGTCACAAGAGTCTTTGCTGCTGCCACCAGAGTCCCGGGAGCCCTGCAGAAAGCCAGGAGCATCGGCCGGGGAGGTAAGGGTCTTCTGCAGCTGCGGCATCTCCCCCAGGGACTGCAGGACAGAGCAAGGCTGGTGAGTTGAGTCCATAGGCAATCAACCTCTCCAGGGATAAAGCAGACCACAGTGGAGCTCAGACCCATGCTGCTAAGCAAAGGGGCCTAGATACTCTCTGCAGCACATCAGAGCTTCCTCTCTTTCAAACATTAAAGACATGACCCTCCTTAGGGTTAAGAGTCAGGGGTTTTTATACACACACTGCTTGGGAGCCTGAAGCTCCTAGCTATTTACTAAGAATCCATGTCTGGGGCTGTGTTCACCATCCATCCCTCTGCAACCAACCTCTCCATTTCTATACAATAACACACCAGGGGACATAGAGGTAGGTGCTGTGAGGAAGGTGCCACTACAAACCAATAGCAACCAGGCATCATGTAGACAAACCTCCAGACTCCCAGGGCAGGTGACATGCTTGGCACAGCTGTGGGCCATACTTCTCATGGAATGAGCATCACCATAGTGCGCCCCCACCACCAGACACAGGGCACAGAACCTGCTCCCGGTTATGGCAGAGCCTAGAGGACTGCGCCAAACCCAGACACTAGCTTATTACTGCCCAACCAAACACTACTGACCAGCTACACATTCAGATAGGCTCAAGTCCCACACGGGCAAGCTCAAACAGGCTTGTCCCCAACACTAAGCATCAGTGTCATGCAGGATACAGGATACACAGATCATGTCTGAAGCATGTAAGGACCAGAGACAGCTAGATCTATTTCTGCATAATCATCAGTATACATTCCATGGCCCAAAGAAACAGAAAAAGCCAACTCACCGGTGGAGAGGCCAGGTGGGATGCAGAACTGCTGCTGGAGCTGCTGCCTGACCCCGAGCTTGGATACGAGGGCACAGGCACAGGTGGGGCTGCAAGGGGGATGTGGGTTAGTGTGCATACTGCTGGACCCCACTACAGCTCTGGGGACTTGGTTGCCTTTGATTGGCACCAGTACTCCAGTTCTTACCAGTAACAAGCATCCAGCATCAGGTTACACCACCTGGCACTGACACCTCCAAGTACCCCCACACCCACAACATCACAGCAACCTATGTACACATGGCCTTAAAGCAGAGGCAGAACTGGTACCCCTTTTATCCAGGGTGTCCCCCAAGATAGCAATGTATTACCTACATATATTGGAGAACATATCACAAGCTCTGTTTGTGCCCAAGACCCCCAGAGACTCACACTTCTTGATAGGGGTGCTGGCATCTAAGAAAGGGTGATGGAAAAATTCATCTGTGGAAAAAGAAGTGAATTATCTTGATGCCCCTGACCCAGACAGCCTGACCCCAGCTACTTAGGCAGAGTCAGAGCCCCAGATGGCTCCTGAGAACATCTGAACCCTACTTCAGCAGGATTCCATCTGCTGGCCTTGTTGAGGTTAAAAGGAGCCTAACCCAATGTGGCCCTGGAGGCCAACAGCAGCTGGTACACCACAGGACCTTGGGTGTTCACTGAGGCCAGCTAACATAATGGTAGCAGACGTAATACCTAACACCAAGCAGGGTGGCTAAGGTTGCAGGGTGCCAGCTGGCCTGTGCTCACCAAAGTCCATGCGGTCCTTGTGGTTGCGCTGCAACAGAGCTAGAAGCAGCTGCCGCAGGGGAGCTGATGTCTCCCGTGGGATACTGGGATAAAGAGAGGATGGATTTAAGTAAGTTGTCAGCTGCCAGGGGTAGACCCATCCTGGGGAGTAGGGAGGTTTGCTTACGCAGGAACTAGTGTCTTGTTCTTCTCATAAAATAGGCGCAAGTCCTGAGGGCTGCTGGCCTGTTGAGATAGCAATGAAGAAGTTAGCACAGGTCCCTGCTGCCTACCATTGCTTAGCCTCTCAAGTGCATTCACCCCCAGCCATCCCATAGAGAGGACTACTGGGCAGCTCATATGCTATGTGCACACAAGGACAAGGGGAAGAGAGGCGAGACAGAGGGAGTCACCAGACCCTCCAGCTGAGAAAGGGGTGGCCAGGGTTGGTATATATCCCAGAACTGAACAGGGAATCCCTCAGTGAGTATCTGATAGGGACATATCTGGGAGGCTCACAGTTGACATCCCAGTGACAGGGAGTGGGGTTAGCTCCTGACCTGGATGGTCAGTATTGGCTAGTAGGAGCTATTCCACACCTATCAGCTTGGGGTCACTACAGGCATCAATACCATGTCTTTCCAAAGCAGACATAACCCTTGGTTTTCAAATTCCCCTGATGCAGACTTTGCTAACAGGCGAGGTATATACATATGCTTAGGTTAACAGCTATATTTTAGAAGCAAAGGTGGGTGGAAAGTCAGGAGATGTAACCCAGTGTATCCATATTAAGACATGCCTCTGACCTGTGATGGGGGTCATAGCAGAGGTGACCTTTAACATACCAAGTAAAGAGGTATGGCCTAAGCCCTAGGTAAAAGGCTTATTCTTTTATTTATTTATTTTTATTTATTTTTTGGTTTTTCGTGACACGGTTTCTCTGTGTAGCTTTGGCTATCCTAGACTCACTTTGTAGACCAGGCTGGCCTCAAACTCACAGAAATACTCCTGCCTCTACCTCCCTGAGTGCTGGGATTACATGCATGAGTCGCCATGCCTGACTTAAAAAGGTGTATACTGCCACCGCCTGGCTTTAAATACTTTTGTTTGTTTGTTTGTTTGTTTGTTTGTTTTCAAGGCAGGGTTTCTTTGAGCAGCCCTGGCTACCCTGAAGTTCACTCTGTAGGTTGGTCTGGGACTCATGGAGAGCCACCTGTCTCTTCTGCTAGGTGGGATATACGTGTGTGGCAGGGATGAGGAGTGACTGGGCAGGGGCTAAGGCTACCAACTATTAAGGAAATGCAATATTTCAGTGACCAATGGAACAGGGTATGACAAAGGTTTTCATCCACAGAATACAGGATAGCCTCCAAGCCCAATACCTATAATTTCAAACTGATTCCCCGTCTGACAGCCTTGTATTCTTCCATGCTGGGGACACCACACAGAATGCCACCCAAACTGACTCCTACCCTCTAGGGCTTTTGGGACTCACTAAGCCCTTAGTGTTATGGTGCTCACTCACCTGAAAAGGGGCCTTCCCTGTCAGACACTGGTAGACAATGGTGCCAATGCTCCATAGGTCAGCCTTCCCATCGTAGTGCTGGGACATGATGACCTCAGGGGCCTACAGGGTGACAACACAGATCAGCACTGCTGCACAACAGTATGCAATAACCATTAACAGATGCCAGGTACCAGCAAATTGGAACAGACACCTGCTAGGTACCAAGCAACCAATACACAGCACCCAACCAGTTTTGTTTGTTTGTTTTTCTTTTGTTTTTGTTTTTTTTTGTTTGTTATCTTTCAAGACAGGGTTTCTCTTGTAGCCTTGGCTGTCCAGAATTCACTTTGTAGACTCAGAGATCGGCCTGCCTCTGCCTGCCTCTGCCTTCCGGAGTGCTGGGATTATAGGCATGTGCCACCACGCCCAGCTAACCCAACCAATTTTGACATGACAAAATGTCTGCAACCCAAAATGAAGCCATAGCTTTGAGGGTCTGACATTCTTGTAAAGGATCTCAGGTTGGAGGCTGGCCCCAGCCCTGCCTGGCCCGCACTATTCAGGGTGACTGGTGTTGATTTAAGTGGTCCTGAACCATGAGTGGGCACATACCATATACATAGGAGAACCGCAGAGTGTGGCCGCCATCATGTTACTCTGGAGGTACCGGGCAAACCCAAAGTCAGCTGCAGGAGAAGCACCCAGATGGCTTGAGCTGAAATTGCTGTGGGCAGGGTCCCCTGCTGCAGTCTTTCAGGGAGCCACCACCCAAACAGGTCTCACCAATCTTGACTCGGATGTTGCTGGGGTTGGCACGGCGACCCCCAGGATTGGACAATAGAATGTTCTGGGGCTTCAAATCCCGGTGGATGATGCCCTTGCTGTGTAACAGCTGCATGGCGCCAGCAATCTGTTGCAGGAATAGCCTCACGGTATCTTCACTCAGTGTGCGCATGGCTGTAAGAAAAGGCAGGCTCAGGAGACTTGGGACACTATGGTCTCTCTCTGAACACACACAGGGTGTACGAGGCTGTGTGGAAAGACAAGCTCAGGGGCTAAGTACCAGTACCACACCCCCAGAGACACACAGGACCCATCCATTCTGCAAGCCACTAGGCACCAAGGCCAACTTGTTTTGCAACCTCCAGAAGAAGATGGTCCTTCCTTTCTTATTTCAACCCCAAAGTCTACTGCCCCTCTTCTCAAACATCCTTGTAGACTCCCCCTCCACAGCAACCACTAACTGCTAGCTCTTGGTGCTGTTGATAGCACTCTGCTCTTCTTGGTTTGTTACTTCTCCATTGACACCTCCTAGGATCGTCCACATCCTTATGGCAATCAATTGCTAGGCTTTATCCCTAGTTCTGGGATAGGACCTTTGACCTCTAGCTCACAGCAGCCTCCAAAAAGTAAGTGTAAGTGAAAGAAGGTACTGGGGCTGGAGAGATGCCTCGGCAGTCAAGAGCACTTGCTGCTCTTGCATAGAACCTGGGTTTGGTTCCTGTCACTCACATGGTGGCTCATAATCATCTCTAATTCCAGTCTCAGTTTCCAATACCCTCTGGCAGGTGTCAGGCATGCATGTGGTCAGTCTACAGACAGACAAACAAAACACTCACACACATAAAAACAAATTAAAAGGTTTTATTTATTTACTTGCTTTACATATCTATCTATCACTAGCATTTTTTTTAAATTATTTTTTATTTTATGTGCATTGGTGTGAGGATTTTAAATCCCTGAGAACTGGAGTTACAAACAGTTGTTACCTGCCATGTGGGTGCTAGGAAATTGAACCCGGGTCCTTTTGGAAGAACAGACAGTGCTCTTAACCACTGAGCCATCTCTCCAGCCCTCTATCTACCTATCTATCTATCTGTCTGTCTGTCTGCCTGCCTGCCTGCCTGCCTACCTGTATATTTTGCTTTTTCAAGACAGGGTTTTACTGTGTAGCCCTAGCTGCCCTGGAACTTACTCTACAGACCAGGCTGGCCTTGAACTCACAGAGACCTGGCTGCCTCTGCCTCCAGAGTGCAGGGATTAAAGGCATAATTTATTACCACCCAGCAAAGTAATTTTAAAAATGCAAACAGAAGGGGCTGGAGAGATGGCTCTGTGGTTAAGAACACTGTCTGCTCTTCCAAAGGACCGGGGTTCAACTCCTAGCATCCACATGCCAATTCCAAGGGATCTGACACCTTTACACTAATGTACATAAAATAAAATTAAACAAATTTTAAACATTGCAAACAGAAGGGAACTAGAGGCAGAGCCCTGAGCCCTCTATAGTCTGGATAGAGTGGGTACAGGATTCACAATAGCAGCTCAGTATAGAGATGACCAGCTAAACTCCCTGGACAGGAAGGAGTCATAGCAAGTGAGCCCTCACTGATAACCAGGTCTGAAAGAGCAAAGTGCAAGGACCACCCAGCCAGAGGCTCACAGGCAGACACCAAAACATGTACACCTTAGACAGACACACTTGGCACATAGGAACTGAGAATAAACATTCACTTCAGATCCAGTCTGGGCTGCCCAACCCCTTTTGTTGGGACACCAGTTCACCACAGCCCAGTTACTTGGCAGGTGGGCAATCAGGGAGCCTACACTGGAAATGAAACACATGCATGCATAGGGGTCTGTACACACCCTGACACAGTCAAAGTTTTAGGTCAGCCCTGTATTGGCCTTTTCACCCTTCCCTCCTCCTTATAAACCTAACACCTGTGGAGCCTGGAAACTTGCCAGGAACCACCCAACTACTGAAGGTCATGGGTACAGCATGCTGTGTGGCTGCCCTGGGGACAAGAACAAATACAAAGCCAAGCGTGGTTCAGCCATGTGAACTTGAGCATGCAATGAGCTGACAGACCATTGCATCTGAGGCCAGGAGCCTAAGACAGCACATCTACACCTACTCCACAATTGTCCCAACCCAGCAGACACAGCAGCACAGGGCCCTCCTAGACCCTGGGTCTTTTCTGATGGCTCAACAAAAAGCCAGTGCCCCAGTCTGGGGAGGTGTCCTGAGGTGCCAGTAGAGGGAGGACCCAAAGAACAGGAGACTGCTTTAAGTGCCTGTGTCCCTCTGGAGTACCTACCCCCAAAAGAAAGCTAAAACGCTGTCACTTCCGTCACAGCCTAAGACAGAAGGCACCGTCTGGGACGGGCTGCTTTGGGCCAATCCCTGTTTCCTGTCTGCCAAGGCGAAGCATTCTGAATGACAGCCGTAGAAAGCCACTGCATCCCTCCAGGCCTTGGGCCAAGGTTCCTGCATTGTCTCCACTTGCCTCTCTCCTGCCCTCAGAGCACCCCATGGAAGAGATCCTGATGTTCCTTCACTCACTCCTTAAGACCCACCCACTTGCTGTTTTCCAGTAGGTCCTGAGCTCTCCTGCCTGAAGCTCCCCTGCTCTGCTGGGGGCACCTCCTTAGTTTGTAAGCACCAGACACCCCATAGAGATCTCTTGGCTCAACTCTACACATTCTCTAAAGCTGTCCCCTTGCCCTACCGTGAAAGCTGTATACTCTCCTCTCCCTGCCAGTACTTGCTCGGACCCACATACCCTGCTTGTGTCTTCACCCCTGCCAAAATAGCAGAACCTAACTATTCTGCTTAAGCCACCCACCCAGCATGTGGGAGACACTCCATAAATAGCTAAGGGTGGTCACACACACAGCTAATAGCTGAAGGGCCTAAAGAGCTGGGCTCACTTCCTATTCAGTCCAAAAGCAGGAGGATCAATGTCACAACCAAGCAGGGGTCAAATCAAGCTGGCAGCATCTTAGGCTAGAGCAGAACCCAGTTGGGGTGTGCCTACTCACTGTGCAGGTAGTCGGCCAGGTCTCCACCATTACAATACTGCAAACGAAAAGAACACACCATCAGAACTTGGCCAAAGAACCTCCAGACCTTCAGCCTTACCCAGACTCTTTAACTCTATGCCAGATCCTTGGACCTGCCCAGAGCAGGTATCCCCAAAGTCCCAGCTACAAATATCAACAGTTCATGCTTATACCCACCCACCCTAATGCCCATCCCGCTGGGCCCTGTGCCTGCCCTGGACCCATGGAAACTCACCTCCATGACCAGGTAGACAGAGTTGGCCATTTCCTGTAAGACAGAACAAGCCATTTGAGATGGGAGAGAACCTTTCATAGTCTCTCACTGGACATTACTTGGAAAAGCCCTTGACACATGGGACCACAGGCACCCTCAACATGTTATTTACCTACAGGGCTTGAGGCAGAGCGAACATGGCCAGACCTACCTGTCCTCTGTGACCAGGACTCAAGTCTAGAAGACAGGATATCAGTGGCAAGTGGCTTTGGGTGTGGGTACTGTTGTTTCACGGTCATTTTAAATATGGCCTCAGTGTCTCAGACCACAGAGAATCTTCATAGGCTCAGGGTAGAAAGGGCCGATATGCACATAGATCACCACCTGTAAGGTGGCTCCTGCCTTGACTCTCAGGCCCAAGAACTGTTCTGCTCCTGGATCTGGAGTCCATAAAACATGCTGGTACTATCAGACTGAGTCAGCAACAAGGCCTTCAGCTGCCCTGATCTTGCCTGGTAGGACTATAAAGATACCACAGACTTCTCAGCAGGAGGCATCCTGGTCTCCTCCCTTCACTGGGGTACCTGTATGGTCCCTTGTCTAATCAAGTACCCTGCTGTGACTAGGGCCCATCTATTCAACAGGGCCAAGCTCCAAACTGTGGTGTCTCTCCTGACAAATCACTCCTTGTAATCATAACTGTAACAACAACCTTCACCTGTTTCGTTCACAAGAAACTTAGGACCCTAGGGTACCAAGTCAGTTAGGTTGGATCTAAACAACCTGCAATTCTTTCTGCAGGCAGCATGATCCCTGATGCTGTAACATCATGTAACAGCCACCTGGGTGGAGCAGGCCTTGGGAACCACAGGAAAAAGGCCCTCCCTGCTTGCTACAGCCCACAGTAAGAAGCCAAGGCCCCACCCTATCCCCACAGCATTCAAAGAGAATCTACTCCCTGCTCTTCAGGAACTCAGCTGCAGATTTGAGGCACCTCAAATCTCTCTTCTAGTGCCTGGACTAAGAGAGGTCTGCAGAAAGAGCCCTTCTCATAACCTATGAGGGTTAGATGAGAGCAGATACCCTCAGCCCCAGATTACCCCAGCACAGCAGCTGACCTGTTCCACAAGTCAGCTACCCCAAAGATGTACTTAGATACTGAGGAACAAGAAACCCCAACTCCTGCCCAGACTCCCAGTCCGCACAGTTAATGCCTGCACATGAATCCCCATGAGTGACAGACACAAAGTGTCTAAGCACCTAGGATGTGAATGTACAAAGAGCTCACCCATGTGCCCCAGAGCTGCACCAGTGAGGTTAGGGAGCTCAGAAGTACACTCAGGTAGCCCAGCTGTCCCACTCCAGTGTGTTCCCAAGATTGACAAACGGAGTGTAGGCCAGGTGGAAGGCCATTCACAAAAACAGACCCAGACTGCTTCACAAAGGCCTGAATACCAAGACCCCAAGTCCCTTCCTGAGCTTACCTGCCTGCCAGAGATGAGGAGCCTTGGCTTGGCCCCATTTGGCTCCACTCCAGCCTCTGCCTTCCAGCCCAGCTGCAGGAGACAGATACTCTGGGGCAGGCCATGCTCTGTGGAATCCCCAGTCTGAGCCACAAAGGAAGGTTCAGAGGAACAGACTAGGAAGGAAGTTAGGGGTTCAGGATAGAAGGACACAGTCTAGGTAGTAGTATGGGGACCAAAATGAAGAAAAAGTCTCAGGCCCCTTCAGCTTGGCTGAAGTGAAAGCTAGAGGAAGGCTCAGGGCACAGAAAAGGTGACAGAGATAAGGACCCATAAGCAGCCATTCCTGTACACACCCTGTTCTTCTCTATCTAAGAGGGCCTGTCTCAGAATCTTCAGCTCAAGCAAGGGAGGCTTCTTGCTGTGGCACACACACATACCAGAGGGTGGCATGTGGAGACCCAGGACTCTCCTTATCATTAGGACATTATCCATGCCAGGCCCCAAACCCATTCACCCAGCCAGGACAAGCAGTGGCAGTGGCAAGGACAATCAGACAAAAGATCTGGGAAGACAGAGATGGGGTACCTCCCTTAGAGCTATTAAGGATTCCCAACCAAGAGCTACCGATACCAGCCAGCACCCCTAAACCTATTCTGACACACAGCATCCTGCATCCTGCTTCCCTAGAGGCAAAGCTGCTGATGAACCATAGGACTTCAGCAACTACATACACAGTCCCTGGCTAGACCCTATTCAGCCTTTCCCAAAAGGGCTCAGGGCAGAATGGGTCCACAATTCACAACAGTCAACTTGTTGCCCAATTCTGACCTACTATCCCAAGAGAGCAACCTTCTGCTTTACAGTGAGTGTTCCTACCAGGCCTGAGCTGTGGCCTTCGTCCCCCACTGGTAGCTCCAGCCCTCTCAGGCCTGCTCCTTGTACTGTCTCTTGCCCCTGTGCTCTATTTCCCTGAGCCCCACAGTAGACCTGGCAGAATGTTCCTCTACAAGCTTCACAAACTAACAAGCTAAGGCCCAAGAAACCAAGAAACATGTGCAGCTCTATGCATGCAGCAGCAGGGCTCGCCCAGGCAGGCTGGCTTTCATGCCATCCTCCATCTCGCTGCCTGAGCCAACAACCCAACTAGTCCCAACTTGGAATTTTGCTGCTTGCCTTCCAGAGCCGAACCATGCTGTCTCCAGCCTAGAGGGAACAAGGAGTTGAGAGGTAAACCACGAAGCAAGACAACCTCCACATCAAACAATTCTTATGTCCCCTCCATTATGATGGGGCTACCCTCCCTTGGAACAAGGGGCAGCAGCCAGAGGCCAGAGCATAGCCATAGTGGTCAGCTACCCTGTCCCAACCTACCTTGAGCTCACCCAGAACCACCTTCTCTGGCCTCTACTCTGCAAAATTGGTTTCTGCAAACTCTTAGGACTCCACCAGACTCTCAGGAACTTCAAAGGCCAAAGGCCATGACTGTTTCCCTAACACACATTCCAGGATACTGAGCAGACAGCAGCCCTTCATTCTCAGGAGCGTCTTTCCCATCACAGCCTTCCAACCCAGGGTGGCAAGCATTTTACCATGATAGGCAATACCCTAGGCTCCCAAAATTGCCACTCTGCCAGTCAGGTCCCATCACCCAGCCCTTATGAAGAGAGGAAGGAAACCTTATGAAGAGAGGAGAGTGGGCAATAGGCCAGTTACAGCTGGCAGCAGAGCAAAGCAGGTCTTTGAGGCAGACATTCTTTGCTGAGCTTCCCTTCCTGTGCAAGGGAAAAAAGCCTGACTTACAAGGGCAAACAAAAATTAAGGCAGAGAATGGAAGCAGCACTCCTGTAGGAGCTGGGCCTGCTATCCGCAGGAATGCACTGCTGGTCCACAAGGCCAGCATCTTGGGAAGCTGCACGGGCATTTGGGCACGTAGAAGGCTGCCCCGCCCTAGACACTGAGATCTTTTGCTTAATAGGATCCCAGCTCCCCACCCTCTGCCTACTCCACTCTGGTCTGGTGATCTCAAGCTGGATCTGGCAGGCACATGATGGGTACTGACCCACTTAACTCCTGAGGAGCCAGGTTTCTGAACTGCAGAAGGTGGCAAGGCTATGGGCACAGCAAATACTGAGCTCTTCTGGTCAGCTGACAGAAAACCAGCTCATCACACTGGGGTGTGTGTGTGTGAATGTGTGTAAGTGTGACTGTGTATGTTTGTGTGAATGTGTGTGTGAATGTGTGAGTGTAACTGTGTATGACTGTGTGTGTATATGTGACTGTATATGTTTGTATGACTGTGTGTGTATATTTGTGACTGTGTATGTGTGTAAGGAAGGTTCATTTCACCCCAATGGGCTCCAGCAGCAACCCTCTGTTGCAGCTCCCTGATACAGGCTAGCCTCTTGAAGGAGGCATGCATGAGTCCAGATAGGTCTTCATGCCTACTGTCATGCATCAACTTCTTGCATTGTGAGTAGTCAGAGTCCTCTCTGAGAAGCCAAATAGTGCAGGGGAACACAGAGTGGACCCTTGGGAATACACTCCATTTAATTCCTCTGCAGAAATATTTTCCTGTAATCCACCTACAGCAATTCTGACACCACAGACAGAACACAGTCAGAAAAGTACATTCATTCCCCTCCAAAGACAGAACACTTCCATCAGCAAAAAGCCAGTCTACTGCAGGAAGCACATGCCAACCAGGTAGAGGACCAGAGCCTCACAGGGCAAGCAGGGGAGGGCAGGCAACCTCTAGAACATGGTATTCCCACACAGCCATAGGCTTTACTGTGTATTTCATCACAAGCTTTGCAGCCTCCATACTTTTATGTTACCTACAACTCAAAAGGTAAAAACCTTAGCCCAGGAGGTAAAACAATCTGTCAGCAGGCCTGAAAACCTGAGTTTGATACCTGAGACCCATCTGATCAATTCCTGGTTCAACATCAACCCAACATTTCAGACTTAAAAAAGATAAAGTAGGGGCTGGAGAGATGGCTCAGAGGTTAAGAACACTCACTGTTCTTCCAAAGGTCCTGAGTTCAATTCCCAGCAACCAACCACATGGTGGCTCACAACCATCTACATTAAGATATGGTGTGCAGGCAGAATGTTGTATAAATAATAAGGGTGGGGGTTAGGGAGCTTGAGAGAGGGCTTATCACTTAAGAGCATTTGTTGTGCCAAGTGCTGGTTGCATTCGCCTTTCATCCCAGCACTTGGGAGGTAGGGGCAGGTGGATCTCTGTGAGTTCGAGGCCAACCTGGTCTACAGAGTGATTTGGGGACAGCCAGGGTCACTCACACACAGAAAAACCCTGTATCTAAAACTCAAAAATCCCAAAATTAAATAGACAGATAAATAGGGTGTCCAGCAAGATGGATCTGTGGTAAGTTACCTACCAACTTGACAACCTAAGTTTGGAGTCCCCAGAACCCCACATGGTGAAAGGAAAGAATAAACTCCACAAAGTTATCCCCTAACATCCACACAGGCATGTGACACGTGTATGATCCATCCCATAACACACACAAATGTTAAAAAAATGTTTTAAATAAAGAGATGGGTCCAGGCAGTAGTGCACACCTGCATTCCCAGCACAGGCAGCAGAGGTGGGTAGAGCTCTGTGAGTCTGAGGCCAGCCTGACCTATGGAGCTAGCTCCAGATCCCATCTCAAAAACCTTATTTAATTAATTTAGAGGTGGGGCTGAAGAGATGGGACAGTATTAAAGAGAACTGGATGTTCTTCCAGAGGACCAGGGTTTTATTCTCAGCACTCTCATGGGGCAAACACCTGTAATTCTAGTTCCAAGGGATCCAACACCCTCTTCTGACCTTTACAGACACCAGGCAGGGTGCAGACATATCTCTAAACAATACATCCATAGATATGAAAATAAAATAATTTTAATAAGCAAGTTAGGCATGGTGGTGCACACTTGTAATCCCCACACCTAGTAAGATGAGATAGGAGGATAACAAACTCAATGCCAGCTAAAGCTACATATGAAAAACCTGTCTGAAAGCCTTTAATCCCAAAGTGAAGGAAGAACTACCAGAAACTCAAGGAGTTTAAGGCTGGCTTTGGGCTACAGGAGACCCTGATTCAAAAGACAAAGAAAGAGCTGGGTGTAGTTGATGGTGGGTGTGGTATGCCTTTGATCAAAGGTCATGTCTTTGATCCCAGTACTGGGAAGGCAGAGGCAGGCAGAACTCTCACAAATTCAGGGCCTATCTACACAGTGACCTCCAGATCAGTCTGAGACACACCTGTTTTTAAAAGAGAGAGAGATGCATATTCAATTTTACTGATAACAAGACCATTCACTTATCTGATTCCTAGCCTATTTATCTCTGACTGGGTCCACAAGATAAGAACTACCTCCACAGCCCTTCGTTAGTTTGTGGACAGAGCAGCCAAGGCTACACAAGAGAAACCCTGTCTCAAAAAAAACAAAAACAAAAAAATGCTGCCCACTGTGGGTGGGAAGGCCACAACCAAACCCCAATCACAGGCCAGTAATAACTACAGGCACTAACCCAGAAGAACTGAGAGCTGGTCTGTCTGCAAGGTTGAGGTGAGTCACCTCTGAGCAACCTGGCAAGGCGTAGGGCTTCAGAGAACCGGCCAGACAGCGTACTAGTCTCCAGGGAGTCATCAGCAGTAAGGCTGGCAAGAAGAGGACTGAGCAAGCCTACATCTGGCAGTGCCCACTTCCCAGAGCAAGAACAAGTCCAGGCATTGGATGCTAGATGAAGAGAGCCCATTTCACCCTTAGTGAAGGCCATGTGTCCAGCTGCCTCCCCACATGTCTGCTGGAGTTGGAGGTTTAACTCCTAAGATTGTGAGGTAAGCATGCTCAAGGGCCTAGGTTCAACCATCAGCACTGCCAAGAACAAAGAGAAGCTGGTGTTATGTGGTTTGGTTTGTTTTTTTTTTTTTTGAGACAGGGCTTCACCTGGCACTCGCTCTGTAGATCAGGCTGGCCTGGAACTCAAGAGATCTGCCTATCTCTGCCTCCCAAGTGCTGAGATTACATGCACCCCACACATGGTCAGTGTTATGGTTTGAATATGAAATACCAGCACAGGTTCACACATTTGAACACTTGGTCCCCAGCTGGTGGCACTGTGGAACGTTCTTGGCCGAAGCAGTCTTAGTTCTCTGCTTCCCTGATCAGGCAACACGTGCAATTAATCATGTTCCCACTGCAACAAACTCCACCCCACCTTTTCTGCTATGATAAACTATAGCCAAATTAACCTTCTTCTCCCTTAACCTGCTTCTGCCAGGTGTTGGAGGGCACACTGGATACACAATGAGCACCAGGCTACCCTGGTGCTACAGTGAGTCCTTGTCTCAAACAAACAAACAAACAAACAAGGGCAAGGGAAGACACCTTATGTGTAACCTATCACAGAAGAACTCTTTTATAGAGTCCACACAAATCAAAAACATTTGCAGACAGTACCAAGTGGGTATAGCTTTAAGAACTTTAACTTAAATTGTCACCACAGACCTTGGTCTTTCACAGGTAAAAACAGGCATGGAGAGGCAACTTGCTGCTGGTCTGACATGGAGGTACACAACAAAGCAACACTCAGAGAAAGGCTTTATGGCTCAGGCTCAGACCATCAGGAGTTACTGGATCCTGCTTCCAATATGGAAGACAAAGTAGATTTGTTTATCACTACTCAAGATGAGGGCTAAGACATATTTTGCTGGAGAGATGGCTCAGCAGTTACCAGCACAGGCTGTTGTGTCAGGTGTGGTAGCCCACACCTTTAATGTCAGCACTCTGAGGCAGGTGGGTCCATGTGAGTTCAAGACCAACCTGTTCCAGGACAGTCAGGCTGTTACACAGAGAAACCCTGTATGAAATAAAAAAACAAAAAACTCTGGCTGCTCATCCCAAGGGCCTGGATTCAATTCCCAGCACCCACAGGACAGCTCATACCTGTTTGTAACTCCAGTTCCAGGGCTTCTGTCACCTTCACACAGACATACATGCAGGCAAAACATCAATTGAACATAAACATTAAAAAAAAAAAAAAAAAAAAAAGACAGCCAGGCACAGTTGTAAACATCCTTAATCCCAGCACTCTGGGAGAAAGAGGCAGATGGATCTCTGTGAGTTCAAGGGCAGAAGGGCAGCCTGGTCGACAAGGTACATCCAGGACAGCCAGGGCTACACAGAGAAACCCTGTCTCAAAAAACTAGATAGATAGATAGATAGATAGATAGATAGATAGATAGATAGATAGATA
>NW_026590062.1:562379-579406 GCF_907164565.1 Psammomys obesus
ATAGATAGATAGATAGATAGATAGATAGATAGATAGATAGATAGATAAATAGATAGGTAGGTAGATAAGACCTATTTCTAGTACAACTTACAACTGCCTATAACTCTAGCTACAAGAGAGGTAACATACTCTTCTGGCCTATGCAGGCACCAGCACACACATGACACATAACTCACACATATACATGAATCAATAAATCCTAAAAAACAAAACAAAACAAAAACTCCACTAAGCCTAGTGGTGGGTGGTAGTATACATCTTTAACCCCAGCAGGAAGGCAGAGGCAGGCCGAGCTCTCAGTTCAAGGCCAGCTTGTTCTACAGAACTAGTTCCAGGACAGCCAGGGCTATACAAAGAAACCCTGTCTCGAAAACAAACAAAAAACACTAGTAAGATTTGACTGAGAAGATAAGGTTTGAGTCAATACAACCTTGGGGGTGGACAGCTGCCAGATGAACACTGGCATTGCTTCTCTGGGGGCAATTTGACAACAGTCACTCAAACTACAGTAGGCACACCTCTTGCCCAGAGCTCCGACTTCTAGGAATCCATCTACATATCCATCCTGGCCAAAGAGCCCAAGGACAATCATGACCACATTTTGACTTGCCAAAATCCCAGAATAGCTTGTGTCCCTCAGGAGGGGGTTAGGTTAGTAAAATGAACCACAGTCAAGCTCCAGACACTACATGGCCTTAAATAACCACCACAGCAACAGAGAAGCAGCAAATACCACCTGCGCTCCACTCCCTTAACCTGTGGCCTAGACACAGGAAGGGGTGGCACAGCATGTGTGGCCCAACCATGAAATAGATGACTATTTTACGGTTCACAGCAGTCCATCTCTGAACACTGATCCTTTAAGCTACCACTTCCAATAATAAAGTATGATTCTTCAGAGCAGGTGAGACATAAATGTGTAACAAGAAACAGAGGCTTCTTCCCTTCTTCCCTTCTCCAAGATATGACAGGAATGGTACACATCTCCAAGGAGTAGCCCCAAAACTGTGGGGATGCCTAAATGAGAAAGGAAAGCCCCTATCTGCACAGTAACTGAAGAATGATTTTAGATAGAAAGAGAGAGAGAGATTATCTTCTGTACTGTTGGAGAGCTTTTTGACCAAATCTTTTTCTCTGGCCAAAGTGTGTATCTTAAATAAATATCAACAACACAGAGCAACAACCCTCATGCTATGGGGTGAAGGGCCCTGGATCCTTGGGAGAGGGCAGGGACTGCTATTTCTCATCACTTCCTCTGGGCAGAGGAAGCCACAGCCTTGCCAATACTGGAAATGCTAGATGTCCTTAATCAGGTGGCTCAACTACTTGAAGCAGAACAAGTGAAAACCAGAGGGGGGAAGAGGGTAGCCCTCAAGTCTGCAGTGGATCTAACCCTGATCTGTTCAGTTCTAGTGAGACCACCATGGACATGCACAGGCAGGGGAGTGTGGGAACCTGGATGGGAACACAGGCACAATGAGAGCCAGAGTCTGTCCCTATGAAGGTCAAGCCATCTGCTCATCCCTGGGTTCTGTGAGAAGCACTGTGCTGATCTGACCCATCCTAGAGCACGAAGAGAGGGAGAGAAAGAAGTATGGGGAGGGGAAGAAAGGCAGGCTGCTGCAGAAGGGCAACCTCCTGGACCCAGAACACAATGTCTCCAGCTGTTGCCAGGTACTCCCTGTCAACACTGAACCTAGGCCCTGCCCACATGTCACTTCATGACATGTCACAGCCCCCAAGGTAAAGTTGGAAGAGGAAATGGGGAGGGAAGAAAGGAAGAGAGGGGAGGAGGCCACCAAAACACAGCTGCCCGCTGGGAACTTCCCTCAGCCAGGGCTGGTCCCGTGGCCCCAGTAAACAGGTTTCAAAATCATTAGTCAGCACTTTGCTCGGGGACCAGCACTAGGGTTCTTGGTCCCCACACTCGGCAGGCATTCCGGGTCTCTAGCCCCTGACACCACTAGGCTGGGGGACCTGAAGGGTAGCATAGAGGATGAGTGGTCAGCTGGCTTGCTTGCTGAAGCAGCCAGCCATGAGGTGGTGGCATCCTGCTGTCGGGTCTAGTGGGCCCAGCCCCAACTGCTGGCAAGAAGGAATCTCCAGCAACCCCTCCCCCTCCCAGCCTCTGACGCAGGAGTGGGCTGGCCAATGCCAGGCCACTGAAGCAATGTCAACAAACAAACCCGCCAGCCCAGACAGGTGGGCCTGCCTGGAACACTAGACTCAGTAAGGGCCACTAGGTCAGACACTGAAGAGGAAAGGGTCCTTATCACGAGGTTCACTAAGCCCAAACAGACGATCTGAGCTACGCAATCGCCAGAGATTCATTGAAACACTAGCCTTCCTTCCCCCTGAGGCAACAGATAAGCTCGGGAGGTCCCATAGACCTAGCAAAAGCCAGGCCAAACTTGAACCAGAGATGGAAGTCTCCGGGGGCCCTGTGTGGCCTCAGAGTTCGACAAGCCAGCAACACCACATACAGAGCCCCAGCTAGCTCTTTTCACCTACAACAAATACTAATCTAGAATCACCAACTGCCCACTGTGGGCTCCAGCCCAAGGCAACCTATGGCCCGAGACCGTGAATGGGTCACCTGCAATAATAACAATACCCCTCCCCCAAACCCACAGTAGCAGCCTCCGGCCTTACCTGGAAGTCATACAACGCCACAATGTTTTCGTGCTTTAGTTCCTAGGACACAAATCCAAGTTTCTCATGAGCGAGACAAGAACTGACCCACCTTCTCCCCCTCCCTCCAGGCGCTGGCTCACCTTCAGGATTTTGATTTCCTTTCCCAGCAGTGTCTGGGACTTGGCGAGGTTCTTTTTGTTAATGCATTTGACGGCCACCTCCAGGTCGTGCTTCTGAAAAGCCAAACGTGGACCTTCAGGGCTGAGAACATCCCTCCCTCTGCCCCCCAAGGTGGGAACATACTGTTGGCCTAGAATGGCTTCCAAAGGGTCGTGGAATGGAAGCATGAGGCAGGCAGGTAGGTTCTCTCAGCTGGGCCTGGAATCTAAGCGGATGGAGTCCCAAGCTAGGTTCCCAGGACTGGTCTGACTTCAGGGATAGGGAATCCTGAGCTGGTGTCTCCTGGTTTCTGGAGCTAGAGTAGCAGGTGGGTTTCCGAGACTGGGGTCCTGAACTGGGTCTCTCTACGGACTCCCGGAGATAAGGTGCTGCGCTGAGGTCCGGGACTACGGGGGACCCCGGGAGCTTCACCCACCTCGCGGTGGCGACCCTTGAAGACCACTGCGAAGGCGCCGTGACCAATCAGGTCCTTGCGGGAGAACTCGAACTTGCCCACCGTCTCGACGCCGCCGCGGCTGGGCTCCATGGCGCGCGCGGACCGGGGGCGCGGGCCCGAGGGCGGCGCTCCGGGGTGCGCTGGGCTCAGGCGGAGGCGCCGGAGGCAGGCGGGCCGCGTACGCGGGGCGGGAGGCGCGGGGTCATCTCCGGGGCCGCGCGCCCCATCGGGCAGGCCTGGGCCAGGTCCCAGTCCCACAGGCCGGCGGACGAAGTGGTGCGCTGCCTCGGTGTCCTCGCGGCACCCTTCCGGCGCTGACAGTCGGAACCCACTCCAACTCGGCCTTCGGCTCTGACACACTGCGGCTCCGACTCGGCACTGACAGACGATGCAGCTCGGAGCCCCGCGGGGAAACAAAAGATCCGCGGCACCGGGGCCTCGGAGCCTGAGACGCCGGCGCAGCCGCACTGCGCGGAGGCGGGGCAAGGGGCGGGACCTGAGGAGCCGGGACCTTTTAGGTGGTGGAGCTGGCAGGGGCGGATCCGAAATGGAGGGCACCTCGTGGGTGGTGAGGCGGGGCGGGGCCTAGGGAGGGTGGGGCCTCGGCTCGGACAGGCCCTGTAGTGGGCGGGACTTGACCTGGGTAATACAGTATGGGCGCCCCGGAGCCGACAGAGAGTGTCGTCTAGCTCAGGATGGCTGGGGCTCCTTGCTCTCCCCTAGGCATTTTATTTTTGCTTTACTCATTTATTTTTATTCATGTGTGTTTGTGTGTGCCTAGAGGAGTTTATGTGCACCATGTGTACATAAACTTTAGGAGCGCAGTCGAGAGAGTCGGATCCTGGACCTGGAGTTACAAGCAGCAAAGGCAGTTAATCTTTGAGCTATTTTTCTAGCCCCGCCACATGCCCTCCCCACACCCTGGTTTTGGGTTGTTTTGTTTTGTTTTGTTTTAGTTTTAATGCTTTTATGGGGAGGGGCCTGGGTCGAGACAGAATTTCTTTGTGTATCTCTGGCTGTCCTGGAACTCGCTCTGTAGACCAGGCTGGCCTCAAATCAGAGATCTGCCTACCTCTGCCTCTTGAGAACTGGAATTAAAGGTATGCATCAGTGCTGGGCGGTGGTGGCATACGCCTTTAATTCCAGAATTCCGGAAGAGTTCAAGGCCAGCCTGGTCTACGGAGCGAGTTCCAGGACAGCCGCGGCTAAAACAGAAACCCTGTCTCGAAAACAAACAAAGGCAAACACCACCATAGCCCAGCACTCCGTTTTTCAAACAGGGTCTTCTCACAATGTAGCCCTGGCTGGACTCAAACCCACAGATATCCCAGACTCTTCCTCCCGAGTGCTGAAACTAAAGGCAGGCGCCAAGAAGCGTTTCTCTCTCCTTTTTTCTTTTCTTTTTTTTTTTTTTTGTTTGTTTGTTTTTCCAGACAGGGTTTCTCTGCGTAGCCTTGGCTGTCCTGAAACTCACTCTGTAGACCAGGCTGACCAAGAAAGCAGAAATCTTGGCCTGCCTCTCCCTCCTGAGTGCTGGGATTAAAGGGAGCTGCCACCACCACCTGCTCAGTTTTTCTTTCTTTTTTTTTTTCACATTCATTTATTTTGTATGTGTGGAGAAGGACTTGAGAACATGCTCATGTGGCGGTCAGAGTGTTCTGCCCAGTTCACGAACCCCAAAAGACCAGGAATAAAGAGACTCCACTGTAAATACATGAGGTTCTTTTTATTGTAAATTACAAGCTGCAACTTGGGCCCACACGCCCCCACCGCCAAAGCGGTGAGAGCCCCATGCTCAGCTTCGTTGGGTGATTTAAAGATTCTGGTCCCTCCCAGCATGCCCAAGGCTGGAGCGATTCCTGCCTGGCAAGCATCTATTGGTCAAAATGCTACATTTTGAATTGACTGGCTATAGGAAGGTCCCCAGACCATTAATGATCTGGTGTCCCTCCCTAGGGGGATGGGCCAGTTTCCTAGCATCTGAATCTCTAGGGGGTGGGGAAAGAATGTAGTAAGGCTGTTCTTCCCCTCAGGGCATTACTGGACTTCTCCACCCAGCTAGCCTTAGTTCAGGCCTTAAACTTTAATAGTAACTGCTGATTTTTAATCTTTTTTGGTCTCTCAAGAGGAAAACCTACAAGTTGGTTCTGTCTACCTTGTGGCTCCCAGTATTGAATTCAGGTTGTCGAATTTGGCAACAAGTGCCTTTATCCATGAAGCCATCCCACCAACCCCCTCAATTTCTCTCATATCTTATTTTACTTCATTTTTGCTGTTAGAGGTAGTTTTGGAGCCGGGTCTCATTTAGCTCAGGATATGCTGGAGCTCATCACAAAGCAAAAGATAATCATGAGCTTCTGATTCCCCTGCCTCCATCCTGCAAATGCTGGGTTTATTAGCATGGGCATTCAGTTTGCCTCAGGTGATCTTCTTGCCTGTCTGGTCATGGGGGGCTGTGTGGTCATGTTGGAACACGTGATATTTACAACCACTGTCATTTGGGGGTAGGGGAGTAATGGCATGTTGGACCATATACCTATTTTGAGCCCAGTCACCTGAGGGAGCTACAAGGGCATGTTAGCCCACATGCCATATCTTAGGCTTTTTGTGTATGTTGTGGTTGTGTATATGTGTGTATGTGTGTGCATGTTGGCCTGCATGCTATATCACAGGCTGTTTGTGTGTATGTGTGTGTGTGCATGTGTGTGTTTGTGTGTGTGCATATAGGCATGTATGTGTGTATGTGCATGTCTGTATGTCCATATGTGTTTGTCTATGTGTGTGATGTGCATGTATGTGTATGTGTGTGTGTGTGCATGTTGGCCCACGTGCCATTTCCAAGCATAATCATAGTAGGAAGTGTATGGCTATGTTAGCCTACATGCCTCTTCTGAGCCTGATCACATGGGGGGACAGTATGGGCATCTTTGAGCTCCTGATATTTATGACTCAGTCATTTGGGCGAGTAGATGGACGATTTCATTCACATGCCGTATCTGAGCCCAGCACACAGGAGGTGTGTGTGCTTGTGTGCCCACGCCTTATCCCAGCCTGCTTGTATGGGAGGTGTATGGCGATGTTCACCCTCAAACCATTTCCTAGCCCATTCACAGGGGTAAGGATGAGAATGGCTAGGATGGTCCTTCTGCCTGTTTTGAGGCTGCTCATATGGTAATAGGGGTACACTGGCCCACTTGCCATATCTGAGCCCATTCATAAAGACATGTGGGCACATGGTATTTTCACACTCTGTCACATGTGAGAGACATATGGTATGTTTGCCCACATACCATTTCTGAACTGGGTCACATCTGGGGGCATAAGTGTATGTTAGCTTAAATGCCATTTTTGAGCACAGACACATGGGGGTGGTCCACGTGCATGTTGGCCACAGGCTATCCGAATCTGGTCAAGTGGCATATCTGGGTATGCTGTCTCACTTGTGTCAGTGTTCTGAGTTACAAGAGATGATAAGAGAAGAGAGGCACTCTAGGATGAACTCAAGCTTCTCAGCAGCGGGATAGACCAGCCTCTCGTGGACTGAACCTTAGCCATGGGGAAGCATATTTATTGATTGTTAAACAAAACATTTGGGGAGGTAAAACAAGTTCTCCATACCAAAGCCCCCAGTCTAATCTATACATTTCCTAAAGGAAAACCTCACCCTCTGCAACTTTAGTCGTTATTGTGCACGGTTTGCAGTTCTCCATAATGATAATGCAAGACATTCCAGGTGCCATTCAAAGGCTGTAAAGCTCCTTCAGAAAAACAACTCTATAGATAACAGAAAACAACCAGTTTTCTACAATGATTTCCTCAAGGTCAAAGTACTTCTAGAAAACAACTCTTCATTCTGACATTTAACCTAGATTTAATGAAAAACAACTATTTCATTCTAATATTTACCCTAGATATAATGATTCTACTAGAATGCCATTACACACATGTCTATCTTGAGGGACAGTGTGAACATGTTGGAATACCTGTCATTTGCCACCAACTCACACAGCATTTTCTAAGCACAGTCTAGCTGGGGAGGGGGAGCCGGGAATGATTTCCCTCAACACATTTTGGAGCCTGATTATATTGTGGGGGTTGTACGGGCATATTTGCCCACATGCCATAACTAAGCCAGGTCGTATGGGGGGGGGTAGACGTGCTTGCCCACAGACCATTTTCTAAACTGTTAGCATGGACGAATGTAAGGCCATGTTGGCCGCCATGTGTGTTTTATTTTTGGTCGTGAACCGAGCCTTTAAGGGCTGAGCCACCTCTCCAGCCCTGTCATGTGTATTTTAAAGCTGGTCACTTGGAGCACATGTTACTTAGCGCTCTGATCATTTGGGGTTTTACATGCATGTTGCCCACATGCCAGTTCTGTTTTGTTAGTCAACAAGCTTTTTCTGCCCCTGGTAACATGGAAGGTGTATGTGCATGTTGGCTCACATGTCTGTTTTGAGCCTGGTCATGGGGGAGGGGGTGCAGTATGCACATGGCCAACATGCCATTTCCAAGTTAGGTCGTTTGGGGTGGTGTATGGATATGTTTGCCCATGTGGCATTTAAAAGGCTGGTCAAATGGGGTTTGTAAGAGCACATTGGTCTGTTTTCCATTTCTGAACATCATCGGAAGGGGATGCCATATGGGCATGTTTGTCACATGCCTGTTTTGAGCCTGGACACAGGGAAGACTGTACAAGCATGTTTATGACCTAGGTCATTTGGGTAGGGTAAGGTGTTGGCCCACATGCCAGACCTGAGCCCTGCAATATAGAGGAGAAAGCATATGGGAATATTAGCCCAAATGCTTTTTTTCTTTTTTTTTTTTTGTTTGTTTGTTTGTTTGTTTTGTTTTTTGGCTGTCCTGTAGACCAGGCTGGCCTCGAACTCACAGAGATCAGCCTGCCTCTGCCTCCCAAGTTCTGGCATGCACCACCACACCTGGCCCAAGTGGCATATCTGAACCTAGTCTTATGGGAGATTGTCTGGGCATGTTGGCCCACATGTCATTCCCAAATCTCGTCACACTGTGGGGGTAGGAGGGAAAATAGGGTTTTTTATCCAATGTAGTAGAAGTTTCAGATTCTTTACAAAGTCAGTTATGAGCTGGGTGGGTTGAGGCATACTCGTAATCCTAGCACTCAGGGAGGCAGAGGCAGCCAGATCTCTGAGTTTGAGGCCAGCCTGATCTACAAAAGAGTCCAGGACAACCAAGGCTACACAGAGAAACCCTGACTCAAAACAAACAAACAAACAAAAAACAAAAATCTCCAAAAACCCCTCAGTTGTGTTATGTAACTGTGTTTTTGTTTTATCCCCAGTATGGGATATGCACAGCTGATAAGGAGGCCGTGCAGAGGCATGTGATCCTTGCTAGCTGCAGGTAGTGGAATTCTGAGGTCTCTGAAACAGTATAAGAGAAGAGGCAGTGGCTTGGACGAAACTGACTGAGAGAACGCTTCCATAATGCTTGAAAGTAGGAAGACCGTTTGCTGTGTTTGCTGGTTTTTGCTGGTCACTTGGGCTGCTGAATATCCTGACAACTGAGACTGGTATTACCCCAAAAGAACCCAACCTTCTAACCTTCTAACTCTTCTAACCTTCTTTCTCTCCTACCTAGGGTTGGGGGGTTGGAAAGCAGGGTAGAGACTTTAGGAATCCCAAATAAAGAAGAGTTAAAAATCGCGCCTGCAACCCACATGTTATTTCTGAGTCTAATCACATGAAGAAGAATGTGGGCATGTGTGCCACCATGCCATATCTGAGGCAGGTCATAAGGAGGGGACTGTGGGCATGTTCACCCTTAAGCTGTTTCCCAGCCTATCTACATGGGAGTGGGGTGGCCATGTTGGTCCATATGCGTGTTTTGAAGCTGGTAACACAGGGAATTGTATGGGCATGGTGGAGCACTTGATGTTTAGACCCTGTTAGTTAGGGATGTACGGATATGTTTATCCTCAAGCCTTTTCCTAGCCTGGTCACTGGGGCTGTAAGTACAGGATGACCCACGTGCAATTTCCAAGCCAGGTCACATGGGAGTATTTGAGTATGTTTGCCCACATGTCATTTTTTTAGCCTGGGGGGGGGGGTTCACATTTTCATGTCTGCCTGCACATCATGTCTGAGGCTGGTAATATAAGTTGAGTGTGCGCATGTTGCTCCACATGCAATTTGTGAGCATGATCACACTGAGGCTGGTGACACAGGGATGTATGGCATGTCAGAGCACATGCCGTTTCTAATCCTGCAACCCGGAAGAGAGAATGGGCAGGCGGGCCGGCATTTCAGTGCGGAACCCATTTGTAAGGGAACGTGTCTCAGTTACGGATCCAGTGCTAAGAAGAAACACCATGACCTGGGCAACTTATACAAGAAAGCATTTAATTTCAGAGAGTCAGTCCATTCCTATCATGGTAGGGAGTATGGCAGCAGGCAGACATGGCCTGGAGCAGTAGCTGAGAGCTTCTGCCTGCAGAAGACAGAGAGAGGGAGAGAGAGAGAGACTAGGCCTGGCACAAGTGTTTGAAACCTCAAAGCCCATCTACAATGGTACACCTCCTGCAACAAGTCCACATCTCCTAATTCTTCCTAAACAGTCCACCCACTGGGACTTCACCAAACTGAACTATGTGAGCCCATGGGGACCGTTCTTATTCCAACCACCATAGAACATGACTTGGGAATGTTGGCCCACATGCCATTTCTGAGCTTGGTCATGTGTCTTAGGTAGGGTTTCTATTGCTGTGAAGAGACACCATGACCACGGCAGCTCTTTAAAGGAAAACTTTTAATTGGGGCTGGCTTACAGACTTTTTTTGTTTTTTTGTTTTTCAAGACAGGGTTTCTCTGTGTAGCCTTGGCTGTCCTGGACTCGCTTTGTAGACCAGACTGGCCTCGAACTCTCAGAGACCTGCATACCTTTGCCTCCCTGAATGCTAGGATCACAGTCATGTGGCACCATGCCTGGGTGAGTTCTACATCTTGATCTGAAGGCAGAAGGAAGTGACCTGGCTTGAGTTTCTAAGATCTCTGAGCCCGCCCCCACAGTGACATACTTCCTCCAGCAAGGCCACACCTACTTCAACAAGGCCACACCTCCTCATAGTGCCACTCCCTATGGGCCAAACATTCAAATACATCAGCCTGTGGGGGCCGTTCCCATTCAAATTGCCACATCGTATGTGAGGATATTTGGGCATGTTTGTCTACAGTCTGTTTCTACGCCCAGTTGCTTGTGGGGGATTGTAGGCATGGTGGCCCACATACCATTTCTGAATCCAGTTACTTGGTGGGTATATGGGTATGTTTAATCACATGTCCAGCTTATGTCAGGTTGACGTAAAAGTAGCCAGCACAATCATAATCGCAATCACCACCACCAATATCACCATCACCACTATCACCATCATAGTCACCGTTATCATCACCATCACCATTACCATCACCGTAACCATCATCATAATCATTATCACCATCATCCCCAACATCATCATATATATGTATGTCCAATCTTTGTCATATGTTGGTGTAAATGTACAGGTTCACACACAAATATATTTTCTAGCTTTATTGCATGTAGACATATATGTGTATGTTCACAAATATGCAATTCATGGCTTTGTCACATGTAGATACACGTGTGCCTCTTTATATCCATATTTCCTATTTATATCGTACGTACCTACATGGTGTATGTGGTCACATTCACACACATGTATTTCTTGTTTTTTCATATGTTGGTCTGTATTTACTTGTTATTTTCTAGGTCTGTCACATGTAGCTAAATATTTTCATTGTTTACATACATGTATGTCCCAGATCTTTCCTAACTAGACCTCAATATTCAGGTTCACACACACACACTCATTTCAAAGCTCTATCGTGTATAGGTGTATGTGTGCATCTATATGGAGGTGTATATGTCCACATTAATGTATTTTTTTGTTTTTTCATATATAGGCACATTTATACATGTTCATAAAAGAACAAGAAAATGCATGTGTGAACATACATAACTACACATTACAGACCTAAAAATACATATGTATGAACATGCATATCTATATGTACGTACATATGAAAGAACAAGGAAATACATTTGTGTGAACATACACATCTGCATTTGACAGAGCTAGAAAAACACATGCATGTGAACATATGACAGCTAAAAATACACGTATGTGAACATGAACATATTCGCCTACATATGAGAGAGCTAGGAAATGCATGTGTGTAACATCACATACACATTCACACACGTGTATTTCTGACTCTTATGTGTTTACGTGCACATGAACATATTGCATTTCCTAGCTGTGTCGTATGTAGATGACGATGTTCTTGTTTAGACATATATTTTTTCTCACTCTGACATATGTAGGTATTAACGCTTGTAGGCATATATGGCCATGTTGGCACACATATTTTCCAGCTCTGTCATAGCTAGGCTTATATGTGCGGGTTCACACACATATTTCCTAGATCTGTTATATGTTTGTGTATATTTGCATGTTCACATACTTATATTTCCCAGCTTGGTCATTTTTGGGTGTATAACTTTATGATCACAAGCATGTATTTCCTTTCTCTGTCATGTGTATGTTTGGTTTTTATGGTTAGTGTTCGGCTTAGAGTTAGCTACTCGGGGTTAGGGTTACTGTTAGGGTTAGAGTTAGGGTCGTGGTTAATGTTAGGATTAGTAGATCAAGGGGTAGTGTTTAGTTCAGGGCTGTGGCTTGTGTTACTGGTAGAATTAGGGCTGTTATTTGGGTTACACCTAGAGTTAGGGTTTGGGTTATGGTTTGTTCTGAGGTTAGGTGTTACAGCTGGGGATAGTTTTAGGTTTTGGCCTATGGTTAGGGTTAGGGGCTTCTAGGGATATGTTTAGGCTGGAATGAGACAGTCAGTGTCAGGACTGTTTGGGTTATGGTTAAGTTGGGTTATGATTAGCATTAGAAACTTGGCTGGACCTTGGGTTAGGACTTGAGCTACAATTAGAGTTAGGGATATATTTAGGATTTCATTTAGAGTTAGAACTAGGATTAGGCCAGTGCCAAAGCTCAGTATTCTGGGCAGGGTTAGAATAAAGAGAATAGCTGGATTTGGAGATGCAGTCTAGGTTAAGGTGAGGGTTAGGGTTAGAGTTAAGGTTCTGTTACCAATAAAGAGAGTCAAGGGCAGAGGATACAGGGATACAGGGCTAGTTTGAAATTTAGGCCCATTTCTAGGGTTATGGCTGGGACTGTTTTATGTTTAGTACTGGTTAGGGTTAGGGTAAGAGCTGGTACAAGGTTCTGTTTGGCTTCAGTTAGGGTTAGGACTATTGTTAGGCTTATCGATATTTTTGGTCTATGATTAATATTAGGGCTTAAATTATGGTTAGGATTGTGTCTAGGGTTACTTATTAGGGCTGAAGATAGGGTTAGGTTTATGGACTTGGGCTATACAGTAGATAGGGTTAGTGCTAGGGTTAGGGTTAGGGTTTTGTTTAATATGTAGGCTTGGTTTAGTATTTATATTAGGCTTAGGGTTTTTTTGGGGGGGTTGCTTTGTCTTGTTTTGGGTTTTGTGTGTATGTGTGTTTCCAAGACAGGGTTTTTCTGTATAGCCCTGGCTGTTCTGGAACTCACTGTGTAGACCAGGCTGGCCTTGAACTCAGAGCTCCACCTCTGACTCTGTGTCCACTGGGATGAACAGCATGTGTCTCTACCACCCAACTACTTTTAGTTTTGTAGTGAGGGTCCAGCGTTAAGTTTGGGGGTTGGGGCTAGCTTTAGAATTAAGTTAACGGTTACCTTAGGACTGCTTCTGGGTTAGAGCCTGTATTCTGATAGTTTTAAGACTACTGTTAGTGTTACACTTGTTTTAAGTCTAGCTTTATGTTTAGAGTTGGGGCCTAATTATTTAAGAAAAGACTAGGGATTGGACAAGGCATACAAGTGAGCATTAGGTTTCCGGTTTGGCTTCATGCTAGGGTTCAACTTAGGACTAGGAATATAGTTAGATTCAGGGTGAGTGTTGAGTAGGGCTAGGCTTGGGGTAGTATTAGGGTTAGGTGTAGGTTTAGGGCCTAGGATAAGGTTAGGTTTAGGGCTTTGGCTATGATTAGAGTTAGGGTCAGGCTAGGGTTATAGTTAGAGTTCAGGTTACCTAGGTTCACTGTTAGGCTTAGAGATGGGGTTAGATTTGATGGTTAGGGTTAAGGTTAAAAAAATAGGGTTATAGGTTATACACACCTTTAATCCCAGCACTTGGGAGGCAGAGGCAGATAGATCTCTGTGAGGCCAGCCTGGTCTACAGAGCGAGTTCCAGGGCAGCCATGGGTACACAGAGAAACCCTGTCTCAAATAAACAACAAAACAAACAAACAAAAACAGAAAACAAAAGAATAGGGTTGGGGTTCTGTTATGGCTAGAGTTAAGGTCAGAACTAGAGCTGCCTTTCATCCTAAGGTTATTGCTAGGGTTAGGATTAGGGTTAGGTGAAGGGATACAGTCTTGGTAGGAAGAGAGGGTTATGCTGGGGATAAATTTAGGATTAAGTGACATGGTTAGCATTATGCATAGATTTAGGTCTAGTATTAGAGTTGAGTTGTTCTAGGGTTAAGTTTATGTCTAGGGATGGGTTTTAGGTGCTAGTGCTCAGTTTATGGTGAAAGTAGGGCTAGTTTTAGTGTGAGGGCTAGGCCCAGTGTTTAGATCAGGATTAGAGTTAGTGACCCTTTAATATAGCTCCTTGTTGTGACACCCAACCATAAAATTATTTTCACTGCTACTTCCAAACTGTAATTTTGCTGCTTTTATGAACTGTAGTGTAAATATCTGACATGCAGGATACCTGATATGTGACCCCTGTGAAAATGCTTTCAATCCCCAAGGGGGTCTTGACCCACAGGTTGAGAACCACTGACTTAGGGTAAGGCTAGCTTTAGGTTAATAATTAGGGTAGAATTAGGTTTAGGTATAATTTTAGCTAAGGTTAAATTTGTGGCTGGGAGTAGGGTTTATTATTATTATTATTATTATTATTCTGATTTTTTGAGACAGGGTTTCTCTGTGTAGCCTTGGCTGCCCAGGATTCACTTTGTAGACCAGGCTGGCCTTAAACTCATAAGAGATCTGCCTGTCTCTGCCTCCTGAGTGCTGGGATCAAAGGTGTGTGCCACTACCACCTGCTAGGTTTAAGGTTATGGTTAGGAGTAATGTCAGGTTCAGAGCTAGTGTTTGGCTATTGTTATAGTTTATATTGGGTTAAGATTAGAGCTTAGTATTATGTCTGGAGTCAGAGTTAGAGCTAGAATTAGATTATGTTTGAGGTTAGTTCTTAGTTAACAGCTAGGGCAATGTGTAGTATTGGATACAGCGTATGAGTTATAGTTTATCTAGGATTATATGTAGTCTAAGGTTGATTTTAGGATTAGAGCTAGCATGAAAGTTCTAAGTTGGGTTAGACTTGAGTTTAGCTCAGAGGTAGAGTTCTGACAGCAGTTGGGTTTAAGGTTCCTGTTAGACGTTGGCTTTCAGTTGAAGCTGTAGTTAATATTATGGCTGTGGTTTGGTTTAGTGTTATGGCTAGGGCTAGGGTTAGCAGTTAGGCTATGGTAAGGGTTAGGGATATAGTTAGATTTAGGGTTCAGGTTGTATATAGGGCTAGGATTAGTGTTGAGGCTAGGCTTAGTGATAGAGCTAGGATAAGTTTTGAGTTTTGATTAGGTTAGGGCTGCGGTTTGGTTTAGGACTTGATTCTGGGACAGGGTTACTGTTATTGCTGTGGCTAGTATTAGAGTTAGGGCTAGTTTTAGTGTTCGGTTTAGTGCTAGAACATTCTATGTTCAGGGCTGAGGCAAGGGTTAGGGTAGAACTGAGGGCAGCCCTAAAGCTTCTAGTGAGTGTAGTGATAGTTTGAGTGCTGGGGTCTGGGTTACAGTCTCTGTTACTGTTAGGGCTTAGCTGTGCTAGGATAGTATCAGGATTATGGCTAGGTCTAGGGTGAAGATGAGTGTTAGGTCTAGAGTTAGGGTCAGGGTTAGGGTTAGGACTAAGGTTATGTCAGGAGTTGAGGCTAGGCCTAGGGTTAGATCTTGGGTTATGGTTATGTTAGCATTAGGGTCAGGTTAGAGTTATGTTTAGAGTTAGGACTAAGGTTATGTTTAACATTAGAGTTAAGACTACCTTTTTATTTTGATCTTCAGCAAGGGTAAGAATTAGCTATTGCTACTTTTAGTGTTATGGTTAGCCTGATTTGTATAGAGTTAGAGCTGTCCCTAGGCTTATGTTTACCACTAAGATTGTTGGTAGTGTTTTACCATTAGGTTAAGCAACATATATATATATATAATATATATATATATATTATATATATATATTTTTCTTAGATCGGGCTTCTCTGTGTAGCCCTGGCTGTCCTGAAATATATATATATATATATGTAATATATATATATATATTTTTTTTTTTTTTCTTAGATCGGGCTTTTCTGTGTAGCCCTGGCTGTCCTGAAACTCACTCTTCAGATCAGGCTGACTTAGAACTCAGAGATCTACCTGCCTCTGCCTCCCCAGTGCTGGGCTCAAAGGTGTGCGCCACCACCATCTGGCAGGTTAGGGCAATTATTAATGTTAGGTTTACCTCTCCAGCCCTGAGACTTGTGCAACTAGATGTGGTTAGTGTTAGGTTTGTTGCCAGGGATACAATGGTTAGGTCATGGACTCACATTTTGGGTTAATGCTAGGCTTAGGGTTAGTGTTAGAGATTAGTTTAAGTTTTACTTAAGAGTAGTTTTAGGTTCAGGACTCAGGATTAGGGTCGCAGTTATGATTATGTTTTATATTATGGCTACAGAAGAGTACAGTTATGTCAGATGTTTAGGTTTGGGGCTAGAGTGAGGGGTATCTGTTTAGAGAAGGTCAGGGTTAGGCTTATGTTTAGGGTTAGGGTTCATTTCAGGTGCATGGTTGGTGCTAGGGGTAGCAACATGTTAAAGGCTTAGCCTAGAGATGGGGTTTGGGTTATGGTTAGTGATATGGCTGTGACTGTGGTCAGTTTAGGGCTAGGCAAGGGTTATAACTAGACTCAGGGCCAGCTTTAATGTATGACTGGGTTTTGGTTTGCTCTAAATTATCATGAGAGCTGTGTTTGATACTTGAATTAGAATTCAGGTAAAGGTTATGACTGGCTTGATTATACACAATGCTGGTGTTAGGGTTTGGGCTAGCGGTAGACTTAGGTCTAGGTCCTGTTTTATGGTTAAGATTAAGGTTAATGGTATGGCAACGGTTACATTTAGGGACAGGTTTAGGGACTGGATTTTGTTCCCAGCCAATTAAAGTTAGGATGGGCCTAGTGCTAGGGTTAAGCCTATGGCTGGGTTATTGTTTCCTGTTAGCATTAGGATTTGGGTGATGCTGTAAGGATGGGACAAGTTTTAATGTTACATCTGGGGTTAGGCTTAGTTCTAGGGTTAGTGCGATAGTTGAGGCTGCGGTGAGGGTTAATTCTAACGTTGGGCTTACGTTTAGGTGCTTGTTTAGGGATATGTTGATGGTTAGCCTTCAGTCATGGACCTATGCTGGGGTCAGAATTAGGGTTGTTTTGTTTGTTTGCTTTTTGTTTTTTTTTATTTTTGAATTTGTTTATTTGTTTGTTTGTTTTCAAGACAGGGTTTCTCTGTATAGCCTTGTCTGTTCTGGACTTGCTTTGTAGACCAGGCTGGCCTCAAACTCACAGAGATCCTTCTGCCTCTGCCTCTGCCTCTGCCTCTGCCTCTGCCTCTGCCTCTGC
>NW_026590062.1:579416-586483 GCF_907164565.1 Psammomys obesus
TCTGCCTCTGCCTCTGCCTCTGCCTCTGCCTCTGCCTCTGCCTCTGCCTCTGCCTCTGCCTCTGCCCTGAACGCTGGGATTAGAGGCATGCACCATTGAGCCTGGCTTTAGGGTTAACTTTAAAGCTAGGTTTTAGGATATTAGTACTTCTAGAGGTAGATAAAAGGTTATTGTTATGGTTAAAGTTATTTTTTTTCTATTTTTAAAGAAGATGTACCTATTTAATATGTATACAGTGTTCTGCCTGCATGTCCACCTGAACACCAGAAAAGGGGACCAGATCTCATTATATGTGGATGCTGGGAATTGAACCCAGGACCTCTGGAAGAACAGCCAGTACTCTTAACATCTGAGCCATTTCTCCAGCCCTGGCTAAAGTTGTTTTAAAGTAAATTCTGGAGTTAGATTGAGTGCTGGGGTTAGGATGGGTATGAAGAATTAATTGAAACTGTTTCTGTATAAGACTTCTTAGGAAGCCAGAAGTGATCACGTTTCCTTATATGGCTTCTTGAGAGAAGTAAGTGACAGGTGTTTTCTGGGTGCATCTCTAAAGGTGATTGTGTTTGAGCAGTGTGTCCTCCCCCGTTACCATGCATTGTTCACTACTGCACTGCTTGTCTACCTCATTAAGCAATAGTCCCATAAGCCCTATAACGAAATTGTTAGTGGCTACTTAAGATAAATAATGTAGGTAGGTGTTGCGATTAACAATGAAGACTCAGGAGCCAGATGCTGGTGTGAAAGCCTTCTACCTCAGAGAGGCAGAGAAAGCACCCAGACGACTTTCCTCCTCAGCTCACATCCCAGAAGGAAAAAGCCCCTTCTTTCTCCACACTTTTTTTTTTTCAAGACAGGGTTTCTCTGTATAGCCTTGTCTTAAAAAAAAACAAAACAAGGACAACAAAAGTAAATAATGTAGAGAAAGCTCTACATCAGCTGTCCAAACAATTTTAGTTGAATTGTCTTCTTAACAGGTTCTGTAGGAACAGGCCATGAAATAAAAAGGAAGCATAATCTTTCCTTTGAAAATGTACCAGGAAGCAAGTAGTGGCCATTTTTCTGTATGCAACTTATTTATTTATTCATTCATTCATTTTTGTTTTTTTTTAAAGATTTATTTATTTATTATGTATACAATGTTGTGTTTTGCATGTACACCTGCATACCAGAAGAGGGCAACAGATTTCCTTATAGATGGTTGTGAGCCACCATGTGGTTGCTGGGGATTGAACTCAGGACCTCTGGAAGAGCAGCCAGTGCTCTTAACCTGTAAGCCATCTCTCCAGCCCCCCCATTTTTGGTTTTTTGAGACAGGATTTTTCTGTGTAGCCTTGGCTGTCCTGTACTCGCTTTGTAGACCAAGCTGGCCTTGAACTCACAGAGATCCACCTGCCTCTCCCTCTGTAAGTGCTGGGATTACAGGAGTGTGCTACGGCGCTCAACAGTTGTGATTTCTTGAGAGTACGAAGTCTCAGAGCTTCTTGGATGTATTTCTAAGAGTGACTGTGTATAAGCAGGCATTCCTACCCGTCACCATGCACTGTTCACTGCAGGTAAAGAGGCCTATGTGACCATTTCATTGGGCCACAGTAAGTCTTACAAACCTGAGACTGTGATTTCCAGTTCTAAAAGGAGGCAAAGGCCCAAACCTTAGACAGCAGTTTCTGAGAAATTTGGCTTTTTCTCCTTGTTAGGTTTTGTGTTGTTGTTGTTGTTGTTGTTGTTGTTTTTAGTTTCTCTGTGTAGCCCTTGCTCTCCTGGAACTCTCTCTGTAGACCTGTATGGCCTCAGACTTACAGAGATCCACCTGCTTCGCCTCCCAAGGATTGGGGCTATAGGTGTGCACCGCTATGCCTGGAGAGAAATTTTGGCTTTTTTTTTTTATTTTAATTAATTAATTATACAGTGTCCTGTCTGCGTGTACACCTGCACTCCAGAGGGCACCAGGTCTCATCTTAGATGGTTGTGAGCCACGTGTGGTTGCTGGGAATTGAACTCAGGACCTCTGTAAGAGCAGCCAGTGCTCTCAACCTCTGAGCCATCTCTCCAGCCTGAAATTTGGCTTCTTAACAGGTATCTTAGGAACAGTTTATTGTGAAAGCATAAGGAGGATTATTCTTTCCTTTAAAATGAAAAGACTTAGAAAGCAAGTGATTGTCTTTTCTTATGTGATTTCTTTGCTTTTTTTGAGACAGGGTTTTCTCTGTGTAGCCTTGGCTGTCCTGGACTTGCTTTGTAGACCAGGCTAGCCTTGAACTCACAGCAACCTGCCTGCCTCCGCCTCCCTGAGTGTTGGGATTACAAGTGTGAACTAAACACATAAGGGCACACTTACATGATTTCTTGAAAGTATTAAGTCTAAGACATCTCTTGGAGGTATCTCTCCCAAGTGATTTTTTGCTATAAGCAGTGACATGTCACCACACGATTGTGAGACTTACTCAACCACTTCATTAACACTTCAAGAACCCAGAGGGTGATTGAATTATTGCAGTCTTGAAGAGAAATTAAGTCATGAAAACTTTAACAACTAGTACAAATAGTTTCTGGGAAATGAGTCTTTTTTAACAGGTGTTGTGGAAACAGGTTATTGTGGAGAAAAAAAAAAAAAAAAAAAGAAGCGTGTTTATTCCTTTGACAATATAGAAGGCCAGGATACAAGAGCTCATGACTCCTTAGATGTCTTCTTCAGCAAAGGACCATCTCAAAGGCTTTGCGCTCGAATGAATGTGGGCTGTTTTATAAGCAGTCGTACCTACCCCATCAGGACAAATCATTCAGGACGGATACAGACAGACCATTCATTAAGGATACTCCAAGAAGCCTCAGAGGAACTGTGTTAGCTCTTAAACAGTAAGAAACAATGTGAGGAAGGCTGCAACAGCAGATTAAAGGCATGCACCACCATGCCTGGCCACTGTCACTTTCTTTCTCTTCCTTTTTTCTTTTATTTTGGTTTTTTGATACATGGTTTCTATGTGTAGCCTTGGTTGTCCTGGACTCACTCTGTAGACCAGGCTGGCCTCAAACTCACAGAGATCCACCTGCCTCTGCCTCTCAGAGTGCTGGGATTACAGGCATGAAAACTGAGCCCATCTCAAATTTATGCTGGCTTTTCTCGAAAAATAAATGTGTTTTTCTGATTTATATTCTGGACAATCTTTTTTCATGGTTTCTTCTAGGTCTTCTTTTATATCAGCTGTGCTCCCAGAATTCTGTAGCACAGCAAGGTGGCTGATGCTGTCTTTGCTCCACTCAAAAGTCATTGCTGCCAGGCTAGACATTCCTGGATAGGAGCTGTTTTTGATTGCTCCCCAACTTAGGTTTTATGTTTTGTTGAGACAGGGTCTCATGTAGACCAAATTGGCCTAGAATTGACTATGCAGCCATGGATGGTCTTAAACTTCTAAGCCTCCTGCCTCCGTGTCCTAAGTGCTAGGATTATGTGTGCAACACCATGACTGGTTTCCAAGTCTAGGAAATTTAACTTCTCACATGTCTAAGTTGCCATAAACATGCTGAACTATTCTTGCTGTTGTGTTAACAGTCTGGGTTTCTTGACTCCAGGATAGAGCCAACCTGAAGTTTTCTCTTAGTTTTATCCTCATTTTATGAAAAAAAAAAAAAAAAAGTGTTGTAGCTGCGTAAGAAACTTTGTGTTTTCATTGAAAGAGGTGTGATGGTCCATAACGCCTGTTTCTGCTGCATAGAAATAGGGACAGTCATCTTCCTCATTGTGAGACATGGTCTCTCCCACTTGATCAGGGGCATGCATACTATGCCAGACTGGCTGACCAGCAAGCCTCAGGGACAAGTGTCCACCTCTCCATCACCGGAATGGCTGTGAGTTTTGAGTATTGAGCTGAGATCTTTGTGCTTTTGTGATTCTTGCTAGCCTAATTACTAACTTGACACAGCCCAGAGTCTATAAATGGAAAAACTTCACTGAGGAATTTGCCTAAATCAAGTTGGTCTGTAGGCACGTCTGAACAACTGCCTTGTTTGTTTGTTTGTTTGTTTGTTTTTCAAGAAAAGCCAGCATAAAGCACTTTTATTGCAATAATAAAACTTGAAACACATATGTGGTGCAGAGGGCAGGGGACAAAAACGTACTTTCTCTCACCAAATCACTTTTCAGGACAGCAGAGGGTGAGGAGGAACTGAAGGAGGAAAAGCCAGGAAGCCAAGATCAGCAGAGAGAGCCAAGCATCACAACCTAGGAGATGCTGAAGCTGTGATGACCAGCATCATTTTCATAGAGAGCACTCAAGGATTTGTCATGACGGCTGGCGTCCACTGGGTGGTGAGTCTACAAACAGCGCCTTAAATTTAAACTTTGCGCTAAAGTTCTTAAAATTTACGAAGTGGAGCTTGGATAGTTACGAGATGACAAAAGTCCTGAAAATCCATTAGAAAAACTAGAGGATGAAAAACAAATTAAGCCAGGTCACAAAGAAGGCTTTAGAGGTCCCTAGAGACCCAGGGACAGATATCGTAGTGTCCAACACAGCAGTGTAGGGACCTGCTTTAAAAGGCAGAAGAAGCAAAGGCTCTCTCCCTCCCTTCCCACTTCAGTTTGGGTAGGGCTTTCAGTGCAACAGGACCTCCCTCACTGGAGAAAAATCTAGCCCTCAACAGCATATTGAGTGTGCTCTGGCTTTGCAGTGCAGCAGCAAGAATGCTTTAATATACAATAGATAAAATTTTTATCCAGAAAAATAAAATAAAATAAAAATTCTTGCAAATCTCACCCCCAATACCAATTCCTATTCTAAAGTTAACCCATCGCTTGTGCTGTTAATACTTAACAATATACTTCAATGGAAACCTACATCTGAAAATACTGAAACTGAGTCTTCACCCCAAAGCAAAGTAACTTGAGGTTTATGGCATTTAGTTTAGGCCAACACAGACACAGAAGGGGAAGAGGACATGGAGGTATCCGAAGCAAAGCTGAGTGACGGAACCGGAACCATTCAGTCGGGTAGGTGTCTATACAAAGAGCGGTGGGACATCAGGAAAAGCTCCACATGGATTCATGTGCACCCATCTGGAGGTACCCAATCCCTTCATGGCAGATCCATGTGCAGGGAGCTCAGGGAGGAGGCCACTTCTGCCATCCCAGTTTTAGAAGCTCTGCATCGAAGACAAGAGCGGCACGTGGTGGGATGATGCCTGGGTGCCCAGTGCCTCCACAGGCACAGTCTGGGGAGATTGTCAGTTTGGCTCTCTGGCCCACACTCCTCTGGACTACCCCTTCTTCCCAGCCTCGGATCACCTCCTGCTTGCCTAGCATAAACTTAAAAGGTTTGTTTTTGTCCCGAGAAGAATCAAATTTCTTTCCATCTTCAAGCATCCCCGTGTAGTACACCACGCAGGTCTGGCCGCTCTTCGGGAAGCTGTGCCCATCTCTGGGAGAGATGGTCTCCACCTGCACTACCATGGCGGCGTTGGCAGAGGAGGGGAAGGACGCGGGCCGGGCGGCAGGGCAGCGCGATGGGCGGCGGGAGGGCGGCGTGGAGCTGGAGAGGACCGACTGTCTGGTTTATTAATGATATAGGAGGGCCTAGCCCCCTGTAGGCGGCACCACCCACAGTGGAAGGTGGTCCATGGTTGTGAAAGAAAGCCAGCTAGCTGGGGTTGGTTCAGAGCATTTGCTGCTCTTCCAGAGGATCTGAGTTTGGTTCCCATCTTCTATGTATTCTCACAAACGCCTGTAACTTTGGTTCTAGGGGATCTGACACCCTCTTCCGGCCTCAATACGCACATAACAGGGCACACCCCAACTCCACTTCCCTAAATTAAAAATCAAGTTATCTGAGCAGGAGCCTGTGATTGAGCTAGAGGTCGAAGGGTCATGAGAGAAGCTAAAGTATGGCACGGGGTCAGGGGCAGAGTCCCCGAGGAGAGCCCACGTAGATGCTCTTACTGAAGGTGTAGCCAGTTGCAGTAGGAACCCCAGGATCTTTGAGATTCCAGGACCATGGGACGGCCACCACCACCACAAACAGCTATGGAATGTTACCAGCCTAAGCCTTAATATAGTAATATAGGCAGGAAAAGCAAAGGGAGTTCCCTTTGAACTGCATTTCTTTGTTTTTGAAACACGTTATGAGGGGAAACGGCTGGGAGCTGTGGAGATGGGTATCTAAACAGGACCAAGGGGAGAAAGGGGAGGACCCAGCGGCCCTATAGACCTATAGCAGGCCTCCAGCCTTAGGGCCTTTCTCATCATAAAGGACTAAAGTGGTTACTTTTGCTTTTCTTGCTGCTTGGTTTTTCTATCTTCCAGGATGTTCAATTATTTGTTCATGCAGGAAGCAAACCCAGAAATTCCCTAGACAGGAGCTGGAGAGATGGCTCAGAGGTTAAGAGCACTGCCTGTTCTTCCAAACGTCCTCAGTTCAACTCCCAGCAACCACATGGTGGCTCATAACTATCTATAATGAGATCTGGTGCCCTCTTCTGTCCTGCAGGCACACATGCAGGTGAATACTGTATACATAATAAATAAATCTTAAAAAAAAAAAAAAAAGAAAAGAAATCCCCTAGACAACAGTTGTTATGTGTGCTTTGGATGGCGGAGACAGAGGAGGGCTGCCCATTTTTTTTTTGAGCATGTAAGATCTTGAGTGGGTTCCAGATCTCAGACAATGAGCAAAAGGGTTTGTTTTATACTGCTAGATGTTGGGTTTGCTTTGATTTGGTTGTAACTATGCCCTAATTCTGCCTCTTGGAATAAAAAGCATGTAACTTGTGTGTGGTTTTACAGGAGACTGTGGTTAACATTGTCTACTTTTAAAAATACAGACATTAGCTGGGTGGTGGTGGTGCATACCTTTAATCCCAGCACTTGGGAGGCAGAGGCAGGCCAATCTCTACGAGTTCAAGGCCAGCCTGGTCTACAGAGTGAATTCCAGGACAGCCAGGGCTACAGAGAAACCCTGTCTTGAAAAACCAAAACCAAAAGCCAAACAAACAAACAAACAAAAACATGGACATTATAAAGAGACTTTATTTATTTATTTATTTATTTATTTATTTATTTATTTATTTATTTATTTATT